>NC_087458.1:21279491-21585907 GCF_036321535.1 Camelus dromedarius
GCTACCCCCAGCTGCTGTCCACGTAGTCCACCCTATTCTAGCTCAGCTTAGTTGCACAGAACTTGAGCTCCACCAACTGTTAGCCTGGAAGCACCAGGCTAACCAGTTCACTCTTAAGTGTGAATGGCTGATAGCCAGCTTAATGCAATGATGTCTCTTGTGAGTTTGTACATTCAAAGGTTTTTTAAACGGCCTGGGGTACTTTGCAGTCGAGTGTCCCCAGGTGAGGCAGGATGTCACCGAGGCTATTCTGGGTTAATTCAAATGCGAGGCTTCATAAAAAAACCTGTTTTACCGCCATAAAGTGTCACAACGATAGAGATTGAGAACACGATGAGTCTGAGGAATGAAATGAGTTTTTCCTGAGCAAACTTTAGCAATTACATAAACAGAGAGAGAGAAGGCATCTGAGCATATTATCATTGTTTTTGTACAATAAAAAAAGGGCCACACCTGTTTGAACAGTTCCCAATTTGTTATACCAAGTTTGAGTGCCAAGGAAAGTTATTAGAGGAACAAAATGTTCACTGTGCCCGTCAGCTCTGTAAATCCTGAGAGCCTTCTCCCTGGACCATTTTTTAGAGGTTATTATTTCAACCTGAAAATTCTTGAGACATATATATGTGGTTTGAAAAAGGAATTAGGAAAGCTTTTAAATTAAAAGAAATAAAACGACAGGTTTTTCCTCTAGCCATATAAATAGTTATGGATACAGATAAAGAGATGGATATTTTTTCATAATACTTTATTAGAGGTTTTGGAACTCCAGAAATTTCAAAGTCAGGATGGTGAATAATTTAGCATTGATTCATGCCGGCCCAGATCAGGTGCAGTTGGGCTGGGAATCAAGTCTAGCCTCTTGGAGGGGCTGAGCGCAGCAACGCACTTTTATTACCTACCATGTTATGAAATGCATTTCAGAAATATTTTATGAGAAGCCAGAACCCTGATGCTCAGTGTCTCCAGCTTTTTCTGACACAGCATGAAGCCCAGGGGAGCTGGTACTCTTGACCACCTCATTGCAGGGAGACTGTCCCCCAGGCTGTTATTACAGTGACAAAGAGCTTCCAATCCCCGGGAAAATGCAGTCACAAGTGAAAGCCTCAAACCGGCCATTGCAATGACAGATGGTAAAAGGCTCACAGAAAATGGTACCTGTAGTGATGATGCCTTCAATGCTTTCTCTTTCCCGCGCGTTCTTTAATCCTAACACCAAAAGAGACCTGGCCTCTGTGCAGTTATGATGATGTGGCCACCTGAAACAGGAACAAAGAGGGGAAGAAATATGTTTGTGGTTTCAGAATAAGAAACCTTGGGTTCCCTTTCCTTTGCAACTGCCACATCTCCATTTCAATAAACTTGGAGGTACAGTGTGGATTTCTGAAGAAAACTGTCATTTATTGTTCTTTTTCCCTCTCCAGAGAGTTCTGTTTATTTCATTAGTTTTCTTTCATTCATTCCGTAGCTTTGCAATGAAGCGGTGAAGATTTAAGATAAAAATTCTACAGAATGATTATAAATCCAGGAATGTGTTTTATGTAGCAAATCTCTTCTGAGATCTTTGAAGGTGGCTGTAGTTACCTGCTTGGATGATCTGATTGTGACAAATGGTTGACACTTCCTCCAGGAAGCCTCTCATCCCCCTCTAAACCTGAGCCCCTCTTATGTTCTCCACATCCGTGGCACTCAGTGCCTTCCTACACCACAGAAGTCACCACTTATGGTAAACCTCTTCATTTGTGCTATTCCCAGGCTGGAGTCTCAACTCCTCGAGGGCAGATTCTCTATCCCAAGCACAGTGCCAGTGCAGAAAAGTTCAATAAATCCTCTTTGAGGAAATGAATGCTTTACAAAGAGTAGTTTTCTCAGGTTAGAACCACCACCTACAGAAGCAGAGATAACTTTGCAAGCAGGGAGCCTCCATGTCAGGAATTTCAGTCTCCTTAAGCAGGGCTCCTCTGCACAACTTGGAGCAGCCACCACTGCACCCCTACACAGTTCCCACAGGTCATCCATGGTCTATAGCAGGATGACTATGCTGGCAAGGGCTTGCTTCCCACAAACCCTTCTGAGCCTTCTCCAAGTGGACACTGAGCTTCAGGGATCTCATTTATAGACACCTGAAGAGGCTACTTAAAAATCAAGTAGTGCTGAGGGAGGAAGGAGCAGACCTTCAGCTGAGGTGTAGGCTTGTTCATCTAAGTTGTTCCTGAATAAATTAACCTTCCCTGGAGGAGCCCAGGGAGACTTGGAATTGGAGGAAAAGATCATTTAGCCCTGGAAGGGCAAATAGATTTCATCTCCGGAGAATACTCCAGTACATCAGCAGTGCAGCGGCTGCCTGCAGAGTGGGGCTGGGAAGGATTCTGCATCCCTCGGGAGGAGAGTGGTCATCAGGGGTTTGCTTGTGTCCAGGGTGGGGAAGTACCGGAGGTGACATGAATACCAGGTACTTTCCTCCTCTGGTCCTAATCTGGCTGCTCACCAAACGGAAGCATTGCAGATCCTTTGGACAGTGTAATTTGGACGGCAACTGCCCCAAATTTGCAGCCTAATTTTACTGGCAGGTAGCTCTGAAAATAGAAAACCTCTCCTTCCATGGAATTAAAACTTCTCTCCTTTTTGTTTCCACCCATCGACCCTTTTATTTCCCATCCTATCTGTGAAGTGGTGACCTCATTCTTAGAAAGCTGGTCCAATCTCTTTTGAACCAAGTAAGTCAAAAGTAATCAAAAATGTTGGTGAAATCTCCTTTTAGCTCATTCAACACTGATAGCTTCAAGTCAGCACGCTATTTTATTATTATTTCTCCAACTAGATATAGGCATGGTATTCATTCATTCACCTCACATACATTGATTATATTTTAATTTTCTCTATTTGATATTCTTGAAATTATAAAAGTGATCATTGCTCATTGTAACAAGTGAGTCCATAGGAAGATGTACACAGAAAAAGTGCATAATTTCCCCCCAGCATCAGCCCCTTGATGTAACATTTTATTTTATTTATTTTTTAAGGCTTATCTCTTATTGAAGTACAGTTGATTTACAATGTTGTGTTAGTTCTGGAGTACAGCATAGGGATCCTGTTACACATATATGTCTAATCTACATTCTTTTCTATATTCTTTCTCATTATAGGTTATTACAAGATATTGAATGTAGTTCCCTGCTATACAGTTGGTCCTTGTTGTTTATCTATTTAATATATAATAGTGTGTATCTATTAATCCCAAATTCCCAATTTATCCTTCCCCTCTACCCTCTGCTTTCCCCTTTGGTAACCATAAGTTTTTTCCTATGTCTGTGGGTCTATTTCTGTTTTATAAATAAGTGCATTTGTATTATTCTTATAAATTCCACATATGTGGAATGATGTGGAATATGTGATATCATATGATATTTGTTTTTCTCGTCTGACTTACTTCACTTAATATGATCATCTCTAGGTCCATCCACGTTGCTGCAAATGGCATTATTTCTTGACATAACATTTTAGTAGACTAGTATGTATCTTTCCCCACTGTCATAAGTCCAGTTCCCAGGAAACAGACTGAGACAGGATACGCACCCCTGAAGGTTTGCTGGGACAACTCTCACGGGCTGTACAGGAAGCTGACTTGGCCAGAGGGACCTCTGGAGCTGTCCTGCACTGAGAAGGGACAGGCCTTTGGGCCCCGGCAGTCTTTAGAGGTGGGCTGCCCTGCACAGAGAGGGCAGGCACAACCTCGAGCAGAGCAGCCCCCGCTGGCTGAGGGAGGCACCTGGAGAGAAACTCAGCTGTGAGCTGTGAGCAGCCAACGCTCCCGGCAGCTGGGGGCTGAGTGTCTCAGTCGGGTGATGTCTCACAGCGCTCACAGTACACACCCTCCCTTGTGCTTGTTTAAACCCAATTATGCGTCTATGTGCAGACATATGGGATGTTTTGTTTATAATCTTTAACTGAAATACTCTGCAACTTGTTTGAACTTAACATAAGAACATCATCATTTCTTCCCTAATTCATTTGTGCATACACACATGTGCTTTTACAAAAAGGTCATAGTCTACATCTAGGCTTTTTTAGTGTAGTCTCCTTATGTTTTTTTCTCAGTTGCTTACCCGTCTTCACCTCTGCTCCTTCCGGCACCGCCCATATTACCCCCACTCCCCAGGCTGCCAGCATGGAGTGTATACTTGTGTACTTTCCCTCGTGTGCTTATAGCCACGCATATACGTACGTAAATAGGGTCAGAGGCCCTGAGTCGCTGTTTTGATCATTGGCAGTGAGTATTTACTGAGCCTTCCGAGTGCCCCCGCCCGCACCAGGCACTGGAGACACAAGAGGAGGACGCAGCCCCTGCCCTCAAGGAGCTCCTGCCCATGGAGGAGAGAGACCCAGAACAGGCGGTAATGACAGGGGAGGATGGGGGTTCACTAACGCACGCAGGCACCAAGCACACAGAGCTGTTTAGAGAATCAGAACCAGAATGCTGGGTTCCTGTCTTCCAATCCTGTGCTCTTTGCCATTTTCCTAGTGCTTTTTTTTTTTTTTTTTTTTAATATATTTCAAACTGTGGGCTGAGCAATGGCCACTTTGAAATCGAGCCGGTGCGTGCTGCCTTCCTGATGTCGTGACCACACTTGCTCCGTTAGAGAAGCCCGCAGTGACCTAACATCCTGGCCCTCGTGATGGCACATGCATGACCTCACGAATAGACCCGTTTAATTTGATTAACAAGCCGTACAGCCCTGTGGAGAGCGCACAGAGGCCTTATCTTGGAGCAGATTTTCATATAACTGGTGACGAGGCAAAGGAGTATCAGCAGGGAAACAGATGCCGGCGTGTCACAACGTGGACCATTGTTCCTGTACAGACAAGTTGCAGAGGCAAAACTGTGAGCAGAGACCAATAACCAGTGCAGGGCGCATGCCCCGGAATCCTTGCAGCCCACGCGCTGCCAGGAGGGACCGCGGCCAGGGGCAGCGGGACCACGGGAGACGCTCCTGCGATGGCAGAGCACGGTGACCTGGCTTCCCGGCAGCTTCAGCAAATTGATGTGTTCTTCCTGCCCATTCTCTCCACCCACCATTTACCTGCGCTTCCCCTCTTAGTGCCCAACATTTCCTTCAAAGCCATTTTCTGGGGTCAACTTGTAACAGCTCATCTTTGGGAAAAAACAAAACAAAAAACAAAACAGTTTTTCTTATGAAATACATCCAGAAAAATGTGCATTATATTTTCCCTCCTCATCAAATGCTGGCCCCTCTTATGTTGGATGTGAGTTCAGGAACCCGAGGGGCTGGGCTTCGACTTTGTCTCATGGGCTCCCCGCCCCCGATTGTGCAGTCGGGATCTGAGGGCCAGGCAGTCCAGGGAGTGCAGCTTGGAGGCCTTCTTGATGCCAGTCACAGATTATCTCCAAAGCCCCGTGTTTTTTCCCGTTTTGGCTGAGGTGAATCACGGGCAGAAGAGAGACACCACCAGGCGGGGTGAGATCAGCATCCAAAACCTGCAGAGGTTTTCACAGCAACAGTCCGTTTTGATATTCAGCCTAAGCCCTCTTACTTGGATGGTTTTGGTTTGTTGACTGCAAACTGCGGGAGATGTTCCAGGGAGAGCCATTGCAAGGGTGCTGATCAGCTCTAAACAAAACTACCCGACATGCTAAAGCCTTTTCAATTTATATTTTTTCTCAATTCTCACAGCATTCAGTTGCTGAAAACAGATCAGACTGTGAACGGCCAACAAACTGTATTTGGTCATTTTAATGACAAAATGGGAAGTTCAGGCAAATGTTGGTGATCTGACCTGTATTCAGCTCCTGAAGTCTCAAGGTCTCCTAACAGAAGAGACCTTGAATGACTAATCTGGGGCTCCTACACTGAGGCATGCAAATTTGAATGTTTCTTAGAAGGATTTCTCTGACCCACTGTTGTCAGCAAGACGCTGCAGTTCAGCAGGATGTGAAAAGTTCATGAATGCTCAATTCATTGTCTATTGCCGCATTACTAATTACCCCCCAATTCAGCGGCTGAAAACAACAAACATTTATTATCTCTTGGTTTCTGTGGGTCAGGAATTCAGAAGTGGTTTTTCTGGGTGGTTCTGGCCCAAGGTCTCTCACGAAGTTTCATTTAAGATGTCGCCCAGGGCTTCAGTCCACTGAAGACTTGCTGGAGGATCTGATTCTAAGATGAGTGACTGGCTTATGCCGTCTGCTGTTGCAGGAGGCCTCCCCACGTGGGCCTCTGCCGGGCTGCTTGAGTGTCCTTGCAACATGGTGGCCGGCTTCTCCGGGAGCGAGCCATCCAAGAGAAAGCCAGGTGGAAGCTACAGCGTCTTTGGTGACCTACTTTTTATCACTTCTGCAATACCCTGTGGCTTACACAGATTCGCCCTATTTAATGTGGGAGGAGACAACACAAGGGTACGGATACTAGGAAGCAAGGCTTAATCGGGGTCATCTAGAAGGTTGGCTCCCCAGCTGCCTTTTCCCTTTATCAGTAATGGTAAGACCTGGAAGAGAACGCTCCTGTTCCTTGAATCTTCAGGGAACAGCAAATGAAAGAGGGTGGGATCTGGCTTAAATGCTAGCTCTTACTGGCTACACACTTGGAAAATATACGTATGTAGTCTCTCTAAGCACTCCTTTTTTTAATCTGTAAAATGGGGATAATAATCATCCCTTACAGGTTTGCTGTGAGGATTGACTTAGATAATGCATGTCAAAGGCTTGGCTCAGTGTGTGCCAAAAGGGAGGAAGCCAGCCAGTGTTCATTCTTCTCTCTTTCCCCCTCAGCGTCCCCTCTCAGGGCCATCGTGTACCACCTGAATGACGTGGTTAAATGACCCCAACTCAGGGTCCACCCTCCTCCCCACCTCCCCTCCTTCCCCCCCTGGCTTTCAAACCAGAGGAGGGGCTCAGCCTTGGCAGCTGAGGTCTCCTTTTCCCTGACGGAGATCTGCTGAGGCTTCATAAAGTCAGGATGTGCGCGAGACATGCCGGTTCTTTCATATCTTAATTAGCAATTAATTAAGTGGAGGTGTGGGTGTCTGGGATACCTGACAGACAGGCTCAATTATTATCTTTTATCATTACTACTAATGGAAAATATGGTCAGGGTAGTTCAAGTTTTCCCAGAATCTCAGATTTAATTGAATGACCCAGTGGAGAATCAAAATGAACAGGCTGCCCTTTCCACATTGTTTTATTAAAAACATTTTGAAATTCGGCAGCGCCTTGCATGCAGGGGCTTGGCTGACCTGTTATCTTGGGCTGCGGTCTTTAACTCGGCTTAGGGAAGCAGGGTGAGCCACCTCGGGGCTGCAGGCTCCCTCCGGAAAAGCACATGATCGCATTTTGACGGTGACGCCATGGAAGGTCTCTGTTTGGAGGTCAGAAGAGGACGCTGGTCTAAGGTCTGAGCTGGAGCAGAGAAGGGAGGTGCTTTTGCAATGTTGCTATAGTGACCCTGGCCCCGGTGTCCCAGAAGTTCCATCTAGGAGAAGCAGCAGGAGCCTAACTTGGTGATGCTTTCATAACCTCATGGGCCCATAGGAGGGTGGCAAGTCAGGGGTCCAGAAACTGACCACTGCTTGGAGGGCACGTGGGGTTGCGTTCTCCGGGGGATTTGAGGGCAAGTAAGCTAGGGCCTGGCCTCCCCTGTGTGCTGAACTCACACGCAGTGGATTCTCCACAGGCATTGTCACAGGGTCCAGATGGGCCATGCCAAGGCTTCAGTCTTCCACAGTTAACCTGGGACAGCTGGACATGTGTCAAACTACCCTTACACGCAGAGAGAGTTGCGGCGCGTTGCCACAGGGGAGCATCTGGGGTGGCAGCAGGATTCTTCTCTGGTGCCACAAGTGTGTTTGTGCAGGTTGTATAACACCTCCTAGATTCGGTGCTGCCTCCGTGTCGCTGTTTCTAAGTGGACGGTTGGATGAGCATTCCCACTCCGCCTGCGTGTGTCAGGGATCTGATCTGAGCATCTGGCAGGTTTTGTGTAGAGCCGGTTGGGATCCTTCATCAAATGGGTAATTCCCGTTACAATTCACGATTCCGACTTGAGATCATTCATCAGGCCTAACAAGAGATACGAGATCAGTGGGACGGCTCTTGTGAGCGGGGCTGGAGGCTTCCGGCATGTTTTCTGGGCAGCTGGGGCGCCCAGCTCTGTCCCTTGACATTTCTCTCTATCTCCGGGAGGCTGTGCTGCAAAGGTCAGGAGCTCTTTTCCCATCGTTGAGCTTTGTACAGGTTCTGACTTACATTCGTGATGCTTTGGGTTGGTTCTTTCCTGACCATTCCCTGTGCCTTGATGTCCCCTGAGTAAAACTGCAATCTAACAATCCGAGGTGGAGCAAATTCATGCATGAAAAACAGATGAGCAATGAGCTCCGTGCCCTAAAAGTCAAACGACTACCGCAGTGGTGTTCTCTGGGTCATGTTTTTAAATTGTCCTCTGTCTTTTTCCGCTTAATCTGTATTTCTTAACTTTCCAATTATGTTTACATTTTGCTTTGGTGACACGAAAATAAATGTTGTTCTGAAAAACATTAGGAAGTATGGTCATAACTTATTTGATCAAGTGTTACAGCAGTAGTTCTGAGCCTCGGGTCCACAGAGAGACCATGCAACTTCGATGGAAAGGAAATTCATCTTTATTTTCATCAACCGCTAACAAAAATTTAGCAATGCCTCTAAATTTGAATGTAGGCAACAAGTCACAGCAGTATTAGCAGCCGATGCAACTTTGTCACCAATAGAAATCACGGATGTTTTTCTATCTCATTACAGCTGTTGCAGGTATGTTGAAATATTGTTTAGGCTTATTACTATTTCAAAATTACAGTAGTTATTAGGCTTGCCAGTAGATCTTGTTATTTACTGTGTTATTAAAGAAGCACATACATTACAAGACAGCAAATTTGGTTTTTAGTATTTTGATAACTGCATTTCAGTAAAAAATGCAGTTTCCTCTGTAAGCCTATATATTTTATTTTCTATGTTTAGGCCATTATTTTGAAAAGGAGTTCATATGCATCACCAGGCTGCCAAAGAGGTTTATGATATTTCAAAAAAAAAAAAAGGTTAATTAGCCCAGGCTTAGAAGCAGAAGAAGGGAAGGGATGTGCATTGAGACCAGCGAGGTCCAGGCCCTGGGCTTTCTGTGTGTTGCCCTGCTGCATCCTCCCTGAGACAGAAGAGGTTAAGTAACTTGCTCAAGGTCACTCAGCTTCTAAGTGGCAGAGCCAGGATGCTTGGGACCATCTTTGTCCTGCCCTCAGCACCACCCATGGCTCCATATTGTCTGTGCTGCCTCTCGTGTCTGTGTGTCCCCGAGCCAGATGGACACTTGCTGCCTGGAAGTTTGATAGGGTGTGTTTGACCATCCCAACTAGAGTGCAAATACCTCAAGGGCTGGGGCAAGGTCATTTATCTTTCTTTAGCCCTCTAAAGCTGCCGAGGTAGTGGAATGAAAGAACTGTATTCCAACCACTAGATTGATGAGCAAATATCATAGGTTTTCAACCACTGAAGGCACCCCTGCTCCCCAAGTCCTGTTCCGGCCTCACCTGGGAGCCATCACATGTCCCCGACCAACCTGGCCGTTCTTGTTCTGACCTTCCCACCCCAGCATCCACTCTGCCCCTTCCCTGCTCCACCTTCCGTTCCCACCTCTTGGCCCAAAGCCTTTCTGCGTCTAAAGGGAGCGGGACGTTCTGGTGGTCGAAGCCTGACAGACACAAGTGCTTCGTTACCAGGAGGCCCCGGGTCCTGGGTCGTTAAGTGATCACCAAACTTGGAACACCTCACTGGATGGGCGCCCCCTGGAGAACACTTAGCTGGGACCTAATTGCATTTGCGAGACATCAATCACCATGGTAATTTCCTGTCTTAAGACATGTGCTCTCCTCCGAGAAAGAAGCCAAAAATGAGGCCAAGAAAGGAAAGACAAAGCTTTGGGTCTACGATGAGCCCCGGCCCTTTCTTCACCTAATACACAGCCCCACCTTGCCTGGGCGTAGGTGGAGGCGAACAGTCCTTCTTGCCTTCAAATGGCTCCTGTGGGGCAGGTAATTGGCTAGCCCAGTGCCTGGGTGGCACAGGCCTGGCCCGCAGGGCCAGAGGATGGCAGCTCTCAGGTCCTCCTCAAAGATCGCCAATTTCCTCTCAAAGGACCTGACCCAAACGGCATAGCTTTCCAGCCGGCCCAGGAATCCCTGTCTTCCCCAAACACAATTTTAATTTGCTCAGCGTCATCATCTCCCTTGGACCCGCGGTTAAGGGGGATCCCTTGCTGGAGTGTTAAAAGATCAGCTTCACAGGCATCTGATGAAGGGCTCTCCTCCGGTTTGGTTGGGCTGTGATCCAAAGCCCAGCTGCTTCCCCATCAGCCAGCAGATGAGCACGGAGGACACAGACTCGGACTCTGAGCAGAAGGCAGATAGTATCTGAGTCCCTCTTCTTGGGCGGGTGCTTGGTCGGACACCTCTGTGGACAAGGGCCTGCTTCTGGGGCCTACAAACTGGGAGGGGGAGCAGATGGGGAATCACCTAGTCAAACAGGAAGTGGATTAAACCAAGGGTTCAGTGTAAATCCGGTGAAGACACCATTGTCATTTTGAATGGGATAATGGTTTTGGAGGGAGATGGGGTGAGATGGTCCAAGGTCACAGTCTGGAGAAGCAGAATATTTAAGAAATCTGTGCCAGAGCGAAACCGGGGAGGCAGACCCAGAGGTCAAGAGCTTAGGGCATGGAGGAACAGCCCCGGAAGTTGGGTACAAGGCCAGAACAATGCAAATGGGGCCCGTAGGCCACACCAGGCTTGAGTGTCCAAGCTTGCTCTGCTCAGATGCTGACCCTGTGGGAAATGGGAAGGGGGAGGGAACAAGATTGGAGCAGAGAGAGTGGCCACCTGCGGTATGACTACCAGGCCACTGTCCCTTGTAGCTTGTGTAGAATCTCAGCCTTAGCATGGCCGGTGGAGGTGGAGGAGTTTAATCCTGTGTAGAGGAGTGTTGATGGTGGGTTAGCATGAGGTAGGCCCTGAAAAGTGAAGCTCTATTTTCTTTAATTGGCATCTGAGTCTTCAAAACTTTGACTTTTACCTAAAACCTTGAATTCTTGGTGTCCTAGCATGAACGAAGGTCATTGTCTAGTTTTGTAGACACTGTTGCCATTTGCAGTGGGTTGATTCTTCTCTGGGCGAGACCGCCCGTGGTATTGCAGGGTGATCTTTCTCCTTGACCTCCGGGCATCCTATGTTGTCATGTCCCCCACCAAGCATTGTGACCACTGACTTATATTTCCAAATACCCCTGGAGTAGGAGGGAGGAGGGGAGGCAGGACCACCTCTAGTTAATCCAGCTTCTCCTGCCCAACAGGGAAGTTACGGATCACCCAGATGTGGGGTTTACACTCAAGAACACAAGGCAGAGTCTTGGAGGCTCCTCAGACCCTCAGATTCCAGCTTAGTTAGAGCTGGCCCGTCCCCAGTGGTGGCTTTCAGGGCAAGGCCATTTACATGGGCCGAGAGGAAAGCATGCTTTCAACAACGTCACCCGCTAACATCTATGTTTGAACTGACATGGTGAGATCCTTAAAGGCACAAGGAGTGACTTTTTCATCTCATCTCCCTGAGGGAGGGCCTGAGGAATATGACAATCTAGCTTTGAGAAGGCTAGAGGGAGGATCCCAAACAAAACCCCACTCAGTCTTCCATGGTGCACTCATCTGCCTGCACTCCGCCCCAGGAAAAGGAAAAAAAAAAAATTACTGGTCACTTGTTATCTGCCAGAATTAAAAACCACTGAATAAGAAATGATTCCTGCCCTCAAGAAAGAAGCTCACAGTCCATGGGGGAGGCACACTCATGTGTATAGAGAGCTATTTTCACATGGCTTCTGAGTCCAGAGTCTAACGGAGGCGTGAGCAAAGCACCCTGGAACCCCGAGCATGGAGTCTGAGAAGGCTCACCGCCGAGAGGAATCAGATGAAGATGCAAGCACCAAGGCTCAGAAATGGGAAAGGGTCTGAGGGGTCTCTTTCCAAAAAGAGAGAACCAGTCGTGCCTAGACCTGGTGGCTCCTGAATCTTGACTTGAGATCCACTTCCCCAGATGGAGGTTGAAGTGAAACACAGAACCTCACTGAAGTTCTAAAGAAGCCTCACGGTTGTTTCTGGGAACCAAGAAACCCCCTCCTTAGGCCAGGCAGTTGCTTGTGCATATGATTGGAAGGTCTTCACAAAATCCTCCAAGTCCCTGTTCCCGAAACTCACATTTCTGCCATTAGATTTATACCATTGTGTTACTAGGTGCCCTTCCCAGTGATATTAGCATTTTAAACCAAAGTGTAAGTCACTCACACTATAGCATGAGTTAGTCTCGTTGGCTATTGGTCTAGGGCACCAAGAGTGAAGAGGAACTTAAGAATTGCCATAAAGAACAGCAAAGGATAAACAAATTGTGGTAAGGCCATCAAAAGCAGATATAAAGAAGACAAATGAAATCTGCCTCACACTTTTTGTGCTTTGACAAAAAAAAAAAAAAAAAAGACAGCAAAGGAGGCACCAGCTGGTGAATGGGTGTCTTATATAGAGTGGGGAGGGGAGGGAGCTGTAACCGTGTTTGGCGTTTGTTATTTTGCTTTTGTGGTCAGACCACATTATTGCCATGGCAATTCCCTCATCATCCAGTCCTTCCTCTCATCACGCTGGCAAGTGTCACCCTGATAACAGAGGCTCCACGTGACCTCCTTGCACTCAGAAGGTGTAGTCCCTTCACAGACAGGCTGTGGAAGAAACCTCAGGCAATCTTCACCTCTCCCTGCAGCCCAACACAGAGGCTGCCCTCCTGAGGCATCACTGATCACATCCCTGGACAAAAGGAACCGGAAAAGTAACCTTCTAGAATCATTAAGCTCCAGGGCTCCACGCAAATCTTTGAATGGTGATGCCAGACTCCTAGGAGGGCCAGAAATGCCAGAACCTGGGGGTAGTGAGAGGAAAAGAACTGTTTTCAATTTCTTTCATTGGTCAAGATCACTGTAAGATTACCCAAAGCCAACCCTGGTGGCCTGAAGACAGCTGATGGCCCAGGAAAGAGCCTAGCCCTTAGCGCTGTCCGCTGGGGCAGCTGCTCCTGCAGACGGACAGCCCTGGCCTGGAGCTAGAATTTAGCCTCTTTGGGTGCCAGGCAAGTGGCCCAGCCCAGCCCTGCAAGAGTAAAACTAGAAATTCATCATCTGTACTTCCCCCACTTACTGGACCTGCTTCTCCCCATCTCTGTAGCTACTCACTTCACTCAGGCTCCTAGCGTCTCTTGCCTGTTTCTCCTCTTCCTCCCCCCATCTCCTCCTCATTTGGCTTCCTGCCTCCATTCAGCCTCCTTCCAATCCATTCTCCATTCTGCTCTCAAAAAGATATTTCTAAAACAAACTTATGGTTACCAGGGGAGGGAAGGAGATGGGAAGGGATAAATTGGGAGTTTGAGATTTGCAGATACTGACTAATATATATAAAATGGATAAACAACAAGTTTATACTTTGTAGCACAGGGAACTATATTCAATATCTTGTAGTAACTTATGGTGAAAGAGAATATGAAAACGAATGTATGTATGCTCTTATATGACCAAAGTTTTGTTACCTGTACACTGGAAATTGACACAACATTGTAAACTGTACTTCAATAAAAATATATTAAAAAATAAAGAGTAACCCAAAAAAAGATATTTCGAAAGTAAATCTACTCAGGTCATTTCCCTTCTTAAACCTCTCAGGGTTTAAGGTGCGCCCAGGGTGTTTCACAATCCAATTCTTCTTACCTCCCTCACCACCATTCTCACTGCCACCCTCTCCTGCCTGCTCTCTGTCCTCCAGCCACACTCAACTACTTGCATTTTCCCAGTTCCCGAACTCTCACTCTCTGAGCCTTTGCATCTGTTGTTCCTTCTGCCCAGAAACTTCTGCCTGGTTAATGTTTGTCCTCCAGGATCACCTCCTCCAGGAAGACCTCCCAACACTCCAGAAATGGTTTAGGTAACATCTCCATTATCTCCTCTTTCCTCCACCATGAACTCTCTTAATAACCATTCCAAGTTGTGTTGCAATTGCCCACCTATAGGTCAGGGTGTCCTCAGCACTCAGCTTTGAGCTTGGCCAGCAGAAGAGGGTCAATTAGCAACAAACCACAGCATGAATCCTCAGAGGCCCCTGGAGATCCCTGCACCTACAGCTGGGAAAACTCAGTCCACTAGGTAAAGGGGAAATGCCCACATTAAATCCTGCTGTGTGCTGCTAGAAACTGCGCAGAGGGAAAACAAACAAGTTATTAAGTAATGGCAGGCAAGTATTTCACTGAGTCCTTTCCAAATAAAATAACAGGAAAAGTGCCTTTCAGTACTGATTTAACCACAACTGAGAATTGTAAAGATCATTTGTAACAAATCATTACAGTCAACTGATTAAAAATGAATGAGTTTGTACAGAGAACCATTACTGAATCTGGAGCTGAAAAAAAAAAAAAAAAAGACAGTTAAAACACATTAACACGAGACCCCCGACTTGTGTGTCGCTGCGTGAGGCTGATTTACCACTTAAACCAAAGGGGCACCAAACGTGGAGGAAGAGGAGGGATCTGAGTGTAAGTTCACAAATCCAATGCCTGGCTTGGTGAGGTTGGTACAGTCTCTCTATGCTTCCTTATTGGTCCCTGAGAGAACAGAGATTATAACACCGTAATATCATATGGTAATAAATTGAACCATATGAAATTGCTGACAGCTGGGTCTAAGTGACCTACAGAAATGGCAGTTTCATATGGTTCAACCTGATTTGTGTGTGTCAAAATGAAATAATGTTGTAAACTGGAAGATGCTCTACACATACAAGGCTTACCAGAACTATCCCCCACCACTAGGACAAGACTGTGACAACTGGCAGCAGCATGGTGCTCACTGGGGGCAAATCCCAGGAACCATGAGCCTCCCACCTTTGCATTAATCACATGAGGTTGGAGAAGGGGGATCCAGGAGGACTAAAAAAGATACAAAATTCCTCCAACTCCCAACCCAGGCCCTCCCCTTCTCCCAGGAGGACACTGTGCCCCATCCCTGCTGGCATTTTATTCATAAGCTTTATTTCACTGTAAATTTACACGAGTTCAGAAGAAGGGTGCTGTGTGGTTTGGGTGCACTTAGCCATCTTGGGCTCCAGGGCCAGCTCCCAAATCTGATCTCCCACTGCCTTTGTTATGAAGAAACTTCTGAACCTAAGTTATGGATGTGAAATGAATAATGAGTCTTCAAAAAGTGTTTAGTTAAACAAATGGATGAACAATGAATGAATTCTCAAAGCCCGCCAGGGCTCTTGCCTGTCCCATCATCTGCAGCCCTAGTAGAAGGTGCCCACACCCCAAGCCGTGGGATTAGCATCACTCTGCATCTCCTGGTTTGGTGCAAGCAATGACAAGCAATTTCTTCCTAATTACAAAGTGCTTCTAATGAGACAGCTTATTCTTACTTTTAAAATGCCTTCCACATGGCATTGGTCCAAACCCTTTACTTAACCAAATAATCATTTATATTAATCATACACACACACATGATCTTTAAAACTCTCTTTTCCAACTGCATTAATGAAAGAACTTATTCAGAATTAATTTATTTCACCAAATTCCTCCTAATGCTTTTGTCCTCATGCAGGCAACCCTCTCTTCACCCTGGTTAACTCATTTTCCTGAAGAATGGTTGTATTCCCAACTTGATCCCTGCCTGTAGCTTCTGCCTTCAACTGGGAGGCATTGCTGAGGGCCAGCTTCCTGGACATGAGAACCACGTGATCACGTAGGACCCTGTGCTCAGAAGGGACCTGTGCTTGGCTTACTGCTTTGCTGTTGCCATCATGAAATTCTTAATAATGTTTGGCCAAGGAACTCACATTTTCATTTTGCATTGGCTCCTGCAAAGTATTTAGCTAGTCTTGGCAGAGATGGACAGGTAACGGTAAGAAACACTGGAGGCAGCAAGAGTGATGGTTTAATCCAGCTTTAGAGGCTCCACGGGAATCTCAGGAATGCCTAAGCTGGCCAAAGGGGGCATTTAGGAAAGCCAGAGAGCAGCGAGTCCAGCTGCAGAGGAACCTTGTTAGTTGGAAAGACAGGCTCTGGGAAAGGGAGGTTTGCTAAGGAATCCCATGAAGCTAAAACGATCAGGTTCATGCCAGTGGGGCTGCAGAGAGACCACGTTTAACACAAAGGCAAGAAGTTAGTCCTTCAACAAAGAAAGGGGACTATGTCTCCTAGAGCCAGCAAGCAGCCAGAGAGTAGAGCCAATAACTGGAAGAATCTGCCCATTGTGTTCACGGAACATGGACTGGAGTATGTCATTCGCTCGTTTATTCACTCCCTACACAGACATTTACTGAGTAGCCAGTGTGCATGTACTGCGTTAGTTCCTGAGCAATTTCCAGGATGACAATAATTTAGTCCCTGGTCTGGAAACTCCTAATCCACACAGAAGAGAAAGACGAATGAGATCATGTAACATGATTAATGTTGTAACAAAGAATGCTGTTACCTGCTGAAGAGTAGAGTCCAGGGGGGTGGGCAAGATTGGGGAAGGGCTTATGAAAGGTGGTAAGACTAGATCTTGAGGGGTCAGTAGGAATTCCGCAAAGAAAGATGCTGAGAAGGGCGTTTGGACAGAGGGAATAGCGCTAGTAAACACCTGGGAGTGAGAAATATTGTGAGGCGTTTGACACTAATGAGAAGTCCAGCACAGCAAAGCAGAGGGTGCAAGATACTGAACAGCAAGACAGGGTGATGAAAAGACTGGTAGGACCTGGCTGTGAAGAGCCTTGAATACCATTGGGTGGAGCCTGGTTAATAGCTGAAGATTCTTAAGCAGAGAAGATCAGAGTGGAGTGGATCTCACTCCGGAGATCAGAGTGGAGAAGATCAGAGTGAAGGGGCAATCTTCTGCTGCAGTGCAGGGATGGATTCACGTGAAGGGTGACAGAAGCAGGCAGGCCAGTTAAAGCATCACCAAAATTGAAGCAAGAAACAGTAAATAGAGAGTGGGGAAGAGACGAGAGATTTATCTTCAACGTAGAATGGATTGTAGTTGACTCAGTGGATGAGATGATGCAAAGGGAGGAATAATTATGCCTTCTCAGTCTTCTGACTTAGACATTTGGATTGACAACCTTGTCATTAACCATGGTGGGGAATAAAGGAATAGGAAGGTAAGAAAATGAGTTGAATTTTGGACAGGTTAAATGCAAGGACTGGACATACCTAGTGGTTCTATGCTAGAAATTTGGAAGTTGGAAGAACATAGGTGCTTACTGGAATTAAAGGTATGGATAGGGTTACTACAGAGGATCTGTACAGTGAGAAGTTCTGGAGAGCACCAATATTTAGGAAGCTGGCGGATGGACGTAATCCAGTGAAAGAGGCTAGGAACAAGCTATTGGAAAGGTAGAAGGAGAACCAGTGTGGTAGATTGTATTATTGTTCCCTATTATCTGCTGTCTTCCCTGGAAGATCATAGTCCCTGCTCATTGCAAGTGGGAAGAGGGTACGTCTTTGATTTGATGTCAGGTGTGGGCCATGTGACTTGCTTTGGCCAATGGCACATGAGCAGAGTGAGGTACACTACATCCAGGCAGCAGATTTAGGAATCACTGTGTGTTTCTACCCTGAGATCCTCTGTTTCTCCCACCTGGATCCCCAGATGAAGAACAGACAAGGGGCAGAGCTGCATCCAACCCTCAGCTGATGTGAAATGTGAGTGGAAAGGAGACCTTTATTAGTGTAAACTGCTGAGATTTGGGGATTTTTACTTTAGTGTAAGATAGCAAAAGCTGTTACAACCAGAAAAGAATAGTGTCTCAGAAATGAAAGAAATACTTCAAGAAGAAAATGAGTGGTCAAGAAGGTCAAAAGTGACCGAGAGGTAATGAGAAGTAGTAATAGGGAGTTTATGGGTGATCTCGGTGAGAACAGTGTTAATGGTGTGGCAGGAGCTGAAGCCAGCTGGCTGTGGATGGTTCCTGAATGGGAGGTGAGGAGGTGGAGGTGGTAAGCGTAGATTACTCATTTAATGATGTTGGCTGAAGAGAAGGAAAGAGAGAGAGAAACAGCTTAAGGTAGAGACAGAGTAGGAGGAAAGTTTTATTTAGGATAGAAGAGATTTGAAACTGTTTGCAGACTGAGGAGGAAGATTTGTTGGAAACGAAGAGACTGAAGTTGTATGTACAGCCAGCCCTCTGTATCCACAGGTTTTATATCTGTGTATTCAATCAACTGCAGACAAAAAATGTTCGGGAAAAAAATTTCAGAATTTTCCCAAAAGCAAAACTTGAAGTTACTACTCATCGGCAACTATTTACATAGCATTTACATTGTATTTTCAACTCTATACCCAGCATTTACATTGTATTAGGTATTATAAGTTATCTAGAGATGATTTAAAGTTTACAGGAAGGTGTGCATAGGTTATAGGCAAATACTGTGCCATTTTATATAAGGGACTTGAGCATCCATAGATTTTGGTATCTGTAGGGATCCTGAAACCAATCCCCCATGGACACCAAGGGATGACTTTATTTGAGGCCATATGACTGAAAATATTTATACCTGTGATTCCCTCATAATATTAAAAATGATAACAAACACTTACACAGTGCTCACCAAGTGCCCAGCACAGCTCTGAGTGTCTTGCACATGTGAATTCAATCTTCAAGGCAACTCTATGAGAATGGTACTACTATTATAATTCCCATTATATAGATGAGTAAACCCAGGCATAGAGATTTTGATTAACTCATCCAAGTTCATCCAGCTAGTAAGTGGCAGAGCCAGGATTCAAACTAAGGCCATCCAGCTCTAGGGAGCGGGTCCTTAGCCACCACGCCGTATTGCCTCTCACGGAGGTACAGGAAGACTTTAAGCTCTAAGCTCTGCCTGAGAAGGTGATGCGTCAGAGAGGGTCATATGCATCATGAATGAGAGTTGTGGCAGAGAATTATGAAGGGGTTCCCAAGGAGGAGAAAGTTCTGGTTTCTTGGAGAGTGGAATTGGAAAGTTATGGGCATTGAGGCTTCCAATTGAGATACCAGTCTAGTCTTTTTACAGACTCCCCTCAGCCTCTGTCATCCTAACTGGGGTTGGTGATGAGAAAAGATGAAGAGGAGGAACATTACATTAAAGCAGGGCAGAAGAATCAAAGCATGGGAGAAGGGGAGGAAGCCAAGCTCACTTCTGTGGTGCACTCATCACTCACCATGTGCCAAGCTCTGTGTTGGCAGGGGGTTCCAGAAGGAAGACCCACCCCTTCCTCCAAGGAGCTCCCCAGGATAATAGGAAGACAGACACAAGAGCCTTCTCTGACTCTGGGCTGAGGCTTGGTGTGATGTGTGCAAAAGCCTAAAGAAAAGCAGGCCACAGAGAGACAGAGTCTCCCGAACGAGAAGCAGAACTGCCAGCAATCTCTCATCTTAAGGGTGCCCCCTCCTTTCACTGGCTCTTTGTGAAGATCAGGGCACGGCTGGCTAATGGAAAGTGGAATTGCCCTTCAACCTGGACCAAAGGCAGAAGGGCCATGAGGGCAGAGATGCTTTCTGAGTTCAAAGTTGGAGAAGTCTGAAGTGATACCCCCACATCTCAGTACCCCAGCTCGGCATGCCTTTTAGGAGACATTTCAAAGTGTGAGTGGCCTTTCATCACTGTTGAATCTGCAGGACGTGTTGTGAGTCGTCAGGTCGCCCCATGTCACCACAGTGTGTGGTGGATGCTCTGAACTGGAGACGATTCTTCTGGACCCTTGGGAAGTCTGGAGCCCTCCCTCCATAACAGCGCACAAGGGAAGCAAGTGAATTTCCCAAGATGGTAGTGCAGGCAATCGGGCAGCGGCTCACCCCAAGTCAGCCAGGGTCTATTTTGTTCCCAGAGAAGGCGTGTGGCTGAGCTGGAGCGAAAGGAGCAGTTGGCTCTGCTCTGCAAAGAGTTTGTCCCCGTCTCCCTTCCTTCCATCCTTTGCGCTTTACTTTGTCTTCCTAGCTCATCCCCTGACTCTATTTAAGAGCAACTACTGTCCAAACAGAACACATCACAAATATTAACTGTCTTATGTGTGCCAGGGGACCCGTCTCCCAGGTAAGCCAGCCTGCCTCCTTCAAATCTGCTTAGCAGAATCCTGGCCCTGGAGCACCAGGCACAGCCCATTTGAGCATCTCTGATTCCAGCATCGCCTACCCAGTGCCCTCCCCACCGGATGGATCCTTCCCATCTAGGTCACATGCCCCTGAATTTACTTTGTGGGGGACTGCAGCCATCCTATCTTTGAGAATCCACAATTCTGCCAACCCCTTACCTGCAACCTTGGACCTATACAGTCTACTTCTTAATTAATGACTAGCCAGCTCTGCTGGTCCCTGTCAGCCTTGAAGTGGAAAAGACGAAGCAGGAATCAGCGGTAAGCAAAGAACCTCAGAGAAAGTGAAACTGGGGCTGGGACTTGAAGAACGAGTAGCATGCTTTTTAACATACAGACAAAGAAAGGGAGAAGGCTGTAGGCAGAAGGAACAGAGGGTACGCAAAGGCGCCAAAGTGTGACAGGACAGAACGAATTCAGGGAGAGGTGCGGCTCAGGGGGGTTACAGTGCACACCTATGGGTGGAGCATGGCAGCTACAAATGACACTGTTGGAGCATGTTGTAAAGGGCATCGACTGCCCTGCTAAGAAATCTTGGGCTTGGCTCCATAGACAATTGAGGTCCAGCAAGGGTTGTTAAATAGGGAATCTCACATGATTAGAGTTGGGTTTTAGAAATCTGCATGAATGATGGATCTTGGTGGGCCAAGACCTGGGGCAGACAGACCTAATGGGAAGCCACTGAAATCCCACTCAGGTGAGACCACAGCCAGGCTCTCAGCATTGACCTCCAGTGGCACAGGGATGACCAAGGCAGACTCCGGCACAGGGACTCTCAGCCCTTCTGCAGGAGCGATCCCGTATCCTCCTTGGGACATTGTCTCAGAATCGTATCTCTCCACCCCTACCTTTCACAGGAAAGTAGATAATGTAGATTTTCCAGAAAGGAAGCTCAGAGATCCTCGCTAGGAATGAAGGCTGAATGTGTAGAGGGTAAGCTATGTCCTGCTGCCACTCCACTTAGGAGCAGCAAGAGGAGGCACCTCGATAAATTTCTTCCAGATATTGCACACATTTCACTGGTTTGCTGATGCCCAGTTGGCTATAACGAGAAATGCACCCGCATCAGGAAGATACTGAAATCAGACTATTTTTCTCTTCGCCAATCTCTCTCCCAGTTCCTGCCTCCCTGCTTTCTGTCTTCTCTCCCTTTAGTCTAAGAGCAAATTGTGTGGGACCTTTTCCTCCCTTTAGGGTCCCTCCTGCTGGTTACCTGCCAGGGGCTCTCCCATCAGTTTTACTCTAAGCTAAAATTAAAAATAAAAAAAAGTGAGATGGACAGGGAGCCTCTCCACGAGGGAACGCCTGACAGTGAAGGTCAGGAGACGTGAGGCTGACGAACTACAGAATATTGGTTACATCTCACTTGGTTACACTCAGGAAACGTAAAACCATCTTTCAGTCATGACTGGTCATTTATCTGCTGGAATGTTCACGGCAACACCCCCACTCACATTTATCTCCCTCTTCAGGTTCCAGTCAAGGTTTCTAGAAATTAGTGATTCATCACTGACTACAACAACTTCCTTGGGATCTGCCAAGGCAGGAAAAATCACCGAGTCCCGCTGCCAAGGTGCTGTCTCTCCTTGGTAATATCTTCATGCAGCTGGGTACCGCTGCACATCTGGGCATGAGCCAGAACAGCAACCTCACCTGACAGTGTGTATCTGGACCACTGAGGATGGATCAGAACCACAGCTCTCCGGACTGGCCTCTGGGCTCCTAATAAGCTTATGCTTCAGAGGGCAATGTGGGAGTCCATTCAGAGTCTACTTTGGGTTCTTAGGCACATAAGGCTCACTCATTTGGATGAAAGGAAAAAGGCTCATTCTTCCTGAGCCTTAACTCAAGAGAGTACCACTCACATGTGAAAAGTTAAGGGTCAGGATTGCTGTGATGTCTAGGGCATTGATATTAACTAAAGTGTCATTATACAGTAACAATGTGCTAACGAGGGCGTGAAAGACTTCCAATGAAACATGTTGGATTAAACATACATAATTATTTCTGTTCCCTCCTAAAAAGATCTCACCGTGGTAGGGAGAATTCTAAGATGGCTCCCAAGATTTCCAAACCCCTGGTACACGAGCCCTGATAACTTTGACCTGGCTTGAATGCCAAGGCTTTGCATGTGAGCACATACTTCTGGTTCTCTGTACTAACCCGAGTTTTAATGGCAAAGCCCATCCGTCTAGTGCTGAGACATAACCGTGCCTGCTGTGCATACAGTGCTGTGGAATCTACAAAGCCACTGCACACACATCGCCTTGTTAGATCCAGCAGCAACCTTGGGAGGTAGTCAGAGCAGGAAATAGTATCTGGACAGGGATTCAGAGAGGTTGGGTTACTTATCCATGGTCAAACAGCCTAGATTCCAAAGCAGCTGTTGCTGTATGGACCTACTAAAGCCATTGATCTAAAGCAAGGGGAAATGCAGCATAATTTTGGAAAAAGTCATTTGTCTATCTCTGGTCCGTTGCTTATTTGGGGATTCTAAATTTGAAGACATTGAGTCATTCCATTCTTTATTTTTCCTGTCTTTCCACCATGCCAGTTCCCACCTTTTCCCTTCCCATTTCTGAATTGCTCTTTTTCAATTGCTTGAATCTCATCTCTGCCCCTTTCTTATGCCTCCAGACTGATTTCTTGGCTTCAGGAATTGAAACACTTGAAACACTGAGAGGGATCAGACACATCATGATCATGGTGCTGCTTTTGTGGTTAAAGGTAACCAGTCTTTGCCTTGTAATCTGAACTCGAACTGGAGACCACTTGACAAAACCACAAAGCATCCAGCCCATCACATGTGACCTCCTCAGCTCTCTGCCCATCTAGAAGTTCAGTCTTCCACAAACACAGTGCTCTTGCCACGTGGACACGGTCTTTTAATCTTTTGATTTATTACTCAAGCACACTCTCAGTATCAGGCTAAAGAAATGGTGAAAAAAATGAGATGGGGAAAGTGGCAGGGGTAGAAGGAAGATGCTACATTCGAAATATTTGCATGTGCCCACTATCAACGTCTGTTGAGCAATAAGGTGGTTAGAGAGATGCCCCTTTAAGCCACTGATGCTTCTTCCGCCCTCAGGTTCCTTGGAGATCTCTTGATCCCATTTTTGTGTTTGAGGTAGATAGGATCACAGCATCCAGTGTTATGGCTGCAGGCATAATTCCAACATCTGAGAACAATTTCCTCCCAGATATTTAATTTCCCCTTCCAGCCGTTTTACCACTGGGGCCCTAAACATACTTCACAACTCTATCTACCACATCATCTTAGCCTCTTTTGCAAGCCTTTTAATATCCATTGGAAAATAATGCTGCCTTTGATTCCGAGGCAAATCCCTAGCACTTCTTCCCTTGTTTCTAATTAGCAATATTTCTGTGGTAATTAAGACAAGAGCAGTTCCTCAGTTCCACAGCATTTTCGATGCAGAGAGAAATAAAAATACAATAACATGAAGTGGGTCTAAGAATGACTCAGTTAGCTGACTTGACTATATTTTAAATAATTTCAGCACCTTGGGGTGTGCACACACACGTACATGTATGTCTATACACACATACAAAAGTGTGCGCACTATACACAGTACATGTTCTACACACATGTACACATATTTGCTCATGTGCATACACACACACACACGCAAGAATATTAACCCATGTCTGAAAGAAACAAGACCCAAAACACACTAATGGAAATAATGAATTCTGTGGACAGAACAAAGCATTATCTTAAACACTGGGCATCCCACAAAATAAACGAATGATCTCAATGAACTGAGACCTGATGAAAGGTGGCCAGGGAGAGGCCACCTCCCTTATCTCATTGGATAACTGGAGATGGGCACATTTCCTCTCTGGTCAAACACCCAGGGACCTGGCATTTTCAAGGCTCTTCGAAAGCCCATTACATACGCTTGCTGGACATTAGTTTTCTTCTTGCTTAGCAGGGGGGAGATGTCTGCATTGCCATACAAAATCTAATGTTTTATAGGTTGAGCCCTGAGAGTTAACAGTGCTGTAATTTCCATGTTAGAGATGGTGCTCCTGTCTATGTACCCGGGGTGTGTGCATGCACTCACAGACACGTGCTCATATGTACTCCTTAAAGACTAGCAGAAAGGTGTTCTACATCTCCAAAAATAAAAAGATATCTTCTCTGCATTTATGACTTTTTAAAATCAAGGCATATTTTGAGCCTGGGGGATCATTAGAGTTCAGGCAAAGAGCTCTTGTAGCTGTGTGTGTGTGTGCGTGTGTGTGTGTGTGTGTGTGTGTGTGTGTGTGTCTGTGTCTGTGTGTGTTTCAGGGAATTGACAGATACCATAGGGCTTCATTTGTTTGCCTGTAATTATTTCAGGCAATTTCATAATTATTTCTCCCATAGCTTTGTGTTTCTTCAAGCTGAACTGTGCTTGCCAAGAGCTGAAGCTGTGCATTGTTCGATGGCTAAGGCTCTGGGCATGACCCATGGGGGCTGCTGGCCCTGCTCAGGACAGGGTCCTGGCTCCATATGTCTCCAGCCCCCACCCCGAGTGTCTGCATGTCTAGGGAGGCTGAGCTGGTGAGCAGGATGCTTCTCTTTGCATTGGTTAGTTTCTTTCATTGTGAAATCCAAGATTCTCCTGTTGCCATGCCTATCAAATCATAAAGCCATTGGGAGTTAGAACTGGTTGGGCCTTAGAGATCATCCTATTCAACTTCTCATTTTATAAATAAAGAATCCGAAGTTCAGAGTGAAAGGTTAACCCAAGGTCATGCAGTAGCTGACCATGGCCAGGGCTAGAATACAGGACTTCTTACTCTTAAGCTAGGGCTCTGTCCACCTCCTTATATTGATTTAATTTTTTAATTAAGTAACTATTATTGAATTCCTAGTATGGACGAAGCATCATGCTAGGTGCTGCAAGTTCAAAGGAGCCACAAAGGAGAGGACAGCACAGATGTCAAATGAGACAGTGTATGGAGGGGAGCTCACACAGTGCCTGGCCCAGAGGAGGTACCGCATAGGTCCCAGCATCCTTTCTCTTGGCCCCTCCTTTCCCTACCAATACACCTGCTAAGGGGAAAATCTCAGATATTTGAATTAGTCAAATTATTGCAGGTTTTGGGAGAGGAGCTGGTGGGTAACTCCCATCATGCCTTCAACAGCACGTTTTCTAGTTCTGTGATAAAGCTTCCCAGGCCAGGTCCAAGCTGGAGGAACTCCCTACGTGTTCTCTAAAGATCCTGCCCTTCTATTCCAGGGTGTTGGGTGAATGCATGGTTCACCCAAGCTGGTCTGACTCATAAGTGCATTAGTGCTAACTCACTGACACCTACAGAGCAGAAAAAGCCATCTCCCCAGGTTTTGCGCTGGAGCTGGAGACATTCACAGGATGCAAAAATCAGCTCTACTGAGGGAAAGATCATTGAAACACGCTATGGGTTTGTTGTCTGGGAAAATATTGTCAAGGCTATTTGGCCTGGAACCCAAGTGGCTCTATTTCCTGACCTCATAACAGGACTCTCATATTCCAGAGATTTAAAAGTCTCCTTGCTTTACTCTTATCCAGGAAACCAGAGACATAACACCATGAAAAATCTGAAGTAATTCAACCAAGTCATCCTTGATGTCAGCCTTGAATGGGAGGATTCAGCCAGAAGGTTCCTCCTAACCCTAAGGTTGTGTGACTCTAAGACCATCACAACCACCATGCTGCTAGCTTTGCATACATCAATTATGCATTGATTTGAAGCTTCCCTAGACCCTATTTAAAGCAAGGTCAATAGACTCAGACACTCTGCCCAACAACTGGACACTCAGAACAGAAGAGTGAGGTAAAAACTTGTCAAAATATATGTATCTAAGGGGGCTAACCAGGACTGTATCTAGAGTTTCTGGGTCCCTTTTCAAACATATTTCCCTTGCTGGCATGTGATGAGATGCAGGGCCATCCTGAAAATAGTCTTCCTGGCCACTGTGGCCACCATCCTGGGACTTCATTCCCAGCTCCTTGTCCTTTGATTCTTTTCTACCTCCTCATCAGAGAGCCAATGATATGTGGCACCTAGCTGAACACACCCAGGTTGGTGGGTGGCAAACAGCCTTAGTCACAAATGGTCCCAAGGAGGAGGATGTGGATGCAAGTGGACAAAGGACTGATATACTGCCTGGTACAGAACAAGCTGAATCTTTGTGCACATCTTTTCTCTTTTTCTAAGTCTCCCTTGTACCTAAACACAAAAACTGTCTTTCTACGCTCTGTGAAAACAAGACTTTTACTGCCAAGACTTCTGGGCACAGCCTGTCCTCACACCAGGCAGCCTCCCTTAGCCAGAATGTCTGCTGGGTCATCCATGGGGTCCCCACAACCACTCGCCTTCCCTGAGCTCTGCTTTGCTGGTTATTTAGCCCATCAGCTTCCCTAAATCTCCCCATCTTGTTCCTTCTTAATCTCAGTTGTCCTCTCCTTGTGTTTGCACATCTGTGTCTGCCTCCAGAGGGAGGAACTGGTATTCCTGTTTCCTCACTCAGTTCCCTGCCTGTGGCAGAAAGACTCCAAAATGGCCCTCAGCTATCCTTGCCTCACAAAGTCATACCTTCTTGTAATCCCCTCATCTTGAGGGTGAGCAGAATCTGTGACTTGCTTCTAACTAACAGAATATGGCAAAAGTGATGGGCTGTCACTTCCATGATGATAAGATTGGAAAATCTTGTTGGCAGATTCCCTCCCTTGCTGGTTTTGTTGGACCAAGCAGCCATGTTGGGAAGATCCATGTAATAAGGAGCTGAGGATGCCCCCTATACCAACAATTAATAGGAACTGAGGATGGTTTTCAGTAGGCCACTAGCAAGAAACTGAGAACCCCCCTCTGTCCAATAGTCCAGAAGGGACTGAATTCTGCCATCAATCATGTGAGACAGAAAGCAGATCAAGCCTTGAGAAGAAACACAGCCTTGGTCAGCATCTTGATTGCACCTTTCAGATCAGACCCTCAGTAGAGGACCCAGCTAAGCATGACCTGCAGGAACTGAGATAATAAATCTGTTGTTTTAAGCCACTAAGTTTATAATAATACTACACACATAGATAGACAGCTAATACAGTTTCTCTTAGAAGCACCCACCAACAAGACTCTCCAGTGTTTGAAACAAAGACTTTTTAGATTCACCAGTGTGTGAGGAGTACAATAGGGAGCATTTACTAGAGCCTCCCTTTGATGCAGGAGTGCCTCCCTCCAGCACCTCGGACAGCTCACCAGCTTCAACCTGAATGAATACAGTGTCTTACAAGATAATCATTCTATCTATGGACAGCTTTTCCTTTATTTTTCATAATTATTTCATATTTATGCAGCCCTTATTCCGTGCTTTTTACTATGCTCTCATCTGTATTCTTTATTTAAATTATGTCTATTTGTCTACTGTCAGTACCATAATTACCTGCTTTATAAATATTAGGAAATGAAAGCTCAGAGAAACCAAGCAACTTTCCCAGGACTAATAAGCATCAGACAGACTTTAAGCAAGTCCTTCCTTACACTAAACCAAACACTTCCTTCTACTGATATCCACTCATTGATCTCTTGGGAGCTTTATAAGACAGAAACTGAATTTCTCTCCCACAGGAAAAAAATGTGAAATAGTTAAAGACTGTTATTATGCATCTGTTTTCTCTTCTTTATTATTTGTTTGTTTGTTTTAAGCACACTTGTTAAAATGTATTATGAATAAGGGATGAATTGGTGGAGCACAGAGGAATCTTAGGGCAGTGAACTTACTCAATTGATACTATAATGGTGGATACAAGTCATGATACATTTGTTTAAGCCCACAGAATGTAGAGACCCATGAATGGACCCTAATGTGAACTCTGGTGATAATGATGTGTCAATATTTGTTCATCAGTTGTAACAGGTGTGCCACTGTGGTGAGGGATATTGGTGAGAGGATCTATGCATGTGTGAGGGCAGGGGGTCTATGGGAAATGTCTGTATCTTCCTCTTAATTTTGCTGTGAACCTGAAGCTTCTCTAAAAAAAATAAAGCGTATTTTTAAAAAAGAAGTTCTTACTATCTACCCCCCCCCCCAAAAAAAACCTTCAATGGGGAAATGGAGAGAAATTGCTTACTGGGTATGGAGTTTTATTTGGAGTGATGGAAGTGTTTTAGAATTAGGTAAAGGTGGCAGAAGTACAACACTGTAAATGTTTTAAGTACCAATGACTTGTTGACTTGAAAGTGGTTAATTTTGTCATGTGAATTTCACCTAAATAAATTTTTACAAATACACAAAATGTATTTTGGATATTTTAACCATAGAAAAATGAGGTAAACGTTAAAATAACATAGACCCATGTACCCAGCATCCAGCTTGCAAATGAAACATTGTGAGAAAATGGAAGGCTCTTGTTTTTCCATTATGCGCTGCCTTGTCCTCTCTTTCCACTGAAAAGTAACCGAGTTTGGATTTGGTAGTTCTCACTCCCACGTCTTTCTTTATTGTTTTACTGCACATGTATGTGTCACTGAATAATAAATAGTATTATTGTGCATATTTTAAAATGCAAATAAATGTTCTCATATTGTAGGTATTTTTAGTCAACTTCCTTTTCCCATTCTAATTATGTTTGTGAGATTTCTGAATATACCCTACTTCCTTTAGCCATTCTCCTGTTGTTGGACACTTGGGTTATTTCTGTCCTTAGTCATCACAATCAAGTGTGCTAGGAAAACGTCTTTTTGTGCACAGGTGTGAGAACTTTTCTAGGCAGTGTATCTAGAAGTATCTTTAGTTCCACCAGCTATTGCCAAGCTACCCTCATAACAAGGTTTTGAGATGCCTGGAGAAGCTCTGGTTTGCTGGGGACACTTCTCCAGAACAGTGAGATGTTTGTCTCCTTTGTCTTGGACAGAATACCTCTACCCGTGGCCAGAGACTGCAGGAAATGCTTCAGAAGCTTTATAGAATGTAATCTGCTATTGAGATTCTAGTTAAACATTAATCCCTAAGTATTTTTAATATGAACTACTCTTAAATAAAGTCTCCCTAGTCTGTCCCTGCACACCTGATTTTTTTTTTAAGCCTAAGTACAGGATTTTCATTCTATCCCTATTGAATTTCTCCTTGGTAGTTTTAGCCATTCCTATAGCGTGTAGAGATATTTTGAGTCCTGGTTCTGCTGTTTCATCCATAAATTTGATAAGCATGCTTTCTGCACTTTTATCTAAGTCTTTGATAAAATAGACAAGATAGAGCCAAAGACGAAACCCTTCAATATTCTACAAGACGTTTTCACAGTGTTGATATAATTCAATGCCAGGGCATGGCTGCCAACTCACCACAATGCTAACTAAAAGTTTTATGCAGTCCTCAATTTCCCATTTAATCCACAAGCTATCACAGCAAACACTGTCCACGACCTTGCCATATCGACAGTATTCAGCTGACTTACATATCTTGCTATCTGGTCAGAAATGGTAATAAGATTCCATTTAACGTGCATTGTTCTCAGCAAACCCATGCTAGTGGCTAGTGATTTCTACCTCCCCTCTCAGACCTCACAGACAATTTGAATAGTGAGTACTCCTAGAATTCCTGTAATGATCAGTATCAAATTCACCAGACTGGACACCATAGAACTCACCTTCTTTTATGAAAATCAGATTTCTCTCATCTCTAGCCTTCTGGTTTCTTCCCTCAGTCATTTCTAAATCATGGTTTTATGAACATTTATAAAAGCTCCTTCAAAATCCTGGCATGAAATATGTCAGATTTGGGAACTTTTAAAGCCTCCAGGTGACCACTTACTTTGTGTGTGTTCAGCGTGAGTTTCAAGATTATTTTAACAGTACTGATTCCATTCTCTTCTGCTGAAAGATCTTGCCTCTTTGGTGAAGAAACCAGATACTTGAGTGGGTTCTCCTTTCTCTTCCCATCTTTCACCTTGCACCAAGTTCCTCAAGCACTGAGTCTGTCTTTTTAATTTTGAACGCGGCTACTAAGAGCTTTTCTGTTGTCCCTGGCGTTTTTCTGAAGCCTCTGCTCACCCTGAGCTATGGCCTTCCTGGCACTATTTCTACAGGCTTGTGACACTCTTCTGTATTTGTCCTTGGTTATGTTTCTCTTCTCATCTTTTGTACATGACCTTTGAACGTATACGTTAATCAGAGAGCTTTCTGTGCAGGCTCCCCGTTACTTCGGGGTTCCACCTCCTTCTCTCTCTCTCTCCGAAGCAATGCTGTTGCTTGGCTACTTCTAGAGAGGAAGAAGGGGACCCACAGGCAAGCAGAAAGCAGCAAAGTCATCACCTTACATAGATGTCCTTCCATGCCAGCCCCACCTCCTACAGTTGGTGTCCTCTTTTCTTCCATTCCCTTCCCCCTCGCAGAGGAAAAAGATGTCAGAGAATCAGAAGGAAACTGTGGATCCCCAGATGCAAGGGACTTCCCAGCCTCCTTGAGTTCTTGGCCCTATGATTTGTAGGATTTTATAGGACTAGAGGTGCTCACTGGATCCCAGAAGGGGAAACCACAGAAGCCATCAAACTGCTGCTTTCAGGCCTTAGAGAGCTGACAAAATCTGGATTCCAAAATGTGTGTGTGTGTGTGTGTGGGGGGGTGCATCTAGGTTGGAACTGTCTTTCATTTCCTCCCACGTTAAAGCTGAGATTTTTCTATAATGGTTGGGAATGTAGATTGGCACAGTTTAGAGCCCCTCCCTCTGGAGACCCTCGTCCTAAGGGTCTGTTTTCTCTGTTTTTCAGTAGCTGTGATCCATTGGCAAGAAAATGAGAACAGACCAGCCTAGCTGTGGGCTATTCCCAGCACACCACAAGATCTTTCCCCTTCCTGGACCACTCTTTCAGTCCTGAAATATGAGGAAATCACATGACTTCTGACATCACCCGTGGAAGGGCCACAAGAGACCTAATGACATAATATAGTGTAAACCTCCTTGACAAAGAAAAGACTGCATTATATTTTTGATGTGTGGAACAGGGTGCATAACTAGTAGGTGCTTGCAACTTGCTAGCTATTCCTTTCCTACAAGGCTCTACTATTATTTTTATTTTCTCACCCTCCAAGTGATGTTTCTAGTCCATTTTCCTCCAGTACTGAGGAAGCCTGATTGAGATTTTATAAATTCAGTGGCTCCCATGCTCCCAGCCAAGTCAGCCACCTTCACCATCATTAAAAAATACCCCATTCTGACACATTTACCTGCCCAAGCCCCTCATATAGCCAGTGATCCCTAAGTGCTAAACAGACTTGCCTTGGACTTAGAATCTGAGCCTGTGGAGAGAGGCTCAGATAATTTAAGTGCCTCTTGTAACAGAAGGCAACTGGAATTCAATAGAGATAAATGTAAAATATTGAACTAGGGAGCTAAACCATCAGCAGGGCAGGATTCTAAATGAAAAGGTTATGGCTGAATGACTAAGCAGAGGAGAACACACAACACACCCAAGGATTCTTGCAGAAATACATGTCCCTGGTGGACCCTGCAGAGAAGAAGGCTTAGGATGCTGCGGAGCAGTTCAGCCAAAGGAGATCCGTGGACGGTGCTGCTGGGAAGTGTCCCTCCCGGTACCCGCTGGCTGACGAGGGGCAGAGGAACTTGGCGGTGCTGGGAATCTGCCAGTTTTTAGCTGTTGTTGTGAAGAGTCAGTATTGCCTTTTCTCTGCCAGGCCCTAAACACCAGAAGTAAAATATCTAATGATAATCTGAGGCGCTGGTTGTTTGTGCCAGAAAAAAACAGCCACTCAGGTTGGTTAATCCAATCAAATGCCTGGCCAGGTTCCATGAAGAGGTCAATAGAATCAGTTGTTTGACCAAACGGACAGGCCAAACCAGAGAGCACGATAAGCCCATTGCCCCACAGAGCGTCGGCCAAACAAGACACTGTATTAGAGCACTGGGTGTCTGAGAATTCTCCTCACCGAGAGCCCATGGCATTGGCGACGAGCCTCCCGTGTACCCAGCGTGGCGCCCCCTTTCCCTTCCCATAAAGCGTATTTTCACAGAATTCACCGAAGGACAGGGACTTGCTCTCTTAGACTGATCATACCAGGAAAAGAAAAATAGAGTAAGGAAAACCAATTAAACGGCATAGATGGACATAAGCCAGGATTAACTAAATTTTCAAGCTGGTCCCAACATTTCTTAGGACACAAAAATCACTTGCACTGTTTTCTGGCCAAGGTCCACCGACACTTAACAAACTGGCAGTCCCCCATGAAAATACTTCAGTCCTTACCTAGTGTCTCTTTAAGCCTCCTCCGTAGCCTATCAAACGGTATTAAAGACACCACAGTTGTTAGCCTTGAAGACAAAAGAGGCTGCCTGTCATAACTTCTCCCTTTGTGAGCCTCCTCTGAGCTCACTTTGAGTGCCCCCAGTCCCTAATGAAGAGAGTATCCATCAGTGGAATGGCGGCAGCTTTGCAAAGCTGTACATCATGTTGACATATATACTAAGCTCTTTTGTCCCAAGTTCCAAATGCATTGCTCAGTTTTAGCAGGAAACAACATGGAGGCTTCTGCTGGGAAGATGCTTTGCTGCCTGAATGCATGAGAGAGGGGAGCCGAGATGCTGGCATGGCCCTCACGAGTACCCCCCTGCTGACTTACAGGAAGCTTCTCTTGTTTTCTAATTGAGTATAAGCAAGGGGGCCCTTTGTGACACGTCAGCCAGACCACAGAGTATTTTCTCTTACACCCCTGTGTTGCAGCAAAGGGCTTTAAGGCTCAAGTCATTCTCAACCAAGGTTTGCAAAACCCTCTGAAAGAAATGGGCTTGTTTTCTTTCCTCTGTCACTTTCGAGGCAAGTGTGCATCGAATCCTCATTCTCTGGACCAGAGTCACAGTAAGTCTTTCCAACGGGAGAACCAGCGGTTGATTTAGACAAAGATTTGAGGGGGAAGGTATAGCTCAGTGGTGCTTAGCATGCGATGAGGTCCTGGGTTCAATCCCCAGTGCCTCCATTAAAAAGAATAATAAAATTTTTTAAAAAAGCAAACCTAATTACCCTCCCCTCAACAACAAAATAAAAAAAAAAAAAAAGAATTCTCATCCTGGGTCCTGGGTTCAACCCTCAGTACCACCATTAAAGAAAGAAAGAAAGAAAGTCCTGATCTATACAAGGATTAGCAAAAGCGCAATTATGACCATTAAAAATACCCTCAAAGGGGCCTGTAAATAACAAGTCAAAGAGCAGGAATCTGACTTTGCTCTCCGAGGCCCTGACTTCTTCCAGGCACTGGAAATGTCCGTGTCTTCCCCATCAGAAGCCCTTTGTTCTTTCTCCTGCCCTGTCTCCCTGTTCACAGCTCACTTCACTTCCCACCGCAGGCAGGGGTGGGCGGCGGGGAGGGAGGCCCCCGGATTCAGACCGGAGGCTCCCGCGTTAGCATTCAGCTGTCACCCTTTCTTGGGCCCTTTGTGCTGCAAAGGACTAAGGAGAATCGTCTTGTCAAGAGCTTTAGAAAATCTCAAAAATCTCAAGAGTAGTGGTTCTTTATTAATTGCCTTAATCAGTAAATGACATAATTAATATAGTAAATGGTACCTAGAGGCCTAGAATAGTTAAAAGGAATTCTGTATTGGTTGCATATTTTGATGGAAATACTCCTGGTAACAGCGCCAGAATTTCCATATAGGAGGGGCTTAAGGGCACACTTTGACCTGAAAAAGAAGCTTAGGGAACAAAACTGAGATTAAGTGTTGATTGGGGGTGGCTTTTTGAGAGAGGAGGTGGGATGGAGATTGGGGCCACTCCCAAACACGCCCGCGCTCCGATCCGTGCTACGTCTTGCTGCTCTGATTCCCACCTGCAGACCCAGATGGCTTCGCTCAAGCACCCCCGCTCCACCGTTCGCTCCCCTTTGCCCTCTCCTGCTCTGCTCCCCTTCTTGCCTACCTCATGTTGTGCTTTGCCCCTCCAGCTCTACACTTGCACCTTTGCCCTTTCCTTCATCACTAACTTTGTTTCAAAATCTGTCTTCTCTTTATCTCAATCTAGTACTGACCAGCTGGACAGCAGGAGTGCCCAGGGGTCTACCAGAACACCAGAATTATGATGTAAGAGCCAAGGCTAAGAGCTGAAATCACTTTTCCGTTTGGAGAACCATTGTTTTTGATGGTTCAGCCCATAAAGAATGCTTGGATCTTAAGAAAATCCCTGAAGTTTTCTATTTCTTATCCTTTTTACGATCAGGAAGAAACAGGACAATGCTGGGGAACCAGCCGTTTTGTTTCTGAGGTCCCTGCCTTTCTAACGATGAGCTTGGATCTATGGCTTCTTTCTGGAGCTCTTGACTCTCCAGTCTTACCTTCCCCACTCCTTCACCTTCCACCCCCACCGGAGGTGGAAACGGCGAGTCTGCAAACAAGGCCAGACGAACCAGTGGAGGATGACAACAACAGGTTGACCTTTATAGATACAGTATTGGATTCAAAAGGGCTCGAACTTGGACACCAGTCAGCGAGGGTAAAAGCACTGAATAGTAATGCTGCCCACCGCGAGAGCGTCATATAAGGAAGTTATTTCTCACTGCTATCTGACACTGGAAAATCTTCTCCCAGGAGCCACTGAGGGTCAGAAGGAATAGGAACTCTTATACACTGTTGGCATGTTTCTGGAGTGTAATTTGGGAACATGTGTCAAAACTCAGATGCCGTTTGACCCATCATTGTTTTCTAGGACGTTATCTTCATAAAGCAATTAAGAAAGTGCACAAAGGTTTATTTATAATGCACTGGTAGAAATACTGAAAAAATAAAAACGATTTAAATCTAGAGTCAGGTTAAATAAATTGTAGTGCATTATACAATGGGATACTATGGAACCACTAAAAATGAATTGTATTTGTCGACATGACAAAATATTCATAAGATATTGTTGAGCAGGGTTGGAGGGGCAGGAAGGATATGAATGTAAATTAGACCCTGGCCCTCAAAAAGCTTGCATTTTAATAGGGAATGATTGATGAGCAGAATCTTGAATAGGCTTTGAAAATAAAACAAAATAAAATTAGACCATGGTTAGCTATTCTGTTTTGTTTCCACAAGAATCCTTGTTATTTTATACAAGTTCCAAATTACTCAGCCTCAAGCAGAGCAGGTGGAAAATAAAGAAGACGGCATTAAGTTGGGAACATCTCCCTGAATAATCCAGAGTTCATTATGGACTCTGAGTACATCAAAACCCAATTAATTCATTAGCTCGGCACCTGCACTTTCCTTCTTTCCCCCTCGGCTACCAGCCTTGTACCCTATGATGGAGTTTATGAGCAACCCCGACGTGAGGGCGAGGAGGGGAAATAAAAAGAAGATAAAATCCAAACGAATCCATTTTGTGACTTGTTAACCACGGTAGACGAGGGTGGGGTGTGAAAGCAGGCAGCACTGACAACACCGTATCTGGGCAGCCTGGGTTCGAGGAACTGCATCTCCTTGATGGGCACCACGTAGATCCTGAATCAGGGCATCTGCCCTTAGGCCTCGGGGATATAGGCACCCCCTAAACCATATGCACCACTCGGCAGATTTCCTGGGCCAGAAGGGGCTCTTCCTCTACTGGCCCCCACTCCCCGCTTCTCCTCAGAAAAGTGACTCTTGTCCCCGTGACGTCTCTGAGTGATGTTAACATTACTGCACACAAGTCGGTGTGCCTGATGCACTGTGAGGCCAAACAAACCTAAACGTTGGAGTTTGGAACAGAGAAAGGTTTGCTACAGGACCGAGTAAGGAGAATGGATGGCTCGTGCCCCCTAAAGCCCGAACTCCCCAAAAGGTTTCAGCTGAGCATTTTTAAAGGCCAACTGGGGTGGGGCATGGGGGAGTCCCAGGGGATGTGCTCAGCTGTGCACAATTCTCTGACTGGTTGATGGTGAGCAGTCCTTAGGGGCCAGAAGGTCTGGGAGCTACATTCTCATGATCGTCAAATAGTTAATTTCTTCCATTTGGTGGTGGTTTTGCAAATCTGAGAAACTCAGGAAATATACACAAGTTACTATCATTTAGGTATTCCAAAGAGGAGCTGCAGCGGAGGATATGGGGTCTGTCCCGGGAAGGATCCAAAGGGTCCTGCTCAGTTGCATTAAGGCTCCCCATAAATGGCTTGATGCAAGGCCAGACAGCAGGGGAATGAAGGGCACCCATGACCCGGTTCCCCAGATTCAACCAACATCGCACCTACTGTCTTTCCCATTCCTCCGTAACCCTTCTCCCACTTAAATATTATAAATCTGAATTTCTTTTTGTCCACAAGGAGAAAATAACTGATCACAATGGTCTCTAAAAACTGTTATTTTTCAAAGGCTTCTTTAGGGAATAAACATATAAAAGGAGGCATCATGCACCACACCATGAACTCACGTTTGCAGCTCCTGCCCCTACTTGAAATGTGATACATCTTGTCTGCCATCAGCGCCAACGGTCTTATTTTCTTTTCCACAAAACCATTACGTAAGTTTTTATTTTCTGCCCTGTATCTCTCAGCCAAAGCTGCATTCTTTTAAGATCTTTCAAGATCTTTATGATATCTGTAGTCGTTAACCTCCTGCTACTCTTTCTGTTCAAGCAATAGCATGAAAAATTTAAAACCTTGGATCTCCCAGAGATTATGTGTGTGTGTGTAATTATGCTTCATTATGTTTAGAACAATATTTAAGTTTAAATTCCTTCAGAGGAAAGAAGAGACTGGAACATGTGTTCTGGAACAGGAAAGGTATCCCAGGGTGAGCCATCACCACTGGATAATCCACCCGGTGAGTAACTGAGTGATGACGGCACTTCTGGCGAGTGTGTTTGTGGGAGTACAGCCAAGCTCCCCCCATAGACGAGAACGTGCATCTCGGGAAGGCGCAGAGGGTGGTAGCCCCCAGCCAGGGGCCCTCCCTATAATTTACTCATCACAGTTTGCAGCATCCCTCAAAGCTGTCAGGTCCTGGGCTATTGGGAAAGCACCTCGGGGCCTCAACAAGGAGAAACAACCGCTGAGGCATCCACAGGTCTGAAATAGCCATGGGAACCATCTCTGCGTGATGTTTAAATCATATCGAGAGCTCTTCTGTCTAAGAGGGGGAAGATTGGGTCTAGTGAAGGAAGCGTGGTTGAGGGAAGCCGGGGCTGGGGAACTTGGACGAGCCCCGCTGGCTCAGGGCCTCGTTCCCCTCTGCTGAAAATGGTGATGGACTAGGGGGGTTTTAAGGCCCTTCCCAGCTGCTCATTCTAGGACTCTCCAGCACTTTCCTCTCAATGGGATGGGACGGATGTTCTTGTTGGGCTTCTTCCTGTCCCATAATTCTTACATTCTTAACACTTTAACTAAAAAATAGTGACAATAATTTAAATGAAGTTGGGGTATTTTTCCCTTACGCCCCTAAATCAGGGAGGATCACTAGTTCTCAGGTGTATTTGCAAGAACGTAAGCCTGCCCCAAAGGTTCAAGTTCCTCGGGTGCACTTGCTGAAGGTGACCTAAGAGCCTGCAGCTGTCCTGTCCAGGCCGAGGCCCTGTGGCCCCAGAGCAAAGTCCCACCAAAGTCCCTCTGCAGAGAGGCACCTTCTCAAGGACACTTTACAGGTTCCTTCACACGTACTGTTGCCCTCAGTAAATATTTATTTCGGCATCTGAAGTATGATGATGAATCACTGCTGTTCTGTCTTTAAACACACAAGCCTGACCTCAGGGGTTCCTTTTCCTTGCTAATAGCTAGTTTTCAGAGTTTTCTTTCCCTAGTTAATAGCTACTTTCTACCTATGTCGTGTAATTGTTTAAAGAGCTTTGGGTCCACGGAACAAGCGTGGCGGGCATTGCTCGGCAATCAATTCATCCTTTTAATAGCTCCAGACCTTCCCCCAGAGATGACTCCTTCGTATTACAGAAGGTGCTCAGGTTTGAAACAGTCCCTGCCTCTCTCCATTCCATCAGCCTGTTTATACCCTTTATCTCTGCCAATTTGTGTACATAACATGCCCTGCTTTCCCTTTGGCCCGTTGGCTTTAATGGTCACCGTCTGAGTGTCTGGAGCTGGTTGTCTGGTGTATCCACTCCTCTGCCTCCTGCCCCATCCCGGATCAATTCCCAGAGCCCCCTGTAAGTTACCACATTTCCAATCAGCTTCCCCTGTGAAGCACAATGCAGAGAAGAACAGTGGGCAGGGGCTGGAGTTGACGGCCACACTCCTCCTGGGGACTTGAGACTCTCGAAGGGAGCCACAAAAAGGCTTCTCTGTAATGAAATGGAGGGAGAATGAGTCCACTTTCCTCAGTGCTGGCCTTGTGGAGAAGAAAGAGTTTGCCTTTATTTTGATGCTAGGACTAAGTAGAAGTTCCTTTGAAAGGTTCCCACTCTCTTCTGGCTGTTTACTTATTTATTTATTTTTTCCCCCTTCGTCTTAGTATTTTGCTTCTAATTCCTGGCCAGGGACTGCTAAGAAAGGGATCTTATCTGGCCAGGAAGGAGAGAAAAAGCTCTCAGGAGGGGGAGGAGAGAAGCCAGAGCCAGCCACGTTGTTAGTCCTCCAGGCAGTGGTGAGACATCACCCAAAAGGCTGGGAGGAAAATTCCAGCTGAATCTGACTTGTGGCAGACATCCCATTTTTCTCTTATTCAATTGTAGGCAAACTCTACTGAACATGAGAGAAGAAAGCATCTTGCAGGCACATCTGTAAAAGTACCCTCCAACTAGCTCTGCTTCCCCGGACCCTCTGGTCCAGCCAGCAGATGGTCGTCCCAGGTACATGCATGCTCACGGCATCCCAAATTCTGTCCAAGAAAAAGCCAAGATTCAAGCACCCCCCCCACCCCGTTTCCACTAGAGTAAACCATTGTGCCCTGCTGATGCCGGGCCAACTGTGTGTGTGTGACTGGACCTCTGCGTTCAAGCAGCTTACAGTGTAATTGCAGGGATGAGACAGAGACAAATGAAACAAAGAAAACCAGAATAAAGCCATATATCACTCAGCAATGAAATTTGTGGTTTTTGCAGTTCTGCTTTGACTGCTACTCATAGACTTGTCATCGATCGATAAAATACTTGCTAGTGATATCAGTGTGTCATCAGAATTAATAGCACACCATGACCGGGCTCCACTTATTTACTCATTCAACAAATACTTATTATGTACTTACTCTAATCATGTTCTGCATTTGTAAAGAACTTTACAGTTTGCAGAGCACTTTCACAAATACCTACTCCCTTGATTCTTATTAGGCAGGCAGGTTTATAGGAGATGGACAATGAGGCTCCAGAAGGGCCAGCAGCTTTCTCAAGGCCACATGGTTATTAAGCCTGGGATCCAAGATTGTGGCTCCCTCCACCAGACCGCGCTTTAAACTTAACAATGGACAGTGGACACGAGTGTGGGTCCACATCGTTAGCGAGCAGCAGGGGGAAACTTCTGACGTCTGCATCCTACCCACACCTGCCTTACACTCAGTGATGGGCAAAAAGGCTCCTCTGCAGGGACTAAAGATGGGAATCTCAGGAATTCCCTGTCTCAGTGTCATAGAGATCGGCACGCATGCTCCGCTGGCCCTCAAACTCAGCTTCTTTCATCGCTGACCCTTTTGCGGTGATTTGTGGTTTTTGTGAATGTCTCCAAAGGCCCAGGATGAACTTTCCAAACTCACTTCAGTTTCAGACTGAGGCTCATGGTCGTTTGCACAATTTTCCTCATCCTCCTCGCCCCTCAAACTCTGAGTAAAATGTTGATGGAGGGCAGTTGGGGTGGGAGGAGAGAGGAGGGAGCTGGGCTTTGTGTGGGACATCACCTTTTGCGGAGGGTGTGTGTGTGTGTGTGTGTGTGTAGGGTAGACATGCTGAAGCAAGTTAATTTTGTGATTTTGTTCTCTGCTGTAGCTGATTGAACTTTAAGGTCTGGGCTATGAAGATTCGTACTTAAAGATCCCTCTCCCCAGCCTCTAAAATCAGGAAATCAAAGTCCATAGAAGTTTAGCTGACGCCTCCAGAGGCTGAATTGCAAAGAAAGCATCAAGCAGAAGACAGACCATTGCAGACAACCCAGCACAGCGACGGGTGTCCAAGAGACCTCAGCACGCCCCCTCGTAACGCCTGCCGGAGCAGCCATGCCTTCCACTGGAGAAGTCTGATTAAAAACAAGCTAACAAATGCCCTAAGGTGAACTGTGAATTGGGCGGGGGACCTTACTGTGCCTGCAGTCCTCATATAGAAAAGTGCCCTCACTTCTGCTGTGTGTGCAGTGACGACACCGTCCCCACCCTGACTGGACAGAGGCAAGTCCGCGGCTGCTGCCACCGCCCACGGCACGGATGCTCGTGAGCTCGCACCAGGACAGCAAAGTGACCTCAGCCTGAGCCTGCCGCCTCAGCTAACTTGTTCCAGATGAACAGAGGCCACTGCCACTTCATTCATTCATTCACTCATTCATTCATTCAAACAGTCAACAAACATTTCTTGAGTGCCCTGAGCTAAGCACTGAGGATACCACAAAGAAGATGACATTTGGATCAGGAAATACTTAAGTTATTCAGTAATGGAGACTTCCTTTCTGTATTTACTGTCAGAAAATTGAATATGAAACCAGAGGGTGGGTCCAAAGAAAAGAAATGGGCAGATATCAATGCCTCCTGACCTCCCTTGGTCCTAGGAGTGCACAGGAGAAGGCTGAGCACCTTCGATATTATCATACCAATGTCAGTCGATCAAAATGAGGATTAGCATTCATTTGTGGTGTTTGTGGTTATTCCAAGCATGAAACTGCATGCTCACTGTAGGAAATTAAGAAAACATAGAAAAATAATAAATTGGGAGATATATATAATATGTACAAATTATATGTAATAAATATAATATATGTGTATGTAACATGTATATATGTGTGTGTGTGTGTGTGTGTGTGTGTGTATACATACATACCAGCATCTGAATTTCACCTTTTTGTCATTTCGTGTATTCTCTTCCAGTAGGTCTCATTCTATCTTTCTCCAGAACTTAAAACAATTTTTTTTTAACTCACCCATGTAGAGATGCCATATAATCACAGTCCAGATCTTTCCATCACCCCTGTACTTTCTCATCATGATTTAGAATTTCCCAAGCTACCTCCCCTTTCACCCAGGGAGTCATGCTTTAAGAGCAGGAGACTTTGTTCTAGTACCAAAATAGCTTAAATTAAAAGCGTTGGCTGTGAAACACCATGCGATTCATCCTGAGCCAAACGCATTTGTGTATCATTTTGTTTGCCTTTATTGGAAATTTCCAGTGGTCCAGACTGATGCTTTGATTAGTGTGCCTAAGCCAGGACTGACCACAGAAGTATTTCACACACCCTGCACTTGTGTACAAGTGTGTACCTGCACCCTCGGGTCACACTCCACCCTCTCCCTCCATTGACACTGAAGAAGGAGGCATAAGTGTGTGTTGCCTGGGGCCCGCTCTCTCTTTTGTAGCAGTGAAAGGTTATGCCCTTGCTAGAATTGTGAGCCCACCCTGCCGTCAGCAGCCCCCGCCTTCCAGAAAGCATGCAGGTGGGAATGGAGCTGCTGCTGCTGGAGCAGCCACAGGGGACAGCAGGATGGTAGCTGAGTAATAAAGATCCCTGCTGTTATTTTCTGGAGGGAGAAGGCCCGGGTCCCCTAAGCAAAGTAAGATGGGAAGAAGTAACTGAAGAGGGGCTTGTCATACCCGCCCAGCCTGACAGCCCGATAGGTGAGTTAGCAAATGCTACATTGTAAGGAATTGCAAGCTATTTTCTGCAAAGTGGGCAAATACTCTGGGATTAACGACTGTACAGCGTGATAGATGCTGCTAAAGAAGGCCATAAATTACCAGCCATAAACCTGGCAAAGCTTATGCGCTTGTATGATGCAGTCTGGCTAGGGTGCTGGCAGATGCCCAGCACAGGCTGGGGGCTGTGGGCTGGGGGGGGGGGGGTTGATGTGGAAGCTGGTGCTGCATCCTGCTGACCAGGGGGCACAGATGGTGAGCTTGGCAGATGCCCAGCGTCAGCGGCTGCGGAGGCAGCATGCTGCTGGACCAGTTCTGCCTTCGCTGAACTGCAGTCCTTGATCGAGCTCAGACAGGATCTGTGGGAGACCCCAACCTTCTTTCCCTCCCCTGGCTGTGGGATATGTGGTCAAGGGGGCCTTTCCCTGGACATGGGTTGTGGGGTCAGATCCCAGTGAGGTTTCACCTTCATCTTTGAAGACGAAGATGAGGGACGGTGGGGAGAAGGGTAGAGAGAGAAAACCTCAAATGATTTCTGCTCCCAATTTCCTCTGCCAGGGCTCCCAAACCAAGTCGAGTACATCTAAAACTGTGACCATGACAAGGACCTTCAAGCCATGACCATGGCCTCAGATGCCAGTCAATTTGCAGCCAGACCCCAGTCCTGTTCTTACACTCCTGACTCAAGACATATCTTCTCCCTATCCTCTTTGCCATTGTGATTTTTTGAGAAAGGGATAAGGAAATCAAAGGTGGGGGGATGGAGAAGAGGGGGGAGGAAAAAGGATAAAGTGGAAGAAAAGATGGGAATATGAGCTACTTGCAGGAGCGAAGCAGAAAAAGCTGCCAAAAGGAGGCTCACACCCCTTTCTCCCCAGGTCTTCTCCCCCGACCCCCACCAGCATACAGTGCATCAAACACAGAGTTGATTCACTACCAGTGGAAGAGATGCAGTGATAAAATATGGAGCTGCTGTCTGTCTGCTTCCCTTGCAGTGTTACCTGCTATACACACACGTACTCACACACACAAACCTTTATACACATACTTTTCAAAAAGTGTCTGCTTGCCAATGAATAAAGAGCAGTCTTAACAGATAACAGTGTCCCTCCTTTCCTGCCTCCCCTACCGGTGCAGAGGGGACTATCCAAGTGACACTGACCCTTGTGTGTAAGGGCTACAAAGCAATGAAGGCACAGCTGTCCCCTCCCGAGGGCTTGTGGTCCAGAGGCATGGAAGTATACAGAGAGATAGGTTCAAGGCCATGAAAGCACAAAGCACAGCTCTGGACCAAGGTAAAGGGTCAGAGCCAAGGCTCTCCATCAGCAGAAGTATTTACTGAGTCTCTGTCATGTACCAAGCACTGTGCCAACCAGTAGGGATTAAGTGGTGGACAAAAGCATAAATTCCTCATGGAATTTAGTAACTAAGCACTTTAGAGAAGCTGTTGGTGCTATTCATGGTATTTCTAGGTCTCTGCCCTGGACCCATGGTAGGACTGCACTCCCTGGTCCCTTTGTGTTCGGTGGGGCCATATGACTTGTGAGTGGAGATGATCTGTGCCACTTCTAGAAGAGAACTGCATTTCATTACCGCTGTGAGAGACTCCCATGCAATGTTCCATGTTCAACATCTTCAGTGTTCACTGGTGGCTGCTGTGTCATTCTGGGTCCCTGAGTGACCACAATGAGCAGAATCTGCTGGCCAAATGCAGTGGACATGTAGCAAACACAAGAAATAAACGAGATTTGGGGGTCATTTTTTGTTTTAGCATAACCTAGCCTATCCCGGCTGATAGATTCCTCTTTGCAACCAACACATTGATTGAAAACCTACTACATGCTTAAATTGAAGGATGGCTTCTTCCTGTGCATGACCTCACTCCCCAAGCAGGTGGTGAGCAGGCTGAGGGTGGAGACTGTGACCCCGAGTGTCCGTGTCCAACCACAGGTCCTAGCATAGGGCCAGGCACCTAGGAGATCCCACAGCACAAGCCAACCATCACTTTAAGCACATAGTAGTTTCTCATTGGTCACTGATAAGAGTGTATCATCGGGACAGTCTAGGTTAGGGGACCCAGGTGAAGGATGAACAAAGCTCATAGGAGGGAGGGAGAGCGCCACAGGCTAGCTGGCGCGGGGAGACTTCGTGGAGGTTTTGGACTTGAGTTGGGCCTTGAAGGATCAATAAAACTCAGCGAGGTGAACAGAAGCACATAGGGTGTTCTGGGTGAGAGGTGGCCCAGGTCACAGTGCACCGGAGGGCTGAGACAGGTGTGGGCACAGTCAGTATGAAAGATGCCCCCATCCTGCAGCAAGAAAGCTCAGTGCTGGGGACAGTGCTGCCGACAGTGCTGCCAGTCTAAACCAGTCAGGAGACCGCAGATGCTGGTGGAGAAGCTCGTGGAAGCTGCGGGGATGAGGGAGGAGCGGGGCAAGGCGGGTGACCCTGGCCTGCACTGCTGTAGGCTGCCATCGGAAACATCCTCATTTGGGGACCTGTGTCTCCAGCCAGCAGCCGTTTCTTCCCCTTCGTTCCCTGCCGAAGGTAATAACCTGTCACCAGAGCAAATAAAGTCTGATTTACATGAATTGTAGTGCTAAGCATTTTCCTTTATTCCCCGGCACTGCGATGGCAGAAGGTTAGCGCTGACGCGGCCCGGCCTGCTGCGTGCAGCAGCGAGATCTCGCCGGATAGAAGTTTAAAAAGAAATTACTTTCCTGTGACAGGGTCTATCGCTCTGGGCAGGGGGTCCCAGTCAGCCTGGCAACATCCCACCTGTTTGTTTTTTGACAAAGATGCAACGTCCGATGGGGAGAGCTTGAGGAAGAAGTGGGGGAGAAGGGCATGCAGTCTGAGATTCCCTCGGCTTTCTCGGCTTTCCCGGACGCTGGTTCCCGATCCTCAGCCTTGCAGTGATGGTGGCTGGGGTCCCACAGAGCAGCCTCAGCATCATTGTGACACCCACATCACCACTGTCATCACACCACCCATGATTACAGACGCTTCTTAAGCACCAGGCATGACCATGCCGGACACAGAGCTGCAAAGACATGGTGACTGCCCCACGGGGTTTACAGTCCATGCAGTCACGTCCTTACAGAAAAGCATCATGTTTCTCTACCTCCATCACCACCCCCACCTCCTCACCCCAAGCCTGTAAATACAGCTGGAACTGCCCTGCCCTCTGATATGTTAATTTCTCCACTTAGAGCGTCTGCATACATCCTACCTATCTTGCAAGACTCAGCTTAAATGCTTCCTTTTCCATGGAGCCTTCCTCAACCCTCCATACCAAGGTGCCTCCCCTTCCTCTGGGCTCCCAGTTCACACTAACTACTTTTATTTTAGTGCTCATGGCCTCTCTACTCTGGATACAGTAATTGAGTTACGTGTCCTCCACCACTGGACTCTATAGAATCCTTAAGGATCAGTGATTAAAAAAAAAAAAAAAAAAAAAAGCTTAGTAATTAGCCAAAGAAAGGCCATCCACTCTCTCAAGCATGCCTCTTGGTGGGGGGCGGGGGGGCATCTCATCCTTTCCCCACACCAAGCACAGTGTGGTGAGGACCCTGTGTGATTCTAATCTGGCAGGGAATGGGGAGTTCATGCAGAAAGGCTCAGGTAGATGACATATGAGAGGTTGGCCACGGAGTTCGGATTTGACTCTCGAGGCAAGAGGGACCCGGGGAAGAATTTGAGACAGCTGCCTTCAAGGAACTTCATGATGCCCCCGATAGTTTGCCTGGGGGATTCTGTCTGGTTGTTGCTTTTCTCTGAACTTGGGATTCCTCTTTTAGGAGTTCACAAGGTCCAGGAGTGAAGCCATGTTGTTTCCCCTTGACCAAGTGCCCTGAGCACTCACCTGTCTCCGTCTTATCCCAAGGTGGCTCTATTTCAGGGGGCTTCCCATGCCTGCCTCACAGGGGACCCTTGGTTACCCTCTCCGCCATTTATCCCAGACAGAGCTGGAATCCTGGGGTGGCTTCCCTTTGGCTTCCGTTAGGCATCTGACCCCCTCCACCCCTCGGTCAGTGTGGGTGCTCTGAGAGTAGAAATAGCTTATAGGGCTGGGACGAGGGGTTGGGAGTGAGGGTCTGGGGATGAGGCTGGCAGCCATCACACTGGCTCTCCTCCCCATCACAGTGAACAGTGCCACCTGTGCACACGGTCATTTTTGTTGAGAATCTGCGGCTTAGCCCTGTTCCATACGCTGGCCTTCCCTGCGCTGTGCTCAGACTATCAGCCACAGCAGAGCAGCGCCGGGAGGAAAATCCACTGCCCTAAACACAATATTCCAGAGCCTATCAGAAATGAGGTCTACATTTTTCTGCCGGGGGAGATTATCCATGCCATTGCTCATGCAGATAACTGAAAACGGCTTGTCAATATTTCATGTACTAACTGTGTGACCTTGAGCAAGTTGCTTCCCCTCCCTGAGCCTCCGCTTCCTCCTCTAATAGAAGAGGAAATTGCCTTGAAAAGTTTTAAAAATAAACAGGAAATGAAGACCCATCCCGGTCCCAACACGTGCTGGATGCTCAGTAGATGTTAGCGCTGATGGAGAGGACCTCATGGGTGCGCGGTAGTGGGTGCCTGGCTGCTCAAGTCTGGCCCCACAGGAGAGTTGAACTGGGCTCCCTTGTCAAGTGCAAGACGTCAGGGTGGGAGTGGAGCAGGCAGCCCGCCAGGGGCACCTGGAGTGGATTCTGGTGAGAGCTGAGATGGAGAGGGAGGATCTGGGGCCTTTTAACTAAGTAGATAAGGAGATAATAACAAGATGAAGGGGCGATGGAGAAGGTAAACAAGACTGATAAAGGAGATTATAAAGGAGGGGGGGCCTCAGCACAGCAAGGGAATATAAACAGACCAGAATTTCAACAGGATAGATGCTGTGGATGGAAAGAGGCCGTAAAACAGAATAGACAGAAAATACAAACAGTGTGATTGCCCAATGGATAGAATTTGAAAACGACGTAGGCAGATGGACGGGAAGCACTGCTAGATAGATGCCCCCCGAAGAGCAGGGAGAAAAGAGACGAATACACGGCTGTGGGGGCCGCAGATGAAGGAGGGAGGGAGGAGGGCATCCAGGTGGCAGTGGGGGCAGGGGGAACCCCCCCCCGCCCCGCCCATAGCCCTGCCTTCCTTTGTGACTTCTGGCTCTGGGCTCTGGCCCCTAATGGTTTTGGCGATATGGCTTAACGAGGAGCTCCCTGGAGCTGAACTAGAATTAAAACAAATGGAAATCCTGCCGGGGTTTTGTCACCTTTTCTGCACTTGCCATTGAGAGGAATTTAAATGAGAGCCAGCCTGGCAATTAGCGTGTCATCCCATGGCTGGCTGCAAGGGGGAATGGCTTCTGAGGGCTCGGTGCCCGAGCCAGGTGGCAGGGCTGTGCCCGCCCTCAGGAGAGCTGGGGTCTACCTGGGCAGGAGCCCGCCTCCTCTCCTACCAGGAGCCCCTGCTGTCATCTGAGACCCTGCCTCGGCTCACCTCAAGATCAGGCACTCTGACTTTATCACAAGGGGCCACCAACTGTCAAGAAGAGCCCCTCCCCACCTCATCACTTTATCCTTAGACTCTCTCAACTAAGCACCAATAATGGGCTCCGAACCTTTGATCACTTCGCATGATAAGTCCTGTTTATTCAAAGTTAGAGCATGAAAGGAGACTTTCCTTCCTCCCTTCCTCCTTCCCTTCCTTCCCTCTTTTCTCCCTCCCCCACTCCCCGCATTTAAGATTTACTAAGCATATAGCTGCCATTCTATCACACCAGGCATTCTGTGAGGGCTGTGGGAGAGCTTCCAGCTGCAGGAATGGTGAGGACTCAAAGGCAGGCAGGAAAGCTTAGGTGGGCTGGTGAGCTTCGCAGGGGGCTTGGAGGATGGGCAGGTTCAACAGGGGGATGAGGGTGAGAAGGTGCTCTAGGCGGCGGGGAAGGCCCGAGCCAGCAAACACTGGGTGTGTTTGGGCAGTAGCAAGGAGCCCAGTGTGGCAGAAGCAAAGGATCCCTTCCGGGAGAAGAGTATGTGGAACGTGGTTCGGACTGATGAGCTGTCAGGGGCCGGAACCTGGATTTCATCTGGCATCAGTGACAGCCCGTGGAGGGTTCTGAGGGGTAGAAGCAAAGCCAGGGTTTGTGTGGTGATGTGTAAAGTGACAGGGAGGACATGAGACAGAGGACAGCGAGGCCACCACAAGGGCCCACCTAAAATAGAAAGGGGAGGGTCAGGGGAAGCACCACTCATGCTTGCTTCCTGCCCACAGCACCCCCAAGCCCTCTCAATTCCAACAGTCCTTTCTCCTTGGGACGCCCGGCTTGTATCCTTAACCCCCTGTGAGCCCTGCCTTTTATCCTTTCTTTCCTTTTCTTCCCCCTTCCAAGGGGCAGTTTGAGATTTTTAGGAGGTTATTGGTCCCCATGGAAACTCAGAGATCCCTTAAAAGATACTGCCAACAACTTAAGGAAAGGGAAAAAAGCTAGAGACCAAGACCCCACCATCAGGCTCTTCACCTACAAAGTTGACTCTGAGAACCCCACCCGCTGGCCTGTAGGAATAGATTCAGGGATGCAGCTTCTGGGGAGAAAGAAAGGGGAGGTGGCTCTAGCAGCTGCTGCAAGACAGCTTGAGGCTCTCACAGGAGGTGTGGCCAATTATTTTGACAATTCTGTGTTGCCCTGTCAGTTAAACGTTTTGTTCTGCACAACCTAACTTTTCCCCAAAGAAAGTAGGGGCAGGAGAGCCAGGTCTACCTTTTCCCTTTGCCCCACAGCACCTGGCACAGTGCTGCACACAGGATAACAGCTCAGAAGTGCCGTTTGAATAAATGAATGAAGCCCAACACGATACTTGAGGGGTATCTATTTGCATATGAAACGTGATTAACTTTTTACAGAGCTCCAAGGGAGAGCTGTCATTCAAAGCAATGCCTTCGCTGATCCTCCCAGAGCTCAAAATATCCTTTGAACTTCTCTTAGAATTATCTTTAAGGCTAGCTAACGAGCCACACAAGAATAGCAGTCTTACTACATTTTAATCACACCTTGTGAGCGTGGAATAAACCCTTCCTCCCTTCTGTGATTTTCAGCAAAGGGAAGCTGTGGGGCTCTTTTTACCCCCATTCAAAGAAGCCCTTTTGTGCCTTATTTTCTTTTTTACCTTCAGGATTGTCTAGGATGTTTATTTTCACCTGATCTTGTTTGCATAAGGGGCGGAGGGGAGTGGTGTGTGCCTGCGTGTTCGGAGGTCAAAACAAGGAGAGCTTACGTTGTCCGGCCCCCCATCATTTTTCATCATTTATGGCATGTGGATCTATTTGCCCTAATGGCTGTTAAATTCTCACTACTGCCTTTCCCTGGTGAGGTGAGGAGCCTCACGTCTGTTCTTACAGAAAGGAGTGTTTAAGTTCTCAGGAGGTCTCTGCTTTGAAAACAAAAACCTAGCGAAAAAACGCACAGTTATAAGTGACGGTGAGTCCGTTTTTCCTTCCAGGTTTCCATGTCGCAACCCTGCCAGTCTAGCCATCAGGACTGAGAGCTCAGTGGAGCGAGCTGGAGCTGACAGCTGCTTTTTAAAAATCCACGGAAATGGTGTTGTGGTCGAGCCAGGCTTTGCAGAGCCTGCCACTCCTGCCATGGTGGTGACTGGGAAGGGGAAACCCATCCTCGCCATCTGTCTGTGTCTGTCCAGTGCCTCCTCCCCTGGATCAGGGGCCGTGGATGCACTGGAAGAAGCCTCCACTGCAGCCTCCACGTCCCCAGATGGGGTTTCATCTGAGCGGAGAACTGATCCTTCCTTGGCAAGCCGGCTGAAGCCTCTTGGCAAAGAAACCAAGGTTCCAGCTCATCAGAAATTCTGTCTTCGGTGGCCATCAGCAGATGGATGGGGGTTTCTTGGGGGTCAATCATTAGCGCTTGTCCATCTCCACCTCCAGACTGGATATTTATAGTTGAAAAACAATCTGTAAGTTGGGAGGAGTAAGGAAACCTCGTGGCAGCATGTGGTGTGGGAGAGAAAACGCAGGAGTTCCAATCGCCACAGAAATTATCCGCACACAAGGCCCCGTTGCCCTGGCTTCCCTACAGTAAAGCTTTGGAATCTTCGGGAAAATTTTTCCTACCTTTCTAGAGTTCCGTTTCTACATTTGCAAAATGAGAGAGATTGGACAAGATGATCAGGTTTATAGTGTGGGTGGCAGGCATACAATGGCACTTCCCCTACTGATAAAGGAAAATGAGGCTGGAAACTCAGTGACAACTCACTGTACTCTGTCATGTTCTAGCCATGGACCATCGTGTGCTACTCCATCTATAGCTACATTTTGGAGACTGGCAGCACGTTTGGGATGGTGGGAACCAGAATTAGAGATTATTATCTCTGACCCTGGACTAGGGCAAAACCAATCAACTACTGGCTAGAATCTATGACTCATTAAAAGGATGTTTCAATCAACTAAACTCAAATTCTAGGTGGCACCAGGTAAGGATCCTCTTCTTGGCTGCAAAATCTCAAAGCTAAAACAAAAGTAGGGCAGGATTCTAAAAAGTTATCCAGTGGATTTTCCCTCATAGGTAATTCCTTTTTGCCCTACACCTCTTTGACCTTTACAACTAGACTATTAGGCTGAAGCTAATTGCCCCAAGATACCCAAGAATCATCTGAGAATCAAGACTTGAATTCTTGACCTTGAGTTCTTGAGAGCCAAGTCTTGCTATTGCAGGACTCAGTGTAATTATGGTTGCCTTGGTGTTTTCATATCAAAAACTTAGCTTTGACTGTCAAGAAGAAAGGCTGGATGACTCAAGCATGAAATTTATACCACAGTCCAGAGATGGGGGGAACACTTCAGGTGGTAAAGACAGTTTTACCATTAAGCAGGAGGGAAGTAACGCTTTCTGGGCTTGGCGGGCTGGGGTGCTGAAGAAGAAGGGAAGAGTAGAACAAAAAAATTCCAGCAGGAGTGTGGGCTATGCCCTGTGCTCTACTTTGAGGCTGCAACTCTGCCAGAGGGGTGGTGGAGAACCCACATAATGAGCAGAGGGACCTTCTCCATGCTTCCTGCCTGGACCACTGGACACAGAGGCTCCTACCACCATGGGGGTGAGTTTTAAAGAGTAGGAAACTAACTAACGAAATGGCTTCCCTGATGCTAAAGCTGTTTGCTGATTCACTCTGACTTAAAATTCTTGCAACTTGTTTTTCTCTTTTCTCTGACAAATCCCCATCTTTGCTTCACTTGCTCAACTGCTTTTGTGCTAAACAGCCCCCGACCTTTCCATTACTCTCTCCACTCCCTATACATTCTTTACCCAGAATAGCTTATCCCTTAACCCAGAAGCTGTGCTCCAGGAAGGTAGTCATGGGCTGATGGTCTCAGGGGAATGAATAGACCCTCTGGAGTTTCTCTGTGATGGCAGGTGGATTCATCCAGATTAAGAAGAATACAGGACCCCAGAAAACACCAAGTTGCTGTCACCTTTCTGTTCCATCCAGTTTTTCTATAAAACCTCAGGACCCCATGCCAAGATGGGCTCACAGTCTTTACGGCATTAGCCTGCTCTGACTCCCTTTTGCCTGGCAAAACAATAAAGCTGTTTTTTCTGATTCTCCCAAAATTCTGCATCCAAATCTCAATTCGGCTATCGAGATATAGAAGCTGGTTTTTTGGCAACAAGTCGTGTAGATGGAAGGGATGGGAGGACAGGTGTGGGCAGTGAGAGGTCCTGAGGACACAGATCCTCCCCCTACCACCTGTCACTGAGGCTCATTTGGCTCCCAAAGGACATGGAGGAGATCCCATGTGCCCAAATAGAACAGGGAAGGGAGAGCCAGGAGGCCAGCCAGAACAGCCAGGAGCAGAGAGCCCAGGCAGGGGCTTACCCTGCGGTGGAGCCTGAGAAAGTCACAGTGCCTGGGGGAGCTGGAGGTAGGGGCCCACCTGGCCAGGGGAGCCTGCTGAGCTGACCCAGAGCAGTAACCAGCATGCCCCGAGAGGAATGTGGTACCAAGGGCAGAAGAGACTCTGGGCCAGGAATGTCTCCCCTGATGCCAAGACCATGCAAAATTCCCACCCCTGCCCACACCCAGCAGCCTAGAGCACCCCTGAGGGGGGTGAAGGAAGGGACTGAAGGGGCCTCATGCGTCAGGACACAAGACATAGGGGGACGCCTCACCTACCCCTTCCCACTCGTTCCTGTAGCATTTCAGGGTCTCCTCTGACTGTACCTGGACTGCTGCAGGGAGGATCCAGAAAGGGGAAGGGACATCTCTGGTTGAGATAGTCCATGCAAAGATCACGGAGCTGATTAATCTAACTCAGACAGATATGTGCTGGAGTGACATATAGGATCAACAGTGTCATAAGAAATGCCAGCTCAGCCTGTAAAACCATGACACACCAAAAGAACCAGCACCCAGAGGCCAAGGAGGGAGGGGACTTGCCTGGGTCTGGAAGATATTGGGTTTCTCCAAATACCAGTGTTGTGACCCAGACATATTTTTGTCACCCCTAAGGCTCAAAAACATCACCTGTAAAACAAGATGATGATACCATCTTTAAAGGGTGGTGTTATGGGTTATATCAAGCCCCCCCCAAAAAGATACATGGAAGTCCTAAACTCTAGCATCTTAGAATGTGGCTTCCTTTATAAATAAGGTCTTTATAGAGGTAATCAAACTAAAATAAGGTCATTGGGGGGGGGCCCTAATCCAATGTGACTGGTGACCTTATAAAGATGGGAAGCTGGCGCATAGAGACAGACATGCAGAGGGAAGACGATGTGAGAAGACACAGGGGGAAGTGTCCATGTGACTGGACCACCGCACCTGCAAGCCAACGGATGCCAAGGCTTGCTGACAAATACCAGAACCTAAAAGAAACAAGGACAGATTCTCCTCCAGAGATGTCAGCAAGAGCCGGGGCATGCTGACACCCCGATTAGGAACTTCTAGCTTCCAGAACTAGGAGACAATACATCCCTGTTCTTCTAAGCCAACTGGTTTTTGGTACTTTGTGGCCCCAGGATACAAATACATGTGGTTTCCAAAGTTTGAATGTAGAAAATGGTAAGTTACAATAATAAATCCTTGCTATCTGATGCTCAGACTCCTTTATGACTCTGGACACAAGGGCCCAGGATCTTTGGTTCACAGACTACCTTGGTTTGTATCAATATTTTCACTCTTATAATAGGACAATTTAAAAAAAGTTTTCAGCATTCTTACTAGCCTACGGCCTCATTTTTTTTTCTTTTTAAAGACTGGCTTAATTTATTTTAGGCTTTAGGGCTGTGCTAATTAGTGCAGTTGAATATATATTAACTGCGAAGAAACTCTCGTGTATCTCCACTCAACTGTCAGCACTCTGGTTGTGGACGCTTTGATTCCCCCCCCCCACCCCGGTTACAGTCACAGTCTCACATCTGCGCATGTCATCAGTCTCCTGACTACCTTCACTGCCTCCCACTGGGTCACACTGATAAGAGCAAACACACACTTGAATATTTATGATGTGCAGGGTGTGTTCTGTAGGCTTTTTCCTCTTTAATCCTCAGAACAAAACTGGTGAGGTAGGTGTGGTTATCCACATTTTACAGATTAAAATAAAAAAAAAAAAAGAGGCACAGGAGCTGAGGGAGGGTTAAGTAATTTGCCTGAGGTCATATATCTACTCAATATAGAACCAGGATTTGAGTTCAACTATTCACACTTAAGGACTAAGCCTTGTGAATTGTCATTTGCTACAAAAGTGATTCCTCGGGTGGTTCTGAAACCAAATTTTTAAAAATCTTAGGAAAAATGTCGAGTGGCTACCACGAACCAGGAGTATTGCAAAAACATTATCTCATTAATTCTTACAATAGCCTAAAAACAAACCTGTTATTATTCCCATTTTATGAACGAAAACACTGAGGCAGAGAGAAGTTGAAGAACCTGAGCAAGACCCTACAGATCATGCCTCAGACCTGGAGTTCAAATTTACCTCTGTGCTTCCAAAGCCCACACCCTTCCCACCAGGTCAGTCTGGCTCACAAGACGGGGGAGACCTTAAGTGTCCTGTATTGCAACCTCCTACCTAGACAAAAACTGCTTAGAGTAAAACCACTGGCAAATGGTGGTTCTTGAGTGTCTCGTGGATGAAAACCTGTTCCTACCTGGGCTGCCTGTATCCCCTTCATCTCACCCCCTTCTCTCCTCCCTCCCTTCTTCCTCTCATTAACAAAGCAGTGTTGAAGAGTGTTTCTAACATTGTCTCTATCAAGGCACACAAAGAACAGTTTTGCCACAAACGGCTGGGCAGGCTAGGTGTCGGGGTCTGCCAGCCATGACGCCCTAAGTACTGACATGTGTGAAAGCTTGGGCACACCTGTAACCTGCCTGGAGGACCAAATCAAGAAGTTATTCTTCACTGAACCTCTTAGCCTCTTTGGTCGGAAAGGGAGACTGCTAAATAATGAGTCAATGTTCATACAATATCGAGTGTCCCAAGATGAGGTAGGTGCAGGGCTGGGAAGACATGTGAGGCATCAGGGAAGCCTCCAAGGAAGAGGGACTTTCTAGGCTGACGTCTGAAGGACAGGTTGACGTCAGCCTGGGAAAGAGATGGCTGCTGGGTCGAGGGGCATTTTTAGCCAGGGGATCCCTTCTAGAGTTGTTGGGGTTCCACACACACCTTTAATTGTCTTGTTCCTGCTCTGTTTTCCATTTCACTATTGCTTCTTCTATCTCCTTCTCTTGTCTGGACCACTTTCCTTGTTCTCACCTTGTTATGTCTCCCGGGCTAGTCCCTTCAGCCCATCAATAGCCCCACAAATGGCCCTGCACCGTCATTCTAAAGTGAGAAAAGTGGCCAACATCTTTATTAGAGTATGTTCCAGAAGTTTTGATGAAAAGAGTCATGGAGCCACAGGTTGCTAGTCTTGCCACTCAACTGATTGGGATGATCTGTAAAGGATGGGATAAGCCTTGTGGCTAAAACAATGTGAAGCTGTTCTGTGGCCATTCCTGGCAAGGAGACCATAGCCCTGGGGAATCCATCACCTCTGGGGCACAGCAGTCCCTTCTTTGGGTACCACATTTGCCTTAAATAATGAAAAACCAGCCACATTCCATCAGTATTCTACAGCTCTGTAGGAAGTGATTTCATATACAGCTCTTTATTTTCTCAAACATTTTATTCTGACATTTATTTTACAACCATATACCAAAGACTTATTTCTCTACAAAGCCTGCATTACGTCGACATGATTTTTCCTGCAAGAAAACACACCCGTAAACAAATCATTGAATGAAAAAAGAATGTTCTGTGTCCTAGCCCAGCTTGGCAGATCACCACAAAACCTCCAGCTCACAACAGTTGTTGGCCTAGAATATGTTTAGTATGTGGTAGGTCCTGATTCTTGATAAATAATTGTTAAAATAATTGAATGAAGGAAAGTGAAGTGGCATGATAAAAGAAAGGTGGGCTTCAGGCTCAAACAGCTCTTGGTTAGAATCCCAATTCAGCCACTCCTCAAGCTGAGCGACCTTGAGTGAATTACTGACTCTCATTGAACTCAGTTTTCTCTTTTGTAAAACTGGGGCAAAAACACCTGACTCACAGATGAAGATTAGATGGAAGAATGTACCTAAGTGTCTAGCTCAGTCCTTGTGTATGAAAGTTACTCAAACATTAGTTCTCTCCTTCTCTTCCCTCAAATTCACTTCGCAACCAAGCTGTATAACGTACATTCCAATAGACCATTGGCCAACCAGAGCAAGAGTTGAGGACATCTCTTCCCAGTGTCAAAAGCAGTGATTCTTAATTCTGGCCACACAATAGAATTACTTGGACATTTAAAAAAAAAATGTCTGAGATTAGACCTTGCACCTCATTCTAGAACTTACGATTTAATTGTGCAGAGATGGAACCTTGGAAAACGATATTGTCTCAAAAGCCACCCATGTGATTTTAATGTGCAGATGGGTTGAAAAGCCCTAGACTTAAAAAAAAGAACACTGTTAGCTCTACTTGTTCTGATCACCTGTGCAGGATGTTGCATTCCATTCTGGTACATTTCCATCAAGAGAGGAAACATAAACCAGACGGCCACTTGCATGGTGAAGGGGGAGTTAAATCTATGTTATAAAGAAAAGAGCTCAAGGATGGAATGATTAGCCTGACAAATTAAAATCAGTGAGGAGCCAGTGGTCACTCTCTTCAATTAGTTGAAGGGTTTTTCTGTGAGGAGGGATAGCGCTTGTCTTGCATGGTCTAAAGAAGTCACGTTCTATGAATCAGGGATTCAAGTCAGGTATCACCGATGGTGGCAAGTTCACAGTCACTGGAGGAATTGAAGAAGACCTTACATGACCACTTGATGGGGATGGAGAGAAGCGAATTCAAGTATTGAATAAGCAGTTGGACTGGTTCTTAACGGCCTCTATCAACACTTTGTGGCAACAGCAGTGTGGCCATAGCAATAACAGTGTGGCAATTAATTTTGAGTGATTTCATAAGACAGAGATGTTTGTAAAGTGAAAGGATCATTCTTTGTGTATCTCTGCACCTTGGGCCTCCTAGTCCATGGGCTTAAGTAAACATATCCTTCAGACACAGCTGAAGCAGACTTGGTACTCCAAACACCTGCAGCCAAAGGAACACATAGTATAGCTGGTGGGGTTATTGAAATTATCTAGACCAGTCATTTTTTAAAAAACCACTGAGACTCCCCCTTTTGAAAAAAAAAAAAAACTCAACATTTGAATATAAGTAATGAGATAAGTAGCGCTGGTCTGGATGAAGCAGAGTAGCTATCTCATTCTCCCTCGCGATTCCTTCAGCAGCCCCTCACAGATGGCTCACAGCCCTCAGGTTCCACAGTACAGGGTTTGAAAACCACCATTCTGTGGATCAACGTCTCTACTTACACATGAATAAACTGGAGCTCAGAAGCACTGCGCAGCTTGGTGAGGGTCATACAGCTAGTGAAGCAAAGCTGGACCTAAATCCAAGCTCTCCATTCCTGCACCCAGTGCCTGTCCCACCAGCCCACAGTAACGCCCTTAACTGGGAGCAAGAGAGCTTGCAGACATGGCTGTAAAGCCAGTCTGGGGGCATTTATCTACGACAACAGAGATGTGTAAAAGACTCAAGGACTCATTTCAACTGAGAAGTCAGCCTTTTCTCTAGGGCTGCCCATTCTGTGTCGCTGGTGGTGGAGAAGAATTCACTCTAATAGCTGGCTTCTTATTCAGTGTCCTCAGCAACCAAGGCCTTCTGTTTGCATAGTGACCAGCTAGGGTTGGGGAGGAAGAGGATGACACATTGTCGCTGCATCCCAACCAAGCAAATGGTCCACAAGAATGGATCTCAAATCTTGGCCCCATCACAAGGTGCTCCAACTAATTGAACAAAGCACATGGAACTGACTTGAATTTGGGTATTGTATTTCTTTTCTTCCTTTTCTCTAAACTTGGGAAAGGGTTTAGAGAACTTATACCAAACGACAGATAACAGAATGAAAAAGGAATTGGTGAGAAAACATGAGTAATTCGACAAGTAAATATCAGAGCTTTGGACGGTTGGAGTTTCAATCTGTAAAATTTTTGCAGCCATTCACTTACATACCCACTGATCACTTACTCATTGGCTCACTCATTCAATAGATATCTATAGAGCACTTATCATGTTCTAGGCAATATTTGCAAAAAAAAATTAAAGATTCATGCAAAAAATCAGTGCTAAAAATCTGAGAACAAAATATCAAAATATCAAAATTTAAAATAGACAGAATCAGTATTTCTTTTTCCTTTGCCTCAGGCTCCAGTAGGACTCACCATGACACTGTTGCAGATCTCATCTTTTCTTAAAACTTTTCACATTTTGTTCATCTTGGATTATTTTGCATAAATTTTGATTGTTTTTAAATATTGCATTAAACATTATTTACTTTGATTACTGAGTTTTTTTGCACCTTCTTATTTTTTGTGTCCCAGGCAACTGCCTCATTTGCCTTCCACCAGTCCTGATTCTGTCCAGGCGTGGGTAAAGGCAGAAGGATATGAAAAATAAGTAAGACCCATCTCTATTCTCAAAAGAGTTCTCAGGCTAGTGGGAAAGACAGACGAGTAAACACATAATTGAAATGTAATTATTTCTGTAATGGAAATATGTGCAAAAGACAGCGTTGGCACAAAGGAGGGAGGAATCCACTTTGTTGAGATGGGTATTTGGCACCGAAGAGGGGATGGGCTTTCCAGGGTGAAGAAAGCGCGTGCTCAGGCAGGGAAGGGTGCGATGGCCAGATGAGCCGTTCATTCTGACTGGCAGGAGTGCCAAGTGAAAGCATAGGAGGGGACGTCAGAAGGGGAGCTTGCGCAGGTAGGCAGGAGCCAGGGGCTGCAAACACTGATTGAACACCTCGCATGTGCTTGGTGCTTGTATTCCCACAAAGCATTAGTCTTAATCTGTGCTTTAAGGAACTCCCTTTAATTACAGCAGACAGAGCATGTTATATGGAAAAAGAAACAATAAAACCACATAACTAAGAAGGGGTGCAGGGAAGAGGATGGTTTTGGGGACGGCACCGTCGGTCACTCTGGACTAAGAAGGGGAGATCACGGAGGAGGTAGCCCTTAAGTTTAGCACTGTGAGGGTTAGCCAGGTTCCAGGACTTCACATCCTCCTGGCTGCCTTCTCTCCGACATGATGCTGTGTCTGTGTGCCCCTGACTGAATAGCCTCCATTCATTCTTCTTTGTGAATGCAGCCTAGGAGCCTGGCCGAGGAGAAGGAAGAGCCCTCTGCAGCCCTAGCTTGGAAAGCAGCCAGGGCTCTGTGTCCCTGGACCATAAGCCCAGCTGACTCTCCTTGCTGGATGAGCACAGCTAAAGGTATAAATAAATGCAGCACTGAACCCCTCCCAGGACTGCTGTGGGATTAATAAACTCTCGAGACCCCGGTACTCCAAGCCCTACAGAAACCAGCACTTCAGTTGCTATTATGAGCAGGCTCCCAGCCACGGCTCCTTCAGCACATGCTGTTAGATAATCTCTCCCGACTATTACTGGGAGCCATCAATCACCCGATGCCTGTCTCCTAACCCAGGGCCTGGGAAGAGAAGGGAAAAGGCTCTGCAAGGATAATGGGGGGTAGGACATGGATGGGGCAAGAGACAGCCCCAGCTGGCTGACTTTCTCTTCAGGAACAATGTGAGGATAGAACGCAGTCCCAGCCAACTTGGTTTCCCCATCTACTGGGTGGCCAGCAATAGGGCTGTTGATAAATACCCCTATTCTCTAACTGGGCACATGGTAGAATTGTATTTCTCTGTCCCTCCTGGAGTCAAGTGTAGCCGTGTGACTCGCTTCAGCCATAAGCATGAGTAGAAGTGATGTGGAAGTGGGGGCTTTAAAAACTAGTGCAAAATTCACCACATTCCCTGCCCCCTACAATAACCATCGAGGGAGCATGTGCCAATTTTGATTTAGCCTGGGAGTCTAAATGGCCAGGATAAGCAGAGAGTCACCCCACTGACCTACTTCTCACATGAATGAGAAGTAAACTATTCTCTCAAGCTACTGAGAATTGGGAGATTTTTTGTTACTGCAGCACAACATGAGTGAGCCTGACTGGTTCAGGGAAAGTTATTCAACCTCTTGAAGGCTCAGTTTCCTCACTTGTGAAATGAGGATAATCCTATCTATGATTAAAGTGATTGTAAGATTTGAAGAGATAATTCATACAAAGTCATTAGCAAGTTCTCAGCCCATTATAAGTGCTCAATCTTTCTTAGCTCAGTAGTTATTATCATTATTGTTGTATTGGTGTCACATCTTCTATTACACGTCTCTTCGTAGGTCCTACCTGGCCCCCAGTTTCTGCAGCTTTTTTCCACCCCAGATGGAGGCATCAGTCCCCCATGTGTAGACTGAGCCCTATTCTCAGGCTTTAAGACCAGGTCCAACTGAGGTAGGAGGATTTGAAGCTGCTCTAATCCAGTGGTCTGGGAATGGTACCAAGTTGTCCCTCCCCACAGGGCTGCCCTTCTGTGCTTCAGTTCCAGTGGCTGGGCTTCTGCCAACTGCCCTCCCCCATGCTGTACCCCAGAAATGGTAACTGGATTCCCATGTTATTTCCAAGGCCTGATATCTGCCCTGATAACCTTCTTAGTATCTCATGTTTACATCTAGCTCTCCCACATGCGTAGCTGGGAACCCTGCCTGTGAAACCTGCTGGTGCCCTCTGCCTTCTGGCAGACATCCTGGTTCTGGTTCAGGTGGCCTGCCCAGAGTCCCTGTCACGCTCTGGTCGCTCTATGATTGTGTGCTGACCCCTGGCTGCTGATCCTCTGACCAGCTGTGGCCACTGCATCTTTGCTTTGCTTTGCTTTGCTTCCCAGAGTAGCTTTTCTCCCCGGCAGCTGCAGCTGTGTCTTTGACGCGCTATCTTTTCTAGCGTGTATGAAAGAACTATGACTTGTTCATGCTTGTACTTCCAAAGCTGGGCATACAGTAGGCGCTCAGGAAACATCTGTTGAATGGTGAATGACAAATGAATGAACAGTATCAAGGAGGGGGTGACCCTGAATGCCAGGAACATCTAGCCTCTTTTCTTTTTCAGATTTAAAAGCTGAAGTCCAGAGCCACATAACACCCTTAAAAGACAAACTGGACCCGGTAACCAGGATGCTGGCCCCTGCCTGGCCAGCCCCGCACATCCTGCCCAGGGAAGACAAAGGGAACACACACTCTGTCTCCGATTCCCCCATGCCAGCATGGCCAGACGGGTGCAAAATCCCGTGCCATTCTCCAAGACCGGGAGTAAATGTAATCTATGAATAGGAGGCTATGCAAGAAGCTTTCTCTTTCCTTTTTTTTTTTTTTTTTTTTTTTTTGCAAAACAGAAATAGAAAATAAGTCAGTATGTCAACAAGGGGAATTATCTGGGGAAATATTTTTCTTTTGTTTTTTTCAACCCATTATAATATACAAAGGGGAGATGTGTTTGAATAAACAAGGCAGGTACTGAGTAGGGGAAGAGGGAAAGGACCTTGGCTTCTTCTTGCTGACCAGCGTGCAAGTCCCCAGCGCTACAGCTGGCCTCAGGGCCTTTGCTCTGCCTGGGTGCCCTCCCTGACTGCCTTCTCCACTTCCCCAGGTCTCACCCATGTGTAAGGTTCTGTGGGAGTCTCATCTCCTCCAGGGCACCCAACAGCTCCTTCAGTGCTCACAGAGTGCCCCCTCCTCTGGCGTCTATATGATAGCCCTAAGCACCCATCACTCGCTGTAGCATGAAAATATAGAACACACAGCTATTTTACATTCCCTGGCCATTCACGTCTACAAGTCTTCTCAGCTCCAGTCCTCCCATTCCTGGCCCCAGTTGTTTGCAGCTTGAAGGCAGAGACTTTTTACTAATGCTTCTTCCTGTGCCTTAGACAGTGCGACGTCCTCCACTAGCCCTGAGATTTGGTCGAGAGAGAAAACTCAGAAGCACAAGGCCTCTGTCTTCTGGGAAAAGAGAAGACAAGCAAGAAAGTGAGAGACTATCTCTGCTTGGGGGCTTTCTTCGCTTTGGCCAAGGTGATGAGCTCAGGAAAAAGGCTGGAGCAGGGTGGAGCCTCTGGTCCCTCCAGAAGTGCCTTCTCCTGGGCTTTGATAAAGTATCTCTACACACCAGATAAACTTCAGCCTGCAGAGATGCTCTTGGCCCCACTCTGGTCCAAACACCATCTTTGGTGGAATTTTCCTCCAGGGTTCAGCATACCTCCTTGACTCGAGACAACCCGTACTTTCCTTCTGTGGTTCATAGACAGCTAAGGAGCTCCATTATCTCAGGTTTTCTGGGACAGTGCCAGTATCTGTTGCCAGCGTGATTATTAATGGCACCCTGTTGGACGACCTTCCATGTAGATAACCCCGTGGGAACCTGACTGAGGGACGCCTGGCTGGACGAGCTGGTGGCTCCCTCCCTTTCCCTGCAGGGGCTGTATCAGGTGGTCTTCATGCTCAGTCTCTCTCCCCATCACTCATCTGGACAGCGCTTTCCTGAGGGTCAGTCCCTTTCGCCCTTTACATCACTGTTTCACTTTGCTATTAACCAGCATCCAGCGCAGAGCACCACGTGTGTTACAGATAAGGCAACTGAAGTTCCCAAGGTTAAGTGACGCCCTCAAAGTCACACAGCTCAGGGCTAGAGCCTGAGGAGAACCCAGCTTTTCTTGTCCTGTGCTTAGTTTCTCAAAGTGGAGAAAAATGGTCCTGTTCATTTCAGGCTGAATGTGATTTTGAAAGCCCAACCTTTTCCTTCTCTCCTGTCTTTCCCACATTAATGACCAAACAAGCAATTCTTCGAAGCGGGAACGTTTCTTTCTCTGGAAGCTTCTGCCTGCTGTTGAGTGGGTATCTACCCACATACAGGGATGGAAGACACATCGCTGTTGTCCTTGACCATGGCAGAAAGGTAGCATTTACCTGCTGTACCTCTCTGACCGAGGGTCCCCCTTTTACACCCCCTGTTGGACCTCTTCTAAAAAGTATCAAGAGTGGCAGAATTTCTCTACAGGAGGGAATTAAAAGCAGCAATCCACTTGGCAACAACATGGATGGACTTGGAGATTATCATGTTAAGTGAATTAAGTCAGACAGAGAAAGACAAATATCATATGACATCACTTATATGTGGAATCTTTTTAAAAATGATATAAATAAACTTATTTACAAAACAGTAACGATTCACAGACATAGAAAATAAATGTTGTTACCAAAGGGGAAAGGGAAGGCGAGGGATAAATTAGGAGTCTGGGATTAACATATACATGCTACTATGTATAAAATAAACAACAAGGTCCTACTATATAGCACAGAGAACTATATTCAATATCTTGTAATAGCCCATATGGAAAAGAATCTGAAAGAGAAGATAGACATATATATATAACTGAATCACTTTGCTATACACCTGAAACTAACACAACACAGGAAATCAACTATTCTTCAACAAAAAAAAATTTTTTTAAGTAGCAATCTGATTGGAAGGTAGCAGCTCTAGGGAACTCATCCTAAAGCTTGAAGTACGTGCAGAGAAAGCATTTTGCTTTTACTTAGTGTCTTTGTGAGAGTTGAGTGGAGGGTGCTGATAGAAGTGATGGGGAAGTTCAAGTCAGTTGGCCGCCCTCCAGCCCAGCCCTTTACAGGGTTGACTCTGTGCTTGTAAACAAAGCCTCACGCTGAGCCAGCTAATGGAGAGAGAAATAACGAACGTCAGTCTCCAGACTCTAGAGATGCCCATCTGACCCCCTCCAGGCCAACAGTTTGCACGTCCTAAAGCAGTGAGAGAAGACGACCCCTCTATGTCAGGCCCTCCTGAGACCTACCAAGGGGACTTATAGGCAAGTAATTGCAGTGGAAATAAGAGACTCATGAAAGAGACTCAGCATCCTTGTCAGCCCAGCTTTCAGGAGTTGCAAGTTTCAGGAACTAGTTCTGTTTGATCTGCTCTCAGTTCCCTCATCATCATGAGCTGCCTTTACTGGTTGAACGGAAATCAATAAAATTACATTTCAAAAGAGCCTGTCCCTCACAGACCCTCTCCGTGGGGAGCCCAGGGTCCTCACTGGGCTCTGTCCCCTGTTCCTTTGTCTGTGCAGAGGAGATGCCTGTGAGCGTCTTCTGAAAGGCAAGTAGGGCTCGTGGCCATTTGCTTTCTCTGTGATGGAGAAACATCCCTGAGTTCCCCACTCCCACAAGCATCCTCCCAAACAGATGAAAGACAGGGAGAACATTTCATGTTGATGACTCCAGAACCTGGGGCTGGCAGTGGTGCTGAATTTCTTTTATTAGGCTTTATTTCTGTAGTAATTGTTCACCCGTAAAGCCACCCGGTAGATCTTGGGAGGGTCCAGCACAAGAGGAGTATCTTATCTGTTTTCTCACATATCTCCCATCTGTGTTACTTTAGCATCTCTTAGGAGGTTTCTGTTTCCTGATGTGAATTTTTAAAAAAAAATCTTCCCGGAATTCTTGATCCCCATGGCATACTTTCTAAAGAAACAAGGGAAATTGGAGCGTACAATTAGATAATGTAATTTTCCAGAGTCCCGGTGGGGATTGGAAATGTTATTCTGGGGCCTGTAGGAATTTTGCCGCTTTGATTTTTTTTTTTTAATTCCTCTGAATTTATATATCCATCAGTACAGAGAAAAAGCAAAAGCTTCCTGGACATTTAAAAATATTCTTCTACCTCTTAGCTTTTGTTCTTGCTGTTATTTCCTCTTGGAATGCCGTCTCCTCCCCCACTTTTTCTTGTCCACCAGAAGCCCACTCATTATTCAGTCCTTCCCTTGCTCCTAATGGTCTAATTTATGGTTCTCGTTCTACCTCCTCAAGCATTTCTTTGTGTCTTATATAATCACATATTATCTTGTATTATTATCTGTTTCAGGTATGTAATAGTGTCCTTACAAGTGAGGAATGGTTATTGACAATAGACATCTGGATTACCTGGTGCTGGTAGGGAACATGCCATGTGGGAGAAGATACAAAGAGAAGACCCAGACTCAGAAAAATAAAGCTGAATGGTGCTGAGAGGTTGTCTAGGCCAACGTCTTCACTTCGTAAATGAGATGCGAAAGCAAATACAAAAGGGTGCTTTCACATGCCCAAGCGTTCATCTAACCTGAAATTTCAGAACTTTCTCCTCTATCTCCTGCTTCCCCCTCCGTAAGGGTTTAGCATCAATGATTACATCCCGGAAGCAGATGGCTGGAGAAGCTGCACTTCTCAGGCTGCTTTTAGAAGCTGACTGTGACTGGAAAATTGGGAGACTTTTGTGTGGACTTGGCTTTGTCACTATTTGCCATTTTCCCGCTCTCAGGAGTGCTGGCTTTCAAAAATCTGTTTCATCTTTTTTGTTTTAAGTCTATGGAGTAGGGAGGGTATAGCTCAAGTGGTAGAGCACCTGCTTAGCATACACAAGGTCCTGGGTTCAATCCCCAGTACCTCCATTAAAAAAAATAATTAAACAAATAAACCTAATTACCTCCCCTCCCCCTCTTAAAAAAAGACAAAACTAGAAATTAAGTCTGTGGTGGGTGCACAAAGTTGTTGGATTGAATTGGACTGAGGTGAACTAAGGAATGCAGACCATGTTTATGACGGTGAGAAAGGCAGTGGACTTGATTCCCAGGCCACGCTCTAGCTAGCTTAAACAATGAGCCAACAAATAATAACGGACAGGGTTTATTGAGTGTTCATCACATGCCGTGAAATGTGTTAGCATTTCATAGATACATTCTCTCATTTATTACTCACAACCTCCCTACTAGGTAGGTGGTCTTATTATCCTCATTTTACGAATGAGGAGGCTGAGGCCCAGAGAGAGAAATTGAGCAACTCGTGGTGGAGCAAGGGGAGTGCCAAGAAGGAGAAGGAGATGCTGTCAGGAGTCCACAGACTTTTTGTTATTGGAAGACTATCTGGGACTTGTAGACCAAAAAAAATCCTGTTTTTCCTCCACTATAGTTTCATTGAAAAATTCACATTAGTTTAAATCCAAAGTTGAAAACAATATCCCACTGTATGGCTACAAATAAAAAAGTAGTGTTAAAAATCATAAAAGAATTTATGAATAACATTTAAAATTGGGAGATGGTATATAGAATTACTGATTCTTGGCGTCCCTTGAAAAACTAAAAGTAACTATGTTTTTGTACTGCGTGAGAGGTAGTCGGAGCTGAGGAGTGGCAGATCTTTTTAGGAGGTTCTCCAATTGCCCACGACCCCTTCTACTTCCAGCCACTCCCCAATGTGGAGATGAAGGGGTTCAGAACATGCCACATGAAAACCTGCCACTCCGATGTAAGGATTATTCTGAGCTTAAGGTAATGAAGAAGAAAGCAGACATTAGATGAGTTCTCTGCCTCCCCCCATCTGCCTGAAAATAGAGCAAAAGTCCCCCTTGTAAAGGTGCCTCCCTCTCCCCAACTTCCTGTAACAGGAAGAGGAGAGCAACCTTATCACCGGAGACCAGATGACATCATCAGACTGAATGGCACCAAGAAAGAGTCTACAAAAACAGCTCACTCACTAAGCCTTATCTTCCAGTAGTTTCCCCGCAGTAGTTACCGTCCCACAGTTTGCGGCCCCTAAAAGCCGAAACCCTTTTTCTCTTGTCTTATCACTTCTCTACCAAATTCTTTCAGACGCTATATAAGCCCCAAGTTCTAACCACCTCTTTGAGTTACTACTTGTCACTGAGTCCTCCCACGTGTATGTGTGATTGACAACCTTTTGTTTCTCTCTTGTTAATCTGTCTTTTGTCAGTCTAATTTGCAGAGCCTCAAGTGAGAACCTAGGAGCTTAGAAGGAAAAAGTTGCCCTGATACCTGTCCCACTTCCCACCCTAACGTTGCCTGCCTGGCTCCCAGAATCATTTCAGTTTGAGATACCTGCAGAGAGATACGTAGTGGCCTCTCCTGCTACCCAGGGACTGATTCTACATAAGAAAAAAGACTTTGAGGCTCTTGTGAAAAATCAATGATCTTTCTCAATTAGAAGGATGAATTATTGTCAAAATAACAAGCCTCATTTTCCAGTGTGGGAAAATCACTGGAATAATTTCTCTAGAAAGAAACAATTTCGTTATATGGAAAACTCAGCCTCTGTTCAGCAACCCTTGAATGGCAGCTTCAAACATTAGAACCTTGCCAAATCAATTTTCCCCTTTCAGATTTAACACTGCTCCATTTATCTCAGTGGGGACTAAAGACCAGCTAAATTTGAAGTCATAAAGCTCAGCCTTTTTGAATGATTTTGGTCAAAACAGCTCTTTTGTAAGCAGGCGAAGGGTGCTTATTTAATGTTCTTCCTTCTCAAAGAGACTAAAGAGAAATTTTCTAAAATTTTCCCCAAAGATTTCACCTCTGAGCGGATTATAAAGGTGGAGAATTTCAGTTGGAAAAGGGATGCATATTTCAGCGTGTTATCAGCTCTCAGAAAATAGGAGATTATAATGGAATCAGGGTTCCTCCCCCTTGCCTTTAACTAGAGTGAATGCTTCTTCGATCACTATAATAATGACGTGTTGCATTTATACAGCACCGTTCATTCTTCTGAGGAGCTCAGAAAGCTTTTCAAACATTATCTCATTAAATCCTCTCAACCTCCCTGTGAGGCAAGTAATGACAAGAGAGATTATCCCTGAGGTACAAGGTTCCCTCGGGCAGGGCCGGGGTGAGATGAGCCTCCCAGAATCCCAGGCCAAGTCCTCACCACACTGGAAACAGAGCTCTGGTCTGCAGAATGCTGATGGGGCCTGGTGTGAGGGCCAGTGTTTCCTGGGGGCTGCCAGGAGGGACTTCATTCCCCACGTGTCCTTGCATGGCTGCCAGAGACTCACGCAAAAGGAAGCCATGTCTGGGCCCTCCCATCTGGAAACTGTTTGGGGACACTGTGGACAGAGCAGGCATTCAGTGAGTATTACTGAATGCATGAATGCCACTTTAGTCTCAAGATGTCCAGCTGCACTTGGTTATGCTCAAGTTCAAATTGTACCCAAGAGCTGAATTTTCAGAGGCTTTCCTTTACTTCTGAGACACTGGGGCTTATTCTCAGATGTACTAGTGGAGTATCTATACATGGTTGTGATTTTAGATGGGGGAAGAGGTCTGCTTGTTTGGGACACTGAGGTTAAGAAAGAAATCTTGCTGAGGGGTGTATTGGGTGTGTGTATATGGGAAGGGGAATAGTTAACTGGACCAGTACTGTAAGTTAGCAATGATGCACGGACCTCCAAAGGAACTGGCTCATCCCCAAAGGAAAGCAGATGGCCGTGGGGGGAGAAGAAATTTCAATAAGAATGGAAACTACTGACTCTTCTGCAGTAACATCACTCCTCTCACTTCCATTCTAAATGTCCTCACTAGAAAAGAGATAGAAGGGTTAGTAAAAATCAAGTAGGACATTGAGCCCATTGGGGTCTTCAGAGCCATCTTGTCAAGGAGTTCTCAAGGAACCAGGTAATCTTTGGTCATCGGTTCTGGACCTTACCTTTATCTTCAGCAGATAATTCCTATGGGCCTATCACACATGAGCACCATGTAGTATATTAAGAACGGTGAGGAAAATATAAGGCAGAACACAACATTCTTGCTTTGGCTGAGAGAGATACACAGCTCAGAATGGAAGCTACAGTCTTCGGAGACCACATGTACAAACGTCTCTCAGGAAGTACTCCCCACCATGCACATGCAAGGTGTTTTCTTACTGGTGATTTAACTGCGGACCTCATTTAGTTCAATTCCTTACTACAGTTCAATTAAATTATGATTCCTAGACCTTCTGTCAAAACTAAAAGCTAAGCAGGTTAAGTGACTTGGTCAAGATCACATCATTAGTGAAACCACATCATGGTTGAAAAAATAAAAACAAATCAACTCACTGGAATTAATGTTGCTATTCTTCATGGGACACAAATAAATGTTATACTAAGCACTGTGTACATTCATGCTAATGAAACACAGCTATAGTTTTTAGAAAGCATGTTTTCTTTATCTTTGAGGCCTTGGGCACGAGCCTAGAATATACACTTAAACGTACAGACTCTGTATAAATGGGAAGAGGAGAGGAGAAAGGGCTGTTAGAATTAAAATTTTAAAAGATTGTGAGGGTCTAAGAGTAGAGGTTAAAATGAATAAAGATACAATTTAAAAGAAGTATGGACTATGCATTTAGTTTCTAGGTCAGTCATACAAGCACAGAATATGGGTTCCACATGACATTGGATCCACATGACCCATGCGACATTGGATTTCAGTAAAGTGTGTCATTCACCATAAGGAAGACATTCAAGCAGCCAAGGCCCAAAGAAGACTCCATTAATCCAGGAAACCAACTGCTCGGTGGCATATGTGAATCACTGTCACTCTGTGACAAATTCCAAGATCCCCAAGCCTTCACATTTTCTGGAATGTTCTAACGAATTGTAAGCTCCAGGAGGGCAGACATGCAGTACAGGAAGTGCTGTTGGGCAGACAGGAGCTGTTCACTTAACCCTAATGCTCTCTGTGCTCCTAAGTGTCTCCAGCTGTAGAGGAGCTAAAGGACTTCCCTAAGGTCACGTGCTAGGAAATGGGGAGGCAGGACTGCAGTGGTGACCTCCAGACTCCACCCTAGGACTTCTTCCTTCCCTAGACCTGGAGGGAACCCTGCCCCCCACCCCCACCCAGAGTTGATAAATGGCCTGAAGGTCATGGAGCAGGAGTGGGGAGGAGCAGCGTCCCCTCTAGCCCGCACACTGTAGCCAGGTTGGGAGGGCAGGAAGAGTCTCAGTTTGGCCAGCTCGAGTCCCAGGGATCATTGCCTCTTTTCCAGAGCCCCGGGGGTTTGCATAGCCTTAGCCCAGCCCAGCACAGCAACGCCACCACGCCTGAACCGCCAAGGCAAACATGCCCCTTTTGCTTTCACCTCAGGTACTTAGAGAGCTCCTTGGAGCTGTGTTGGTGTTGCCATGGCAACAGAAGCAGGCCATTAGAGCATTAAGGAGAAATGTGAAGACTTAGGGGTCTGTAATTCACCTGTGCGGCTGAGTGGTGGGCGGCGGGATTAATGGGGGGTCCCAGCCCACGCTCAGCTGTGCCAGTGTCATGCATTAGTGGTAATGGGGACCGGCCACCTGTGTGCTGGTGGGAGCAAGTGCAGGCCAAGGTGGCCACATCGGGAGGCCTGAGGCTGGCTCGCTGCAGGGGCTGGGGTGGGACCAAGATGGGGAGTCCAGAAGGGGTCTGCAGACAGCCCAGGCTTCCTCTAAGTCCCAGTTGGCAGGTTCTCTGCCACCATGTGTGAGTCTCTTAACTGTTTTCTGTCCTACTTGAAACTAGAAAATGCTCTTCCCAGATAGCAAGGAGAATTTGGATTCATGGCAGGAGGGTGTTACTCAGGAAGGAGGCACCCCTGTAGCCTGGAGAAGCTGACCCAGCCTGGGTGACTAGAATGGTTCTCCAGGATGGCAGGGGTGGGCCAGATGATACAGTAGGACTTCAGCTTGACTACACACCTAACTTTCCTCGCCTTCTTTATGTTTCTAGCATTTTACATAAGTATCACATAAGTCTGTTCTTAATAACACAGGCTCTGGACCTGGACTCGGGTAGGAATCCCAGCTTTACTATTAGCTTGAAGTTACTTTCAGTAACTACCTTATGGAGGTGTTAAGAGAATTACATGAGTAAATACATGTGATATTTAGAATAACGCCTGCCTGGCAATTGGTAAGCATTAAATACATGTTAACTATCTCTGGTAGTACTATTAGTAGCGTTATCAACATCAATCTGGACTTGTCCAATGAGATGTCTTACAAACTCATGGGGCTGGAAGAAGTGATTTTCCACTGAATGAGGAACAGTTTGGCAAACACACTCTCATATGTCATTCTTGGCTACCAGTATTGATCCGATTTAATGGTGGTTTGGTTTAGCAGAAAGTGAGGCTTCTGTTTACGCCCATCTATGAGCCGCACTCCCAGGTGCTGACCTTATTGGACTGGGTGATCCCAAAACTGTAGTACACACAGGGCTTGTGTGTACGGATAGGGTTGCCCTGTACAGTTGAGTTGGTCGTGCCCTGCGCAAGAGCGGCGGGCTGACAGGTGAGTAGGAATTTAAGTTCAGTCCATGCACCTGTCTCTAAGCCATGTTCCCTGGTTGGAGCTAAATCTGCCTGAAGGAAGAGGCTCTTTTTCTTAATTTTCACCAAGGCACCCTATGGGCTATCAGCAGCCTTGTGACCTTTGGGAAGGTCACCGGAAATGCTAACCTGAACAACAAAAATAACAAAAAAGGCATTTCACTCAAATGCAGGTACTGGATTAAAAGCTTATGCAAAGGAAACCTTTGCGTCTCTGTTTATGGTCTTGAATGAAACAATTTCTTGCATTTCCTCAATCTGACATTTTGTCATCCTCTTTCTACCGCCTCATTTGTTTGGGTTAATTTTGCTGAGGAGATTGAAGCACTTTGCCTCTCCTAGAAATGACAGGCAGTCTGTACATGATTACCTCTATCTGTGTGCAGGAATCCGCCTACAAATGTAGAAACATGAAAATACGGAAATGCCTTTATCTCCTTCATTTTCAGTTTGCGTGAGCTGACTGTGATAGTCCGGTAGGTAGACTCTCAGAAGAGTCTGGTAAAAACCAGCCCCTCCCTACATTAGCTCTGCAGCAAGTTGGGTTTTGGTGAGGAGACACCACCACCCCTACTCAGAGGCACACGTGTCGGGAGGCAGTCTTGAGTCCCTGAAAAAGCCGAGGCCCTTGTCTTTGTCTCCTTGAGTTGGTCAGGGCCACTATTTACGTAGAAAGAGAGCCATTCAGTTTGATGCATGTCTATATACATTGGAGGGGTGGGCAGCATGATGTCAAAAATTAAGAGGCTTGGACCAGTCTGGGTGTGAGATATTAAAAGCTGCGAAGCTGCAGTAACCATCCAACTGCTCAAAGTTTCATTTCTTCATCTGAAAACGGGGGTAATAATACTTTCCAAGTGTTGGTGGGGATAAAATTCTATAAGGCGTGTGGAAATGATGACCCTACATACAGTCAACAGGCAGATTCAACTAAGAGTCACCGAGAGTGTGCTTTAGGTGCCAGGTGTTGAGCTAAGCAATACACAGAGGGAAATTCTTCCTGCTCGCAACTCGCTTCTGATCTGCAAAATGAGGGGGCTGTATTACATTAGCTCTACAGTCCCTTTCAGCTTTAGTGCTCCTCTTTATTCGATTCCCATCTAATGGAATAATCATAGAATTTTAGAGCTGGGAGGGACGGTGGGGAGGAAAGAGGAAATATGCATGTGACACGCATAAGAACAATTTAAAAGAAGCCAGGAAGAAATACATGCAGCATAACGAGGGTGTCTTTGGAGGAAACTCTTGGTCCCCCACTGGCCCGGCCTGGCACCTCTCTGTACAGAGCAGGGAGGTCAGAGCACCTCTTGGGAGACCTGGCATGCAGAAGAGGCAGGAGGTCAACCAGACTTCCCTCTAAGTGGTTTTGAAAGTTTATGGATCCGCTTTTAATTGATAACGTAAGTATGTGCTCTCCAGGCTCTTGCCAAAAATATATATCCTCAAACTACGTGCTGCTCACCACTAATCAAGAGATCTGAGGCAAAGTAAAAAACAAAAAATAAAAATAGTGCTCCTACCATTGTGGGAAGGTCACGCAGTGTTCTTCCCTTGTGTCACTGGTCCTCAAACTGCAGCAGGGCTTGTAAAACCTAGATTCCCTGGCCCCAGCCCCAGCCCCAGAGTTTCTGAATCACTTTCTGATTCTGGGTGGAGCGCAAAATTTGCATGTCTGCTAAGCTCCCAGGTGATACTGATGCTGTAGGTTCAGGGCTACATTTTGAAGGAAAAAAAAGAAAAAAAAACTGGTCTAAATATTGTTTATCAACAGGTCAAGCTTGAAGCTGAGCAGTACAGATGTGTAGCGGACTGTTTTGATTCCTGACCTGTAGGGTATCTTTGACTGAATTCCCTGCTGTTCCTATGTCGTCCTTTACATTGAGGAATAGTACAAGAAACAGCCTGGAGAAAATACTGGTGTCTTCACTCTGGTGAAGATGTTGAGAACGTCAGCTGCCACATTTCCCCCGTGTGCTTTTATTAGGATCCAAGAAAGAAATCTCTGCTGGTTCTCAGAAGCAGGAAAAATTGTGTGTGTTTTACAGAATGATTGGGACACTTTCAGGACCCATAACTTCATTTGGCCACAGAGAGCTCTGAGATCAACACACAGCCTATTTCTAATAAGTAGACAGAAGCTTATGGCACATATTCCAGAGCACTAATGTTCTCTGCCGTGCATTTTTATTCGACCTCTTTTTCTTTTTTCTTTTTTTTTTTTCTCTCTTGTAAGCTTTCTCAAATCCTTCCTAGAAGGAGGGAGAAATAAATAAATACATAAATAACGAAATAAAGAAATGGTGAAAATTATGTGCACCCGCTCTGAGGGGACAAGAAATAGCACAGTAATAGAAGTCGGTGTCACTAACTGTGTGTTGTTTGTCTGTTTTAGTGCGGTAGGTAACAAAAGTGATTTACCCAAGATCCACCAGCTCTGGGCTGTAGACCTGGCGCTAAAGGATAAATCTCCTCGCTCCAGTGACAGAGACCTTTTTTCTAGTCTTTCCTGCTTCCTGTACATAAAGCATCAAGATAACTGGGCTCCTGCCTTGGTGTTTGGTGTCGAGTTATCCAGCCTGAGAAATCAATGAGTTTGCTCCAAGCCCAGTCACTCCCACTCCTGAAGGAAATAGCAACGGGTCAGCAAAAATTTATAAAAACTTACAAAGATGGCCTAATCATTAATAAAGAATTTTTTGTTTTAACCTGAGAGAGGATGGATAAATTCCCCCCACTTCTCAGCAGCCACTACAGCAATTATCACACTGACACCAGTAGGGGCAAGAAAGTGTTCGATTTTTTTCCAGAATCCTAAAAATGATGCTTCCAAGAATTCAGACTAAAAATCAGAGGGGTGAGGAAGAGTGAGTCTAATAGTCAAGTAACAGCCATTGCTCACGTGGCCCACATCGCAGGGGTTGAATCTGCTTGGCAGCATCCAGGGGATCCCTCCGGACTTAGCATTCGTGAGTGGTGAGGTGAGGGGAACCCTCTAACTGCCGCAGTACCTCTTCACCCCTTCCAGGAGGCCCGAGTAAGATGAGGTGAGCCCCTCCTCCAGCCTCCCACCACCTCCTGCCTGCACCCTGCACTCACCACACCACACTGATGTTATCTATCCTGGTGATGGTGTGGCTAGACTACAGACTCCTTCTGGGGCCAGGCAGCCAGAGGAGATTCCAGCAGGGTCAGCACAGAGGCCCGAGCCCCTTTTTATTTTTAAGTGAACAGTGTAAAGGAGCATTCCAAAGCTTTTAGCCTTGCCATGTGGTTTGGGGTGATACACCAATGCTGATTCTCTCTTGCTCCCACCGTGAGGACCTAGGGGGACCCTGATCCACCTTGATCATCTTATGGGTGGGAGTGGGGTAGGGAGAATAGGACAATGCAGCTCTCTGCCTTCCCTGCTGCCCTTTCCTAATGAATTCCTCAAACAGCCTCCAGAGAAGGAGGTGGTCAGGGGCTGGCTGGCCCACTAACCAGCTGCATTAATCACACCCTATCCCTGCAGCCCGGCTGAGATGGATGGCCCTTCAGCCGGCCAACATTCAGGTGTGATTCTCTAATAATAAGTTTAATTCAGCACGTCTTGATCTTTGCGGGGGTTCTCTCCTCTCCCAGCACCTGACTAGCCCTGTAAGGTACAGTTACATCAGAGAGCTGGTATGGGGTTCCCAGGAGCTCTGGGCTGGAGAAGTGGGCTGGCCTCAGTTTTACAATTAGGAAGTCTCAACCTGGGAAATGCCACCCAAGGTCACAGGAGGAAGGCAGGGCAGTAGTGAAAAAAAAAACAATCTTCTGTGGCCAATGCTATCTGGCTGCCCAGAGAGAAGAAAGAGGAGTTAGAGGCAGGCCGGCTGACTCCACTGTGCTCCCATTTCTTGAGAACCTGTGTTTATGCCATCCTCTTCCCTCCTCTCTCTTTAAGTCCCATTTGTCCTTTGAGAGCCAGTCTGTTTTGTGCACAGCTGATGGGTTGACTCAGTTTTCAGTGGGGCTTTCAAAGGCAGTTCTTGTGCACCTCCCACTTACATGCCACAGCCCCACCTCAAGTCCCTGTCACCCTCATTCTGCCACCGTCTGCTCATCAGTCAGGGGACACAACCACCTATGACCCAAATCATACCAATAAGTGCCTAGAAGAGGAGCAGTCAGAGATGCACAAAGTATGGCTTCTGCCCCCAAGGAGTTTACAGCTTGGAGGGGAGAAGAAACATACACAGATGAAACACCCAGAGAGAAGAGCCTGACAGAGTGTATTTAATGGGCTGGCTTGGGTCTCACCTTTTTTCTTTCTCCAGTGTACCAAGTGGAGGAAGCAAAGAGGAGAATGAGAAAATGGCAGGCAGCAAGGGGAGGGAGTGTAATAGCTCATTCTCAGGTTGGGCAGCTTGTCCGCACATCCTAAAGAATTGTCTGTACATAAATAGTAAATCCAACAAAAATCAGAGGCTTTAGACTCAGGTAGACCTTGCTCTGAATCCCAGCTCTTCCATTTATTAGCTGTCTGACCTCAAGAAAGTTATTTAACCTCTCTGAATTTCAATTTTCTTATCTGCAAAATGGCTACGATACTATCTACCTCATTGCTAAGAGATTTATATGATTCCAGAAGGTCAGGTGTGTAGAACTGTGCCTGGTCAATATTGGGCCTTAAAAAAATTGCCCATTCCTTCATTTATTTTCTTAGTCATTCAACAAATATATAAAGAGCATCTGTTATGTACTAGACATTATATTAGGCCTGGCATGCAACAAGGGTGAATGCAAAAGACAGAGACCTTGTCATCGGGAACATGGCACTGTGGCCAGGGAGACAGATAAGCAAATAGGCAATTATAATTCAGCCTATTAAATACAAGGGGGAGGGGAGGAGGGCATAGCTCAAGTGGTAGAGCGCATGTTTAGCAAGTACTAGGTCCTGGGTTCAATCCTCAGTACTTCAATTAAAAAAAAAACAAACCAAAAAACTAACAAAATAAATAAATGACCTAGGGATCCCTGCCCCCAATGAAATAAATAAATATTTTTTAAAAATGCAAGGGGGAAGGATGCACAGATGGCGTCATGGGAGACCAGAGAAGACATCCCGATTTCACTCTTAAAATTTCTTTCCCCATCCCCTTAGTCACTTGCATTATTTTTTCTCCTTCCTTCTTCTCATTTAGGATTGTCTGGCCAACTGACTTCTTCTTTTTTTTTTTTTTTTCCTTTTGCTGATAAATCTTTAGTGCTCTCAGGAGCTGCTGGTCACTTCATGTGCCCACCCAGCAAGCATGACAGCTTTCTCATCTTTCAGAGTGTCTTTCGTCCCTGCCTGGTTGTGTTTGCCATTTTTCAAAGGCAGGCTTAACCCCTTGATTGCTCTCTGCTGTCTGGCCCAGACATCTATCAGGAGAGGGGCAGGAGAGATCCGGCGTGGGGAAGGGCCAGGCAAAGCTCGGGATCGAAAAGCCCTGCTGTTGAGCTGAGGGAAAGGAGAGGCAGGAGCGGATTTTGAGCTCTTTGCTTCATCCACTCTTTCGTTCTTAAACAGACAATAATTTATTTGATGCAGGCTGAGATTTATTTCATGACTTACAGGACCGGAGATTTGGGGGCAATAAAAATTTGTCAGACTATTCAGACCTGTCATCTTCTGAGTGCCTTCTTCAGGCGCCAAGGTTCCCTTAACTACCCAGATACGTCTTCCAGATGACTGCTGGGTCCTCTGTCAAGGGAACAGTCTGTTTTCTCCTGGGCTGCCAAGCAGAGCTCTGTGGGCCAGCGGGGGCCCTGCAAGGATGGATTCTGAGCCCAAAAGACGGCAGACGCTGGGCAGGGCATGATGTACATAAAATGAAGAATATGATCTACTGTGCTGGCACGCATTCCTCCAAGCTCGAAGGGCCATGGTCATCTCAAGGAAGCAAGGTGGTAAGTTGAAAGAACCCTGGACTTGAATTTAGAAGCCCCAAATTATAATTCTGTCACTTTGAGCAAATACTTTAACCTTTCTGTGCCTCAGCTTTCTCACCTATAAATTGAGGGGGACCCCTAGGATCCCTCGGAACGGCTGCAGACTGGCAGAATTCCTGAGCCTGACTTACCATGTGTGGCAGACTCTTCTTCACCGTGGCAGTACCAATGCTCTGCCCAGGCCGCATCGCTCCCCCAGATTCCCTGTGCTCACTTCTCTTCTGGGGACAGCCCTTGGACCGCTGGAGCTGCCTGGGACTTACTTCCACCACCTCATCGCCCCCTGACTCTCAGCCAATGCTGGACGCATGCTGGATTGTGAGAGCCCCGGCAACACTGCCTCAAGTCTGAACAAACGGAGCTGCCCTGCACGCTCCAGAGCACCCCTGCAGGATTGGGCTGAGACTGAGCCTGACACGGCACCTTTGCTCGGCTCCTTCCTTCTTCCTGTCCTGCTTCCTTCTCTCTCATGCTAGGTTCTCCTGAGCCACTATCACAAGAGTCCTTGTCCTAGGGTCTGCCTCTGGGACCCCAGCCTGATACCTTTCAGATCTGAAAAGTCAGTAGAGTTTGTTCTGCTAAGAAAATGTCTAGTTATCCTTTTTCTTCCTCTTCCTTCCTTTCTACAGCTCCAGTGTCTCTGGCCTCTGTGAATACTTCCTTTTGGTGAGTGGTGGAAGGTTGTTGAGATGGAGTGACTTTAGATGGTAGGTGAAATGCCAAACTTTCAAATGGCTCCAGTGAGTAGGGTATTTCCTGTAAAATGGAGGCTGTCCTCTAATTCCTAAAAGCCACTCTCTCTGTAGGACTCTCTGTCACTACAGTTTTGCTAAGTATTTATGCAACCCAATAATTAACTTCCCAACTTGTGACTATGAGGTACATGGAAGTCAATAGGATAGGTACTTTTTTTTAAAAAAAGTAAAGATTGGAAACATTTCTCCAAATTCTGAGCAACTACAGAACTCAGCAGTCCTCTAAGGTACCTCTTCTTTTCTAACTACATCGCTCTTGTTATGGATAGATCTTGGCTTCCAGACTAGAGTGGATGCTCCTTATGGGCAGAATTCTCATCTGATGAATCTTTCTGCACCAAGCACAATGTCTTATGGCAGCCAGAACTCAGTAGACCTTGTCTGAAAGCATAGAGGTGGATGGGAAGAGCAGTGTAACAGAGCGACAGGGTCAGCAGCAACGGAGTTTAGCACACCGAGGTTCAAAGCGAGCTCTGAATCTGCTGGGCAGACCGATGTAAGTGAATTTAACCTCTTTGCAGCCTCCCTTTCTCATCTGTAACACTGAGATGATAACTAACTACTTCATGAGATTATTCCTAAGATGAGTGACGAGTTACGAAAGTTTCAAACACACTGCAGCCAATTAACGAATACTGGTGAGCCCAGTCGGCCCTGCAGTCGCAGGAAGGACAGCCGGGGCCCTCGGACCTGACCCCACCCTGACTCCTCAGGAAGCACCAGGGAGCTGTGCTGTCTGCCCGAGCTTTTCCTTAGATTGCAGCTCACCCTGGAAGTTTGAGAACCCTTTGTTGTTTCTGTCTTTGAGAAATCTTTTGAAGCCTTATTTTTCTCTAACAAGTGAATCTAATCAATGAACTTTCTGACTGTACACCTCGCTCTGGAAATTTAATGTATGGTAAAGATGGTGCTACAGATCAATGGGGAGACAGCAGATTGCTTAGACGACAGTGTTGAGAAACCAGCAGATTTCAGGAACTTATTTGACTTAGACATTTGCTGCAAAAAACACAACTGGATTCCTTTAAATGAAAGTCACACCCAAAGTAGAACATGGGCAGATTAAAGAACTAAATGCAACAATCAGTAGGAGGTTAATAGAAGAAAATATAAAAGTGTCAATTGTGACCTTGGGATACGGAAAGACTTCTTAAATGAAACTTCAAAAGCATAAAGCATAAGGTAAAAAAAAGTTGAACTTAATAAAAAATTAAGGATTTATGGACAATGTAGGAAAAGTTGGCAGATGATATTGGGAAGAAATATTTGTAATGTCTGTTGTAATGTAATTGGCAACAGACTGATACATAGAATGTATAAGGAGCACCTATAAATCAACAACAAAAAAAGGAGATAATCTAACAGAAAAATGGACAAAGGACCAGAGTAGGAAATAAAAAGCAGATTAAACCCCAATGCATAATAAGTATAAGAGGTGCTCAAACACATTAGTAATCAGAGACGGCACAAAATAAAATAATTAGACACCAGTTTAAACTGTGGGAATAGCAAAAATTAGAAAGCTGGATGACAGCCAGCGTTGGCAGGGATGTGGGCAGCTCTCACACCCTCAAGTGGGAGTAGAGTTTGCTGTAGCCCCTCTAGACAGCACACTGACAGTCCTGTCACCTGGAGTACATGAAACCTGGGATCCAGAAAATCTGCTCCTGGACCTAGATCCAAAGAACCCTCAACAAAGAGGCATGCCCTGGGCTCCTCCTCAAAGCACGGTTTGCCAGGGAGCGTGATGGGGGTTCTCTGAGTTTCCATCGTGGGGGGATGGATAAGCCAAACATGGTCCATGCACACCATGGACTATGCTGCAGCAGAGGGAGGCTACGGACAGGACGTCCTATATTACCCTTAGTAATATAGATGGAGCTTTCAAACTTCGTGTGAAGTAGAGAAAGCAAAAACCTGAAACATATCTGTAGCCCAATTTGACCTCACCACCATAAATATAAAACACTAATAAGTAACATGCATAATTTGCAAGAACATATACATACATCGAACACATTCGAATCATCTCCTATGTGGGTAAGAGAATGGGAGTGGGGAATGAGGGTAAAAGGCCATATATCAATAAGAAGAAGGAAAAAAATCCCACTGGAAATGGGGTTCATGTTTCCTTTCCCTTTTCAGTGGCTGCTGAGGCCGAAGTGACTTGGGGGATAGACCTTTGCGACAGTCTCCGGTTGAAGAGATTTGAGGGTTTTAGAGAATAGTAGGTGAACATACTTGTAGTATCAACTAAATTGTCATCCTCATCCTCAGGGGTACCTTGCAGATGTGCCCACACCCTTGGACTTGGCTTTTACTTTGCAGGCATACAGACAGCCTCTGTCGTTGGCCAAGTGACAGCAGGCCCTGGGGGCCAGCCTGCGTTAACTGAGATGCATGTGAGACGGAGGTAAATGTCAGAAGGCCAACCGATGTACGTTGCAGTGAGAGGTAACTGTCACACAACCAGAGCACTAACGCTGCGTGATTAGTGCGTCCTCTCCCTGCAGTCAAACTACATGAGGGGCCAAATCCATAATCAGGTTTCCTTGATGGGGACAGAGATGAAGCAAAAGGAATTTAAATGATCCTATAAAAAGTCACTCAGTTGGGAGAGTTTGAGCGATTGTCCCGTGACAGGGGTCGTCTTGCTAATGAGAACATATGGAATTTGGGCACATATATTAGCACCTAATTAGATGCAGTCATATGAGAGACAGATCAGCTGGAGATTGAGACCTAAACAATTCTGAACACAAGCAGAAGCTTGATTCCAGACAAATAGGGTAACCAATCACCTTAGGAAAAACGTATCTCTAACAACACCACTGCCCTGGTCTCTGCAGACTGAGATAAAAGTGAAGAAGGCTTCTCGCACTTGGCAATGTTGATTTTCACACGAGCCCTGTGATCTTGGAAAACAATGCCTGCATCCTTTCTTGTTCCAGGAAAGGACCAAATTTCTCCAGATGACTGAGATATGACTCAGAGATGCCCTCCTCTCTATTTACCTATGACAAGCTACACACAGACCCTCTCAGTTCCCAGTCTTTACCTCATAAGTGCTTAATGGAACTGCTTGTCTCCACTAACCAACTGGAACAAAATGCTTGCAAGCCAAGTTTGGGTTAAGCTTCCCTTCTTCCACCAGATTGCTGAACTTTGGTCAGCAGACAACTCCATAATAGCCCCTCCTGAGAATAAGCTGCCCCCAGGGTCATTCTCTTCTCGACTGTCCCATTGCCCCACTTTCCTCCCACTTCCCCACACTTGGTTCTTTCTAGTCTTGTTTACTCCTTCCTATAACAGAAAAACTCTCCTTCCCTGCTCCTGGGTGCTTGCAGGTCTACAGGCACAGCGTTTCCTCTGTTGCAGTAGTCCCTTTCTCCACCGTTGAAGTAATCGATTCTGATGAAAAGTCTCTCCTTACCTAGTCGGGCTTGTTTAAATTTGACCCACCTCATAGACCACCACCTCCAGCTTCTCTGGGTGCCCTGAAGGAGGTGCCACCATCACAACTCCCAGTCTGGCAGGAAAGGAGAGAGGGAGGGAGAAAGGACAAGATTCCTGAGTGCTCACAAAGTGTCCGCCGCCTCAGTGGAGCTTCCCTTTATGTGGGCAATGTTACACCACTCCGTCCCCCAGCCTGCTTAATGCTCCGGGCTGGCCTGGAAACCCCGCTGTCCAGAGGCTCCTGCCCAGCTTCTACTTTAAAGGTCGCCCTTTGAAAGGGTGTGAGGAAAAGGGAGCCCTCCTGCACTGTTGGTGGGAATGTAAATTGGTGCAGCCACTATGGAGGACAGTGTGGAGGTTCCTTAAGAAACTAAAAATAGACTTACCATATGATCCAGCAATCCCACCCTTGGGCATAAATCCAGAAAAGGTGAAAACTCAAATTAGAAAAGACACATGCACCCCAATGTTCATAGCAGCACTATTTACAATAGCCAAGACATGGATGCAACCTAAGTGGCCACCAACAGATGAATGGATAAAGAAGATGTGGTGTATATACACACACACACACATATATATATACACACATACGTATATGTGTATATATATATATATATATATATATACACATATATACACACACACAATGGAATACTACTCAGCCATAAAAAGAATGGAATATTGCTGTTTGCAGCAACATGGATGGACCTAGAGAACACCATATTAAACAAAATAAATCAGACCAAGGAAGGCAAATATTATATGATATCACATATGTGTGGAATCTAAAAAATAATACAAGTAAATTTATTTACAAAACAGAAACAGACTCACAGACATAGAAAACAAACTTATGGTTACTGGGGTGGGGGAAGGAGGGGCAGGAATAAATTAAAAGTATGGGATTAACAGATACACACTAACTACATATAAAACAGATGGACAACAATGACCTACTATGTAGCACAGGGAACTATATATTCAATATCTTGTAATAACCTATAATGGAGAAGAATCTGAAAAATATTTATATATATAACTGAATCACTTTGCCAAATACCTGAAAATACCACAATGTTATAAATCAACTAATTGAATTTTTTTTTTAAGTAACCTTTTAAAGTTTCCGTTGAAAATCCTCTCCACCTTCCTTCTCCTTGCTTGGTTCTTCACTGATACTTTTTTTTTTTCTTTTTAACTTAAGAAGTTGCAGAATAACTTAACTGGGTCCTCCATCTGGGAAGAAAGAGCCTTGCTGTCACCTGGGGTTCGTCCTTTATTTTGTCCTGTCGGCGCAGCCTGATGGCCCCTGGGCCCTCTCTAAGGTGTATTTTTTTGTTCTTCAGGCACCTGTCCTGGTCTCCACGCCCTTCCCTTCTTTCTCCTCATCCTGACTCATTAGCAAATGAATTAATCGGCTTGCTAACTACACAAGCACATATAGAACCCTGCCTATACGTCAGGGACGCTTCCAGGTACTGGAAGCAAAGAGACGCAAATTCCCTGCCACTGAGAAGCTGCCGAGAGCAGGGAAGACAGACGTGCAAAGTAATATAGCACAACACGATTCATCCTGTAATAGAGCTATGAAAAAATAATAAAGTGCTGTATATTGAGTTTAAATCAATGGGGCGGGGGTGGAGGGGATGACAAAGAGCAGACAAGCAACAATTGAAAATGTTTCATGTTTTATATCTAATACCCAGCCTTCCTTGGGGCTCTTTAGATGATTCTCTCCTTGGAGGTCATGGACTGGGTAATGCAGTTCTTTATCAGTTGGGGATCAGCTACAGAGTCCTTCCTCGGAAGAAGCTTGTACACCCACCCAATCCTGACGTGGGAGAAGCAGCCCACAGTGGGTTTTGCAGGGAAGAAGGGGGAGCTCTGGCCTGGATGCTCTCATCACCCACCCCAGCCCTTCCACAGGCTAAGCGTGCCTCCCCCCACCCCCCGCCCCCGCCTCCCCAACTAGGTTTCAGAGACATGGGTGGGCGGGGCTCACCCCTGGGCCCCACCCCCTGCTTAGTTTTCTTGTACAGGACCGTGGACTGAAAGGTGTTCCTGCAAAGACGACTCTCAAGGCTCTAAGTGACCCATGTGGCTTTGCTCAGAGAGCTCAGTATCTTTCATGTCCCTTCTTTGCACATCTGATGACTTTCACAGGAACTCACTTGACCGCAGAGGAAATTTGGGTTGTGGGCAATGGCCTCTTTCAGAAATGCCCTGCAGGGACAGGCATCAGTAAATGGATCAGGCCTCTGCTCTGTTATTCAAAGCCTGGGCCCACGGGCAGTGCTAAACATTGGGATTCTCCATCACTCTGAGCACTGATAGATTTTTTTTTCCCCAATTAGGGGGGGAAAAAGTCCACCTTTCATAACACGTGAAATAATGCAGCTGTTTTACGAATGAGTTAAAGACCTTCTAACCTTGACACATGTATCCTTAATCTTTCTGTGATGCCTTTAAAGTCCCAAACCACTTATGAGATGAGAGAAAGGCTGAGTAAGAGAGAATCAGAGAGTGAGGGAGGGGCATAAACCCTTCAGGGCATAAACCCTGAAGTTACGTTGTCTTTCTTTAAAATATTGTTTTCCATTAATGAGCTTGATTCCAACCATTAACTCAACAAATATACAAGTTTTGTGTGTGTGCTTGGAGCTGTGCTGTGTGCTGGGGTGTGAAGATGGCCCCTTGCCTCAAGATGTGTATAGTCAAGAAAGACTGAGAATTTATGGGTCCAGTACAGTGCCTGGCACTTTGGAAGTTGAAAATATATTTGATAAACGAATGGATTCATCAATAGCTTGTGACTGGAGACATTCAGTTCAGACACATAGAGATGTAGGCTTATGAGAGTGGGAAACTGGTGAAAAGATCGCCAGGAGAGACTGTGGGAACTCTCCTCTGGGCATTGTTTGGAGCTCGAGGTACCTTTCTAGAATGGTGCTCTAGTCATGAAGCACCATCATGCAAGGGCCTGATCCCTCCAACTTCCCGACATCCTCTCCAGACCTCTGAGTGTCCGGATGTATGCCCTATTTTGCTGCCCAAGGTCTAAGTCCTTGGCTTAGCACTTTCCTGGTTCCAGCGGTAAAAGCCAATTGCCAAATGTGGAGGAATTTTGTGAACCAGTTGACATCACATTGGCAGCTTGGAATTGGCCGTGGTGAGAATATTTACACCATGGGAGCAAGCAAGTCCTACAAATCAGCTCACTTATCCCCTCCTACTCAACCCTGCCCCACAGCCACCCTACGTGGTTCCTCTAGACCTCAGTCCCGCAGCTGATCTCACTGTCAACATTGGTCATCCCTCAGTATCCTACCTTCTTCTCTGTCCTCTGAGGCTAGAGGTCCTATGTCTCTGCCCACTTGCTTGCCTTGTTGCCGTAAGTGTGTTGATACTATAGTCCTGCTACCACCTGTTGGCCAGGTGACCCTCCGACCTTCACTTAAGGACTTGGAGTCAGGCCAGTGTTCTCGCTTTGTCAAGTTACTGCCCTCTCCCCTCTTGGAGAAAACATTGTCAGCAAAGCCAAGGGAGACTAGATTAGAACCAGGCCTTCTGCATAGTCCAATCCTTACTAAATGCCTACTATAAAGATGAACATGACCTTTCCTGCCCAAGAAGCATCACAGTTTAAACCCCCATCACCTCCGTAGGAAAGATTTTAAGGCATTGGGAGAAACATGAACCCAGTCAAGTCCTAGCCTTGTCATTTACTAGCTGTGTCATCTAGGGCAAGTTACTTAACCTTTCTAGGTCTCAGTTTCCTCATCTGTAAATTGGGGACAATAGCATGAGCACTGTTATTATGAGAGATGTGGTACACAGCAGGCATTCAGTAAGTGTTAGCTATAATATCTTGCATATGTGTTTGTTTTGCAATTTGTCTCACTAAAAAACTGAGTAAACCGTATCAAAATCCTATTGTTGTCAAACTGGAGTGCAGTCAGGGAGGGGAGAGGTGTGGGGAAAAGAATATGAGGCTCAACTCTGGTGGGGAGTGAGCCGGGGAGGGTGGCAAGGCTGAGCTGACGTTGAAATTAGGCTGTGAGTGAGCCAAGCACCCAGGCTGGAGGAAGCAGCGCTTTTCTACCTGCCTCCACCAGCCACATTCTCACCCTCACTGTCTTCTTGAGAGAGGTTTGATTTCTTACTACCTCCTGGGAATCTTTTTTCATTTACGACTTTCTTTCTTGATTGTTTCTTCTATCCTTTACAGGAATTTATCAGCAGCAGCAGCAGCAGCTCAGATTAGTTTAAAAAGGTGGAGCACTTGAAGACGTTCTCCCAGCATTCTCTTCCCCCGGAGCCCCCAGTCCTGACCCTTCGTAGCACACGTTATCAGTACTCGCTTTGGGCAAGGACCTGGGACAGCTCCCTTGGTAACCGTGAGTCCTCCAGGCCTCTCCCTGCATCCTCTCTAAAGGCTCCTCCTTGGTATGTTCTGTCTCCTGGGAAGGGCACCTTGTCTCAGGGGCTCCCCAGGGTAAGTCCGATCTCATCCTGACTGCGAGTAAGCACATACACAGATGCTCAGCACACAAGCTCTCTTGCACAACTTATGTATGTGGTGTCAAAGGGACAATAGGGCCATGGGCAAAAATACTGAGAAGAGAAGGGCCACGGGGCTCCCTTCTAGTGGACAGCCTCGGGGCAGCTGCTTCAGGGCCATCTGGACTCATCCAGGGACCCCCGCCAGCTAACCAGTGAAAACAGCCTCCTTCCTGATGTTGAGGGGAGGAAGGACGGGAGATGGCTTAATCACATTCGTGGAGATAAAGAAAGGACAGCAGGGGTCAAGAGAGCTGCTAATCCAATTGTGAACCTTTCATCTCAGGATGAAGCCAGTGTGACCCAGAGCCTAAATGGATTGCAACCAAATTCTGGTTGCAATCATCTGGTCTACATCTCCCAGCTGAAGAGGGAGGGGATTCTGGGAGCTTCTTCCCTCCCATAAGTTTTCTCTCTGAGCTTCCCTTTAAAGGGATGCTGAGCACCAAGCCTGGACATCAGGCCTGGGGGGTGCGGTGGGTTAAATAGTAACCATCCCTTACTCAGCAGACCTGAATTTAAACCTTGAGCCTGGGAAGGGAGGGGCCAGACTTATTCTGCAGGCCTGGAGATGCCCTAGTGGTGTTTAGGTCACCCAGTCCCACCCACTAATGCAGGCAGGGACCCCAGGCCTAGAGGGGTCCAGTTCTGAGGTCCACACCCAGGCCCGCACTGCTGGTGTGAACTCCAAGGTGTGTGAGCTCCAGGCCAGGACAGCCCTGTCTTACCGAGTCACTTTGGGCACCCCCGACCTGTCTGAACTTCAGCGTCTCCCTGTGTACGGAGCTGACAACGAAGCTGGTGTGGAGGGAGGAGCTTGAAGATAAAGGGCTGGCCTTCCCCATAACAACGTGTTTGGTGACACTGAATAGAGAGAAGACACAAATCTGAAACTTTGAACACTCTTATTTACAGTCCGTACCACGAACATAGTGTGCACCCTTCAATTAGACTTCTAAACTACCCCACATGTGTGTGTACTTCGCTTTTCTATGTAGTAGTTAGGGATCTCACCGGAGTCTTTGCTGAAAGGACATTTAATGACTTTCCACGCTTCCTGCTAGGAGTTTCAAAAGTAGTGTTGTAATATGAGCTTATGTTAAATTTGCTCACCTAATGTACACATTATAGGTCATAGATTAAGGTCATTTTAAAAAATGACTTGAAGAATGGATGTGGGTCTGTTCTGCTTTGTTCTACCACGAGGTCCCTGACTCCTCCTGTGTGGGATAAAGAGACTACCAGGAGGTGGGCCACGGGCCAAACGGGCTTCCAGACCCATCGCCTCTCCCCCACGCTACCCTGAAAGGCATTTCCAGATTCTAAGGTTTCTGCTCAGAAGTGGTCCCTGAGAGTGGCCTTTTATCAGGTCACTTAGCCGTTCACTGTGACCACACCCTCAGGTTCGCTGCCAAAGCACGCCTTCTCCTGGCCTGCCTTTGTGGCCCCCTCCCTGGCACGGCTGCATTGCCCGAGATGTACTGCACCACTTTGGGAACAAACAGATGTCTCCTTGACAAAGCGGCTCTGTTCCTTATCCCTCTCAGGTGCCTGTACCTACAAATGCTGGCAGGTGATGCTAGCTGTATCATGGGGTCCAGGCATGCGAGATGGCGCAGTGCTCTGAGGGTTTGGGGTTCTGGGATAGCTGGCTTCTCTCTGCTGTAGGATGGGGACTGAAAAAATGCAATACCTTCTCCGGGAAATCAAACAAGTGGTTTCAGAACTGAGGTTCAACAAAGAGTCAGTGAGGGGAGTGGCTCCTGGTGGCCCCAGCTGCACTCCAGCTGGGCTCCACCTGCCACACCTCTATTCTTTCTGGGTGCTGGGCAGGTAAGGACAGCCCATGAAGCAGACTTCATTTATTTGCTATGAGAAGGATGAGAAATAAGACAGGGTTGAGAACTGGCAAAACTGAAGATCTAGTCCCAGCTTTACCACCAACTCCCTGTGTGACTGCAGGAAAAGCACGTAGTCTCAGTGTTTGCTCTGTACTGAAATGAAAGGTGGGAAAAGATGACTTCAAAGGTGGCTTCCAGCCTCAGTCATCTATGATTTGGGGATTCTTTTCAGTGCCAACCATGAACGAAAGTGTGAAGTAGGCCATTTCTATTCTTCCCATCACTCCAAAAGCAAATTATCTTCCTCCATCCCTTCCGCCCCACTTCCTTCCTGCCTGCCTGCCTGCCTGCCTTCCATCTTTTTTTCTTTCTTTCTCTCCTTCTTCAACCACATAGTAACTAAGCCCCTCCTGGGATCAGATTCTGAGGATGGAGTGGTTCGTCCGGAGCCCCTGTCCAGGATCACCCCACTGTCTTATCTGCTGAGAATTTTCTGATACAGGAGCACCTTTGCCAATCGTCAGACAAAACCACCTTTCCTTCAGAACTTTCCTGATGTCCTCTCTCCACAGAGATTTACCCTTTTAGATGCAGGCCCCCTTTCACTGAGGGCCTGACCCTGGGTCAGGTGTGAGTGCCTGGGGTTCTCCATGCGTTAGGTTTCCCAGACAGTGCTGCCGCCTCCTCCAGGAGAAGAGGCGACCATGGGTGCTGGCTCCCTCCAGGGACCATGAAGTCATTCTGCCCTTCCTCCTGTCACAGTCCACAGCTGGCTCCTTGACTCAGGATGGCCTAAAGCTTCTACTCATGGTATGGTCCATGGACCAACAGCATCCGCACCACCTGGGAGCTTGTAGACATGCAGGATCTCAGCACCCCTCACACCTACGGCGGTGTCAGAGTCTGAGATTCCCCAGGAGGTTTGTATGCACAAGTGGTTCTAGGCTTCAAAACAGCAGGGTCGCATCACTATGCTATCAGAGAATGTCCCTCAGCCCTGGAGATAATAGTAATAGTGAACAGTTACACAAGCTTTTTTTATTTCACAAAGCATTTTCACAAACATGATCTTTTTTCATCTTTACCTTGGCAAGGTGGTTTTGTTTCTTTTACCTATCTTAGATCAGGAAATTGACACCCAAGGAAAGTTTAGTGCTTGGCAAAGATCACACAACAATGAAATAAAAGGGTTGGAATCTGAATTCAAGACTCTGGGCTCCAAACCTTGACGTCCTGCATTATCATTCAAGCTCGACCAGCACTCCTCATGATAACTACTGGGGCAGGCTCCCTGCAGTCAGCCAATTTATATGTTTGCATTCCTTCTCTTAAGCTGCAGTAAGCTTTATGAAAATAGACTTCGGACCCTGTTTGCGAATGTTTATTGCCCACTAATCAGAAGTGAGTTGCAATTAGGCTGGAGTTATAAAGTAATGGCATGGTAGTTCCCATGTAATTAAGGAGTAATACCAGACGATTACATCTCTGGCCTGGAGACTGAAAGTGGTATCACCAAAGCCCACCTCCTCCTCTTCAGAGAAACCACGAATACAAATGCAATGTCAAGGCAGCACTGCAAATCACCCAGCAGGGCGGGTTATTTTCCCCCTCGCCTCTGTGTTTTTATCACAGTTTCTGGGATACAACCGGATGCTATTTAGGCAGCCGCTTAGCTGCTTTTGTTCCATGTCATTAAACCACAGCTCTGGGTCACGAGGGTCTCCGGTCCCAGCTGGCTAGGAGGAAGCCATTCGATGGCTCATGCCCCTCCTGCAGGGATGCCCTTCTCCAGCCCGGGACCTCTGCCTCGGGAGAGCTCTCACAGAGAGCCATGGGGTCATTGCTTCCCAGGGGAAGTGGGACCCTCTAACCTGGTGGGCCCGATGGCACCTGCTTTGTCAACTACCGAGGAGCCCAAATCTGCTAGTCACCTCCAGGGACATATTGCCCGGGGGGACGGCTGACCTGGGTACAAAGACTATTTGAGGTTCCACTTTGGGCAATGCCGTTCATCAGACACTGCCCTCACCTTCTGCCTAGGGGAGCCTGGCACACAGGTTGTGATTCATTTCAGAGGGTGGAGGAGTCGGCTGGGCACCGACGTGCCTGTTTGGGCTTCCATCTGGCTTTTCATTAGCACGCAGCTGTGCCTCGCCGGCCGCGCTGCCCAGCTGGGTTAGGCTGAAAGGGCAACTTCTCCTGCAACTAGAGAGGAAGTGGACTTGATGAAAAGACACCTGCTGCCCTGGGATGCTGGGAGGGGCTCTGAGTGACCAAGGGCTCATTCCCGTCAGTCCCCTCCTCCGTCATGGGCTGCTACTGGCCCACGTCCCTCCTGGGCCATCTCAGGCTGTCCAGCTTCCTGATGGAAGACAGACACCATACTCAGCCGTGAGAGCATCCCCCCTGGCAGCCGCTGCTCTTGGGCCCACCACCCGTTGCTGCCCAAAGGGAACACCTAGTATTTATAGAGCCTTTACCAGCTTGCAGCTCACACAGCCCTGTGCAGGATCCCAGCCCAGGAATGGCCTCCCAGGACCTTGCCTAGAGCAGCAAGTGCATCATCCAGTCATTTTACTACAGGACCATTTTAATTTCAAGAGACCAGAAAAGTCACATAGATAACCCAGCTGCTGTACGGGATAGAACAAAACCAATGGGGTTCACCAGTCCATCGTGTGCTGGCTTGACTGGGAAGAAAACAAGGATCCCCTACAGCTGGTTTTGGACCTAAAAAAGAGTGACTCAATCCTAGGTATGGAAGCACAGACTCTGGAACTTGAAAAGCCTTGGAAAAGCATCCAACCCAAACACACCATCCTACAGGTGAGGAAACAGAGCCCCAGAGAGGTTGTGAGACTTGCTCTTAAGACCCAGGGCTAGCTGGGGCTGAACCAGGAATGATACCCAGGTCTGTGATGCTCACACATTGGTGGTAATGAAATATATATCCCTGTTCTTCTACTTGCCAGAAAATGTAATAGCAGAGCCAGTCCCCACTAACATGGTGCAAACACGAAGGGTGTGTGTTGGGATGGGAAGAACGGTGGCTTTGGAATAAGAAAACGTTCACTCTAACTCATTTCACCCTAGTAGCCCGGTCTCTTGCATCAATCATTGAACTGAAACTTACCCATCTATAAAATGGGAATAATAAAACCTACCTCACCAACTAAATAGCAAGGGGAATTAAATGGAAAATGAAGTGCTATGTAATTGTTATGACAGGCAAATTCACATCGATAGAGTCATCTTCGCTAATAACGCTCCCTTTGGCTGTATGGGCGAGGAAATGCAAAAGTGATTTCAGAGCCCCAGAGGTAAGGTCTGGCACGGAGCCCTTCCCCCCAGTTTGCAGGAGCGTATACAAAGAGTGTAGGATCTCAGGGAAATGAATGTGGGCTTGCAGCTCGAAGGGGTGCTGTCAGCTTCATTGCCAGCCCCACAGGTACAGAGCCTCTGCTGGGTGTGAGCCAGCCTCCCTGAAGCCTGATGGAATTGGGACAAGCAGAGAGGCCTGGGCAGAGGATATGACATACCCAGACCCGGAGTCACCAGGAGGAAAATCTGACCCAGTAACCTCGTCCCGCACCATCTCCATCCTCCAGCCCGCCTGGCTTTCATCAGAGCCAGTCACGGTGAGCCTGAGCTCTGGAGCCTCTCCTTCCCTCCCCCTCCCCACCCCACCTCCAGCAGAGGTGCTAATGAGCAGAAGCACAGCCCAAGGACTACAGCGGGAGGGAGAGAGGAGGGAAGCAGAAGGGCTGAATGAACCCAGCCCACAGGATCGTCAGGCAGAGAGCAAGGGCCGGTAGCTGGTTCAGAGACTAAGGGCCCAGGATGTGCTCATGAAATTTAGTTGCCCAGGTCGTGCCATGCACGAGGCTGGCTCCTGCAGTCCAGTGCTCCCCCAGCCACAGCACGGAGCCCCCTGGCTGGAGTTGGCAGGTGAGTGAAATGCCCTTTCGTGGAAACTCAACCTCAAATGAATGTGAGTGAAACAAACAAACAAATAAATAAATAAAACTCTTCTAAACTCCAACTTGCTTTATAAGTTGAGTTGTTATTTTAGTCTCTTTCCAGGTAGATTGGTCCCTAACCCACAGGAACCATCCATTTTTCCCACTGCTGAGAGCAGTCTGCATGTCACAATCGCTGTGTCCTGTTGATTCTAAACATGAAATACGATCACCACCCACCCCTCTGCCGCTGCTCTGCCCTGACTCAGTCCTTCACTGCCATCGTCCCTGACTGTCCACTGCCAGCGGGCAGAGAACTCTTCTTTCTGGCGGATCACTCTATTCTGGAACATCGTAGCCACTCAGTATATATTGTTGGGCAAATGATGGGCATGATTGACTTTAACGGGCCCCTCGCTCAAGTTGCTGTCTGCTTGTCTTGTCTACGTCTGTCCTTGCTTCAACCTGAATCCTGCTACCAGATTAATCTTCCTGATTAAAATCTTCTAATGCCTCCTCGCTGCTTACTGAATTAAGTCCAAACCCTTTGCTTGAATTCCCTGCTGGCCGTGATCTGGCCCCATCTGACTGCTCTCGTTTACCTTCGTGGATCTGACACCAAACTTCGTCACTACTGCTCTCAAACTCACCCCCGAGGTTCCCACTTCTGTGCACTTAGGGATGATTTCTCTCTCTGACCAGCGCCCGACTCCCAGAGGCATCCATCCAACTGATACTCAACTTTTCTGTACCTTCCATCTCCTAATCTATTAAATGAGAGATTAATAGTCATAAGGTTGTGGTATAAAGCGAGGGTCCAACATTTGATACATGGCATGCGCTTGATAAACTCCTGTTAATATTACCTCCTCTTCAATGTCCAGTTCAAATTTGACCTCATTCAAAATCCCCTTCTCCCCGCTTCCTGCTCCCCATGCTTATATCCAGTCCACCCCATCCCTTCTCTAAGCATTTAGAAACTCTCAGCACACTCTGAGTTATGGTTATCCAATCTTTCTTGCTAGATCACAGGCACCTTGGAGGCCCAGATTTGTATTACCCAGAGGTTACAGGTACGCTCATGAACTGAGTCCACCCTGTTTCAAATCCCAGCTCCACAGCTTCCTGGCGGAAACACTTTGGGCAAGTTTTTTTAGTCTCTCTAGGCTTGGGTACCTTCTCTGTGAAATAAGGATAATAATGTTATTCAGTCCCTGAGGTTGTTAAGAGCATTGAGTGAGATAATCCACCTAAATCACTGAATACAGTGCTTTGTACATAATATGTGTTGGGTAAATGTTAAGAATTATTGTGACTCTTCATTTCTGTCTCTAACATACCTAGCGGAGAACCTTGAATACTAAACAAATATTTGGAGAATAAATGAGTCTTGGAGGCTCTGAGTCAGGAAGGGGCATGTTAGGTAGCAAGACTCCCGTGCTCTCAGTCCTTTGCTGAATGGCTCCTCGGTAGCCGTGGAGCAGGTATTGGCAGGTGCGTGGCCCAGCTGGGGTACAGGGCATCCCCAGTGTTCATTTGTGTGTAGGAGAACCCCACTAACAGGAGTGTGGCTAGAGGGTTAACAGGGTCCAGGTCTTTGTTACTGCAGCCACAGGAAACTCATGCAGAAATCTAAAGGGAGCAGAAGGTTCCTGGGGTGGGGAGCGGGGAGCCACCAAGAGGCACATGGAGACAAGTACAAAGTAAAGAGTGTTCCAAAGCCATGTGTACCACTTCACAGTCAGAGCGGTGCCTCCTTCTTTAGTCTCCCTGAAGGGGAGACCAGCCTTCAGCTGAGCACTTCATGGCTCCTGATTGCCCCCAGCTCTGGGGAACCTTTAGATGCGGGAAGCTCAGGGGCACCTCTGGGGTCTCGTGTCAGCCTGATCAGGGGTATTGATGCTCCGACACCAAGAAGCTAACCACTCTTTGCAGCTTAGGAGCTTTGGGGAGGAAGAGCCCACTATTTACCTGGCAAACCTCCCGGGAGCCTCCTGCAGCCACAAACTTGGCCATCCCTGAATAATCCTTCTTGATGTTCTTTTTGTTTCTTCTCAAATAACCCACAACTGTGAAAATCAGCAGGGTGATTCTCCTGCCCATGCTGACTGTAAAACATCCCTTTCTAAGTGTCAGGAAAACTGAATATCGACACAAGAACATATCAGACTGGAGACTGGGTCATCCCAGGGGGATATGGGGAATGTGTAAATGCTGATGAAGGTGAACACTGAGGTGGTGCAGCTCGGAGGTGGGGCAGGAAATGCACTAGATCGCACAGAGTCTGCCTGAAACATCTGGGGAAAAAAAGGTTTTCTTGGCCTGCAGGTCATCCCCGCTGCTTGCGAGAACCCAGTATAGGGATTTCCAGAGGCCCCAGCCCCATCCTAGCCCAGCCAGGCTCCCCAGCTGCTGTAGGAAGTGGAGCAGCTCTGAGCCTCCCCAAGGGAATGGCAATCCTGCGCTCTCCCTGGAGAATGCTTTCACGGCTGAGAAAGGGCTCCCTGCTGCTTCCACATCCCTCCCCCTGCCTGAGTAAGTGCCCCCGAGAAGTCACAGAAGGGCAGCGTCAGAGCACAGGCTGCTGGGGCTTCTACCGCATTCACCCCACCCCCAGCCCCGGTACATCCCCTGCGGGATGAAGTGACCTGAAGCTGGAACAGGAGTAAGATGGTGCTATTTGTCTTCACTCCCTCCTCTCCTCCTCCAGTCCAGAAATAAGCTTCAATCGCAGCATGAAAACCCTCCTACCCCTGGAGTCCCACCCGGGTAGGCCACAGCTGTGGACTAGCAACTTCCAGAACCGTTCCACCCACGTCCTGCCCCATTTGTTGTGCTCCAGCAGCGCCAAGATGGCTTCTCCTGTCTCCCCTGCCTTCTGGTTGGGCTCTGATCTTTCAGAGCCACCTACCAGGTTGCTGTAGACCCTTATGCTCCAGAAGACCCTTATGCTCCAGAAGAATCCTTCCCGGCCCCCAGTCCTCATCAAAAATTGTTCTCCATGGCAGCCCTCACTTGGCACTTGGAAGGAAAACTACTGGGAAATGAATGGAAATGAACTGCATATGCCTCCTAAGCAGCTCAGTATATTCGTACTTCCTGGGATTGCATGTCTGAGAACACGAATGACACGTAGTGCATTGAATGCTGGCCCCTGAAAGACATGTCCACGTCCTAACATCCTAACCCCTGAAACCTGTGAATGTGACCTCTTCTAGAAAAAGGGGGTCTTGGCGGATGTAATTAAGTTAAGGATCTTGAGATGAGATTATCCTGGATTATCCACGTGGACCCTGAATCCAATGACAAATGTCCTTATAAGAGACACAAGAGGAGAAGACACAAACTCAGAGGAGAGGAAGGCTGTGTGAAGACGGAGGCAGAGCTTGGGGTTACATAGCCACAAACCAAGGAATGCCTGGAGCCACCAGAAGCTGGAAGGAGCAAGGAAGAACTCTTCCCTAGAGCCTTCAGAGGGAGCACAGCCGTGCCCACACTTTAATTTTGCACGCTTGGCCTCCAGAGCTGTGAGAAAATAAAATTCCATTGTTTTAAGGCCCAAAGTTTGTGGTAATTTGTTATGACAGCCCTAGGAAACAGACACATTTGAAAATCTAAAGCAATGGTACTGCTGATTCTTGAATATAAATTAAGATGTGAGGGGCAGGAGGGCAGAGAAGAGTATCAATAAAGAAAGAGCCCTGAGTGGGGAGGGTACAGCTCAGTGGCAGAGCGTGTGCCTAGCATGCACAAGGTCCTGGGTTCAATCCCCAGTACTTCCATTATAAATAAATAAATAGATAAACAAACCTACTTACCTACCCCCCAACAATAACGAAAAAGGAAATTAAAAGAAAAAAAAAAAAAAGCCTTGAATTGAGGAGTAAAATGCCCTGAGTTCAAGTTCCAACGGTGCTTCTCATGAGTGCCTGCCCAGGAATGATTAACATCTCCAATCCCCAGCTTTCCAGTTTGTAAAATTTGCTGCCTGCCTCACAGGGTTGGTGTAAAACTCAAAACAGAAGAGTGTGCAGGGAAGGGCTTTGGCTCTATACATTGGTGTCCACCAGGAAGGAATGATTAGATTCAGACAGAGCTAGATTCAAATTCTACTGCAGCATATTCACTAGAGATGTGGCTCTGAGCCACAATTTCCTCATCTGTTAAAAAAAAAAAAGAAAGCATAATTCTCACTGCATAAGAACATTGTGAGGTTTAAATGAAGTTATAACTATGAATGGTCTGCACCTGGCCTAGAACTCGCTAGGCCTTCAATAAAGAGTTATTGAAATTAGGATTATCATCATCTTTGTCCAACTCTAAATAAGATCAATCTTCTGATACATCAGGTTAACCTGAGGCTCTCCTAACATTTTTACATGTCCAGATGTGTTCTTTGCAAAGACTCAACTTTTCCTCTTGGTGAGAGTCTCAAAAGATTGGCTGAGAGGAAGCTGCAGGTTTCTAAGAAGCCCCTGGCCTTTAACATAGTAGCCACTGGGGAGTAAGGCGGGGCAGTAAGGGCCAAAGGAGCCGGCTGTCTCTGACACTCCAGAGACGAGCAGTCACATAGATGATGGGTGGTCTGAAGGAGCCAGAACCACTGGGGGAAGTGCCTCCAGGTCTAAAGCCAGTGGCTCTCAAAATGTGCTTCAGAATCTCATGGAAAGCAGATTAAAAAGGTTATTTTCTTGGAAGCCATGGCAGAGATTCTGACTTAGTCATTCTGGGCAGGGGGCTGAAAATATGCACTTTACCAGCATCCCCAGTGACTCCGATGCCCCTTGTCTACAGCCCATGCTCAGAAAGGAAAGCATGTGTTCAGGGTTTATCTTTCTCCCCAGGGGGTGGGGGGCCAAGTGCTGTGATTTAGGGGTAGAGGGAGCCTCTCCTACAGATTGTTAGAGTCTTGTCAGGATCTCTGAAATCTGTGGCTTAGATATTCTTTACTTGAAGGCCATGTAAAAGGACTTGCAGTGAATAGGTAAAGAGTTAACCATATTTTGTGCCGCTGTTAACATTTTAGCTCCAATGAGCTGATCTGATGGAGTCAGTCGTAGCTGAGAGCTCGTGAAAATCCCAGGGGAGTCTGCAGCTGCCATTTGGTAGCTGCAGGGCAGGGATTGACAAGGGAGGGAGGAGGAGTCGCAGAGAAGGGATGGAGACAAGCATCCTCCATCCTCTGTAGTTGTTTACAGTTTTGCCCAGGCCTGGCCTAAAGGGAGACAGAGAGAGGAGGCCATTGTCCCCAGTGGTGGTGTGAAGCCAGGCAAGCAAAGGAATCGCCAGTTCATTCCATGTGTCTATCAGATCCCTCCGGGCCTGCAACAGGGCTTCCTGCAGCCATCAAGGTCAAGTCGTGGAGAACGCTTATCTATGGGACTCCGCAGAAAACAAAAGAAATCTCATTTTCTCTCAAATTTAATTTTACCCTGTGCTCTAAGAGTGTAATCCTATCAGGGCTGGAGCATAATAGCCCAGTCGGAGTGGATCAGATTGGATTTTGGATAGCGCCCGCGAGCTCCCGTGTGACAGGCATATCCGGCTCCAGCTGTCTGCAGCGCTCGCCCGCTCGGGGCCTGAGAGTGGAGATGGTTTGCCTCCTCTCCTCCATCTCCAGCAACCCATCCTGTCGTCTCTTAGCTTTAGCACGTGGCCAGCAGGACCAAGGCACTACCAAGTTCCTCCAGACCCAGGCTAAGATGTTTCTATTGCAAGTTCCTAGGGAAAACTTGGTTGTTCTCAAGCTGCTAGATGCGAAAACAATGCCAGGCTCACAGCGCTCATCCCGAGCTTCCAGGAGGAGGCAGGGTGTCAGGAAGACACAACGCGCAGTAAAGGATCCCTGGCAAACAGCCCATGGACACAAGAAATGCAGAAATATAGAGGGAGGACTCCATGAGGCTGAAATGTTGTGAACTGGACAATGCATTCTATCACTGAGAACAATTTTCCTTGCTCTAGAGAGATGGAGGTGTGTCACGAGGCTGTGGTCAGACACTGAGCATCAAAGGGGTGGGACTCGGGGCCAGCAAGGGGCTACAGGAGCCTGAGAGCCTGGGAATCCTCAGTATCTGTACTGAGAGACCAAAGCCAACACTTTGGTTAAAAGGTCAAAGTTGAGATCGGGAAACCAAGAAATTTTACAGATTGGGAATAAAGTTAGAAGCAAGTACCAGATGATTGCTAAGAAAGAGCTTTGGGGTGCTGAAGCCCACCTTTATCCTTGCATGGTCCTAAGAGCTAAAGTAGGGCAGATGCAGTCAGCAGCAGGGTAAGCGAATGGAAATACACACCTTATACACATATAGAAAATTAAGTGTGTGTGGAAAATGAAAGGGCAATAGTTGAGCACATGGTCCTTCATTGTGTAAATAAATGATCAGCTCCTTGGAATGAACTTCAGGTACATACTAAGTCCTGGGGTGGGAATTTTTGATACCACCTCTGGCCGAGGGTCATTCCCCAGGACACCCTTAATCCACGGAGCTCTCCGGGGCCTGGAGGCATCCTTGCCTTGGCTGCTGAACAGCACGCCCAAGTCTGGGAACTAGGGGCTTTCAGCTAGAAGGATCTAGGGACCTCATGGCTTTAAAAAAAAAAAAAAATCAGGAGTAAGAGGCTGTGTGGACTCTGAGGACAGATTTGATGAGTCGAGAGGTCCCATTCTGCTTCCTGAAGAAAAGGCTTCGGTTCAGGCATGCAGAAAAGAGGGGCTCTTGTCCTAACCCTAGAAACTGCAAATCAGTAAAGCCTTTAATGGAAACTGTCCTCAAATCATAGCTTATTGAGGAAGTGTCTGTCAGTAGCAAATCACAAGTTGAAAAAAACTTGTTGTTTTTTAAACATGTAATAATAACAACAGCCATCGCAATGTATGCAGTGTGCACCATGTGCAGGCCTGGGGTTAGGTGTATGTAGGACACCGCGGGCCCCACAACAGTCCCGCAGGGGCTCAGGGCATGACGTCAGACTCATCCCCTCTCTTCCCCTCCTCCTCTCTTCTTCCTCTTTCATCTTTGGCAAATAGGAGCGTTTGGCAGATAGGAGGGTTTTGGCCTCTGTTTCAAATGTCTCTTCAGGTGTTTAGGGAATCCTTTCCTACCACGGTGTTTAGCTTCACAGTTAGGCCTCCTTCTAATGAATAAAACACAACCTTTTAGAGCTGTCAGGGGTATTTCACACTAAATTTACTCATGTTTCTAAGTCTTCCGGAGAAGTCAGCCGAGCCCCACTGGTGAAACAAAGGTGAGCGGAACAGCCTGTGAGTAACAGGCTGAATTCTCATCAAGCGAGAGAGTCAGGGCGGGGCCGGCTCTCTGCCTGATCTCTTAGCGCCCAGACAGTCATCGTCTGGCTACTCTGGAGGGAAGGAAAGGGGTCAAGAAGACTAATCTCATCAATGTCTAGTTCTTCCAATTTCCAGAAATTAAAAAGACTGATCTTATTCAGGACTGGGAAGGATGTGGGGCAATGGGTGTTCTCAAGTGATGATGCAGACTTTGTGGAACATTATATGGAATGTCCTATTAACATTGCACTGGCCTGACCAGCAACTCCTTATTTTGAGTCTTTATTACAGAAAAATATCTGTATATAATATGTAATATATAATACATATGGGTCTATGAGTTGTATCTGGAGGTCTGTATATCAGAGGCAAATGATAGGGTAATGTGTAGTGAATTCTCCCATTTGCCAAACCAAACAAACAGGCAAATGTGTGTGTTTGAGTATGTGTGCATGTCAGTGTATGTGTTAGTGAATACAGAGAAAGCCGTGGAAGCTCACCTACACTGAACTGTGATCTCATTGAGTGGAATCAGAAGGACCAGGGGGACATTAGCTCTTTCTTTATACATCTCTACACTGCTTTACATATTATAAAAAGCATAGGCTGCTTTCTGATTAAAAATGAAATTTAAAAAATTGTACTTAAACGTATTTAGAATTTACAATAGCCAAGACATGGAAACAGCCTAAATGTCCATCAATGGATGACTGGATAAAGAAGATGTGGTATATTTATACAATGGAATACTATTCAGCCATAAAAACCGACAACATAATGCCATTTGCAGCATCGTGGATACTCCTGGAGAAAGTCATTCTAAGTGAAGTAAGCCAGAAAGAGAAAGAAAAATACCATATGAGATCGCTCATATGTGGAATCAGAAAACAAACAAACAAACAAACAAAATATAAATACAAAACAGAAACAGACTCATAGACATAGAATACAAACTTGTGGTTGCCAAGGGGCAGGGGGTGGGAAGGGACAGATTGGGATTTCAAAATGTAGAATAGATAAACAAGATAGTACTGTATAGCACAGGGAAATATATACAAGATCTTATGGTAGCTCACAGAGAAGAAAGTGTGACAATGATTATATGTATGTTCATGTGTGGCTCGGAGATTGTGCTCTACACTGGAATTTGACAGAACATTGTGAAATGATTATAAGTCAGTAAAAAATGTTTAAAAAAAAAACCTATTTAGAAAAACCAGGAGGCATGTACAGCCATTCCCACCCATTATTGCGACACTATCACTATGTGATCCACACTAACACAATTTTGCTCTAGAGGAGAAAGGGGTGGGATGAGGTAAATAATACCTAAGTGCCCCAAAGGACCCTTCAGGGAGGCATCTCGGGTTTGTGAAAGCTCCTCGGCCTGGACCTCGAAAGGCAGCACCACCTAAGCTCAGCAAAGCCCCTGGAGAGCGGGCTGCTTGGCGAGCACACCCGCTCAACTTCATTATCAGTGGAGTATCTGCACTTGATCGACTTCACAAACAAAAGAAAAGCAGGCTTAACAACAAAGCAAAAGCAGCTTTGGCAAAAGAGCCCAGCAAATCATATCGTTAGAGACGGTGTGAGCAGAGCTGGCTTCTCTGTCCCCAGGATTCACCTGCTCACCGTGGAGAGCTCAGGGCCCTCCCGGGCGTCCGCTGGGGTTGAAGGAGCAGGACATCCGAGCTCTTACAACACGGTCACTGATGTCACCCCAGCTCCAACACAGACCCTTATTGCAACGTTAAATTGTTTGATTTCACGTGGAAAATAGGGTCTGTAAGGTAGACGAGGCCAAACCACCAAACTACCTAAAATCTAAAAGTGCTGGTGACCACGAATTTGGGGTTGACATTTGGCAAGATCGTGTAGAGTTTATGTGATTGTTTCTACTTGTAAAGTTCTAACAGTTTACAAAATCTTGGCATTAAAACTTAAGGTAATATTAATATTACCCTCTACTAAGTGCTATTTAATACCATGCACCTTATCTCATTTAGTCCCAAGGTAGCTTTGCAAAATCTTTTTGGTCTGCTGTACAAGTGGCAAAAATGGGATGGGAAATTTGTGACCTGCTGGCTTTGCCATGTGCAGATGGTACATGGCAAAGCCAGGCTTCAAGCGCAGAGCATCTGGTGTCTGCAATGCAAATCCAGAACTTCTAATACTAAATTGGGACTTGTCACTGTACCACGCTGCTTCCCCATACAAGGTTATGATGACCCTTTCCCTCAGAGGGACGAATAATCTTGGGTCTAGTTCTTGGCTATTTAACACCTTATAGGGAAGAAAGTCACATCACTCCCCAACACCTGTCTCCACGCCTTTGCACAAGCTGTCCCCTCTACATAGAATGCCCACCTGCTCTTCTTTGCTTTACAATCATTTATCACTCATCTCAAGACTTGGTTCATCTCTGCAGACTGAGTTAGATGTGTCTTCTGTCATCCTGTACTGTGACACGTAGCTTAGCCTGAGTTGTGTTTTTTCGTGTCTGATAAACTTCATTTATCTTTAAAGGTTTTGAGAACAGAACCATGTATTCATTTATGTCCCACAAAACTTAGCCCAGCGCCTGACACACAGCAGCTGCTTGACATATGTTTTCTGAACAAATGAATGGATAAATGAAACGAAGAAATGAATCACCACCACTCTCAGGTTCCTTTTCAGAGTGAAACCAGAAAACCTCCTGAAGGGAAGATGTAGAAAGAGCAAATACTGCGGAATTCAGAAAACACAGATTCAGAGTCCAGCTTTGAGGTGAGTCTCATGTAGCTAAAATAGGATGTCAAGTCAAGTCTTAGCATTCCAGACAGAGGCACCTCAGGGGGCCTCCAGGGGCTTGGAGAATGCTCCGTGGGGAGATGGCAAAAAGGCTGGGGACCCATACGTGGGTTTTCTCTTCTGTGTTCCTCATACAGTTGAGGGCTGAGCCCGTTTCCTTTATGTGGAGTTCTGCCTTGGTCAGGCGAGGACACAACTGGGACTATGACAGCCAGCAGTGGACACACTCATCTTGCTCCGACAGTAGGTGGGCTCAGAGGCACTGCGCCCACCAGAACACCCGGAGGGTGGGGCGGGCTCTGCTGTCCTCACCGAGCTCCGATGGGAGAGCACAGAGTGTGGGAGGTGCTTCCCTGGGTTCAGGACAGACATTTTAGTGGCCACTGTCTGGCATCCACAGGTGCTCGAAAATCTTTGTTGAGTGAATGAATGAGTAAATGAAGAAGAGGATAAAATCAGATAAACAGGGTCCTACTGTACAGCACAGGGAACTATAATACCCTATAATGAAAAACAATTATATATATATATATATATATATATATATATATATATATTTAACTAGATTACTGTGCTGTATACCAGAAATTAACACAACACTGTAAACCAACTATACTTCAATTTAAAAAATAAATAAAAGAAGAGAAAAAAAGAAAGAGAAAAGAAATACAAATCACCTTTTCTAGATCCAAACCCCCCTCTTCCTAGGAACTTGCTCTCTTTGTCTTTATCCATACAAATGCCACACTTATCTCGAGGCAGATCCAAACTCACTTCCACCCTCTTCAGTGCACTCGGCATGGAAGTATCGTCCATGGGGCTGTTCGTATTATTGACATTTTAATGCATTTTGGACTGTCTCCTCAATCAGACCATATGCATCTTGCAGGCCAAGACTCCCTTATGTTCTCTTTTGGTGTCCACTGCCCCTAGCACACGGAACTGAAGTATGGCTGGTACCCTGCCTGTGCCTCTTAATACAAGGAAAGAAGGAAGTAAAGATGCCAGGGTTAAAAGAAATGGTGAGAAAAACAGCAAAAAAAGAAACGAGAGGTTTGGGTGGCAAAGAAAAAAAAACGTGTTTTGTACGATACAGCTTGTGCTAAAATTAAAATAGAAATGACTTTCAAGATGGCATATGTAATTACAATTAATTAAATATTCTGTTCCCCAAATTATTTAATTACCAAAGCTTCCCACAGCCTTTGAGTTGATTTGATCACAAATGCCATAAAAATTAGGGAAGTGGTGAATGGATGGCCTCCTCGTAAATTCTATGTTATAAACGGAACTCTCGGCTGGAAAAGGAAGGGAGGGAGGCAGAGAAGAAGAGGAAAGAGTGAAGCAAAGATCTCCTTTTGCTCCAATCTGCTGAGACCTTTGTCTCGGAAAAAGGGAGGAGGGAGAGAGAGTGAAAGACAGTGAAATGCACTAAAGCTAACGTGCATAGATAGACCGGAAGTGGTCTGGTTGCTGCATGGGGCAGTGAGGAGGGCCAAGAGTCAGCCAGACCCAGTTCAGCCCAGCACTGACAGTTACTAGCTGACTGGATCTTCTTGACTGTTTTTTTTTTTTTAATTTCATTCGTACACTGGTATTATAATAATAACAGAAATAAGGCCAACCCATGAGGTCACTATGCAGATGAAATAGGCTAATAGATGTAAACCACTCGACACAGTGAACGGTGGTGGTACGCTCTGTGATCCTGATCCATAACTCCCTGCTTTGGTTTTGAAAATCGCTTGCCGTTTCCATTGGAGGCAGGGCGGGAGGAAGCCGGGAAGGAGGGCAGGGCTGCGTGTCCCGGCCTCTCAGTTCCCCTAAATGGGTGTGTGTCTGCGTTAGGTGATGCCGGTGCTGATGGTGCAGTTGCTCCACTTGTCACCGCTGGCCTCCCTCCTCCCTTCCGTCCATCTCTCCGCCGACACCTCTTATCTCGTGTCCCCATGAGCCCCGCCCTCTGTCTCACCTGCGGGTCTCTCTGCCTTGTATGCGGAGCCATCTGTTCTGCTGATGGACTTTCATTTTCTTTCACATTTTGTTTTCTTGGCTAAAAGATTGTCTATCTCAGGCAAGTGTTTTATCTCCATGGCCCAAGTGTGTGTGAAGAGTAGAATGTATCACGGAGGAAATCTCAGTGTTCGGTGGAGGGAAAATGTGTGTGTGGGTTGGCACTTAGCATACTGGGGCAAGGTGCAGGACTCATGGACTTGAAATATGAGAGCTGGAGAGGTCCCGACACGTCACTGACTCCTCCCTGTCTCCACCGTTCTAAGGTGCAGGTGTGGAAACCAAGGCACAGAGGCGGAAAACGCCCTGCTTGTGCTCACTCCTACAGCACCAGGAGCCAGAACTACATTTCCTCTTCTCATCTGATGCTGTTTTTGTGCAAAACCACTGCTTTTTCATGGTAAGTGATAATTTTATACAGTGTTTCTTATTACCAAAAACACCCCCAAAAACCCCAAGACAAAAATACTCAGAAAGAGGTTGCCATGCCTATTCTAGGTTGCCCCAGCCCTCCTCATTCTCTCAATGGCAAATGCTCCCAAGCCAATACCCTCTTGTCACCACTCCCTAGCATCGTCCCTCCTTCCTCCTCGGTCACTCCTCTGCCCCTCTGTAGGTACTGGTGAGGCTGGCCATGGGCACCAGAGATAGGAGCCCTGCTTCCATAGATAGTTAACAAGATATATCCCCAGAAAAAGTGAGGTCCACTGCAGGCTGAAGTTAAAGGTATGTGAGAGGGTTCAGCCTGTAATAAACCTAACCTAGCACACGAGGGGTCTGACTCACAGGCCAGCGCCAACTCAAGGTCTTGGTCAGACCTGACATACATGAAAGTTGTCCTGTTATGAGCAGCTGGGGCGGTTCCATCAAGAAGATGCTCACCAACATGTGGGGAAACCGAAGGGTCTCACTTTTTTCCCATCAAAGTTTGTCCCAGGAAGATGGATGATCTCTGAGTTTGGAAAAACTCCAGTGGGGATTTGTCCTGGTTTTAACATTTGCCTGGCACCTCCGCCAGATAATTCCAATATTCAGCAGGAGTGAGTTTTCTTATCATGACTCCTTATCTACATTTGTAGAACACATTTTATCAAGTGCTTGGCAGGAGAGTTGGCATGGCAAGGAGGTAATTCTCTTGTATTGAACTGACTTGAGAATTTTTAATAAAAACTCCCCCAAATCCAGTTGCACTGATATGGATGGAATTGGTAGTGTGTGCTTCAGACTGAATTAACTCTTTAGAGGCTGAATTAATTGCAGGAGTCCTCAGCAATCATCCCTGTGTCCACACTCCCATGTAATGCTGCGTTCACCCGGGCTGCAGGTGATCCTCAGTCTAACAGCAGGTCTTATTTATCTTGGACGATTCCAGTCCATAGAGGCCTATAGATTACTGAGAAGACAGCATTATCCACATTTGGATTTCTGAACGTTTATTTCAGAAATACAAAAAAAAAATCAATTTCAATCCAAGCGAATTTATGTTTCCCCGCACAGAAATCAGGCATGCTCCTTTTTTGAGAGCTACTCATTACATGTTCCTGCCTGAAGGTCACCTACTTAGGCTGCTCTCAGGCCACATCATGAGTACCAGCCTCAACCCTCACTTCCTCTCTGTCCAGGTTCCCACAACTGGACCTTCTGTTCCTTCTGCCTGATGGACCATTTTTGCTCCAATTCCCAGATCAATCCAGAGATATGAAAGGCAGCATTTAAAAAGCCTCACACACACTCTAATTGGAAAAGACACCTGCACCCCAATGTTCATAGCAGCTCTATTTACAATAGCCAAGACATGGAAACAGCCTAAATGTCCATCAACAGATGACTGGATAGAGAAGCTGTGGTATATTTATACAATGGAATACTACTCAGCCACAAAAATAATAAAATAATGCCATTTGCAGCAACATGGATGGACCTGGAGATTGTCATACTAAGTGAAGCCAGAAAGAGAAAGAAAATTACCATATGATATCACTTATATGCAGAATGTGAAAAAAAAAAGACACAAATGAACTTATTTATAAAACAGAAACAGATTCACAGACGTAGAAAACAAACTTATGATTACCAAGGCGGGAAAAGGGTGGGAAGAGATAAATTGGGAGTTTGAGATTTGCAGATACTAACTACTATATATAGAACAGATAAACAACAGGTTTATACTGTAGAGCACAGGGAACTATAATCACTTTCTTGTAGCAACCTATAATGAAAAAGAATATGAAGAGGAATGTATGTACGTGTATGTGTGACTGAAGCCTTATACTGTACACCAGAAATTGACACAACATTGTAAACAGACTGTACCTTGATTAATTAATTAACTAATTAATGAAAAAATAAAGAGCCTCACACACAACAGTTGGGGTTAGCATCCATCACCGTGCTGAACTGGAATCTAGGTGCTTAGCGTGAACCACTGCCTCCTCTGTTGTCAGAGTTAGGATGTGGCATTCCTGGGACAGTCACGTGAAAATGACAATGGTGGTGACACTAATAACAGCTGACACTTAAAACTGGCTTACTGTGTTCTAAGTAGTGTTCTGAGCACTTTATACTCATAAGCACATTTAAACTCTCCCACTAACAGCTGAGCCGTGATTCAGAGCTGAGAGCCCCTGCCCTCTTTCCCAGGCTCCAGGTTCCGGGACAGGATGCTCATTTAATTTTTGCTGACTGCTCATTTCTCCTGCTGTTCCGAATCCTTCCACTGGGACTAGAGGTCTGCACCTGCACCCCAATTCCAAGGCTAAGACAATCACCCGTGGACAGGATTCCCACGTAATGACTATACTGTCTTCTGCCTGATTCCCAAAACTATGTGGGGTCTTTCCTGGAGCCCTGCCCCTGGCTCTTGGAATCACACACTCTCTGCTGCGTGACTCCTCACCGAGGTGACCTCTCTGTTTGGACACTGAGTCTCATCAGCTCTGACAAACCCGTGCTTGGTTGGAGTAAGTCCCGTCCCAGGTCTTTACCTGATGACTCAGGCCAGAGTCTGAGAAAAATATTCAGAAGATAGCAAGACTGTCCAACAATGAGTTCCTTCTGGAACCTCTGTAGCTAACGTGCATTGGGTATGGCTGAAAACCAATTCAATTTATACCAATCTGAAGACAAAGATCGTGCAGTTCCCCCGTGGCTCTTACAGACTGGATTCTGAAAATTCATAAGAAAGAGTAGACTTAGTCTGCACGAATCTGATTTTTAAGAAAATGGTCATAAAAGATGGCGAGGACATTTAAGAGAGCACCCTGGGCTTGTCTACTGTTTATTTCTGCTGCCCTCCAGTATCCTAAGTTTTAATGGTCCCTGAGAAATAGCATGCTGGAATATGATCACAGAGCAGACATAGTTATTACACGGTGCAGTTGTCAACTGTGCAGCCATTACTGAGACGTTCAGGGATCCATAATAATGAAAGGAAAGATAACATGGATAATTAAAACTTAAAGAGAGTCCAATATCATTTTTAAGCCATTTAGTTTCTCCCACACCAAATCCTTCTTCTAACTCATGAATACATTGACTATACTGAGCTGTACCTCTTCTTTCTGCTCATACCCACCCTGTAGTGGAGGAGATTGGACTGGCTTATAAAATTATCAAAAGACAGAGAAAAAAATAAAGCCCTGGCTAGTCCGCAGCCTGATTAATCATGCCTGGATGACAATGAGTGAGAGATGGTGCATTTATATTTTCATGATAGGTTCATCTTTAGGGGCCAGAAGAAGCCAGGTGTCAGTTCATTAGTGCCTGGGTAATGAAGTGTTGGATGGACTTCTGTGTGTCTCCAAGAAGAAGTCTTCCACTAAGGGGAAAATGTCAAACCTAATGTCATCTGGGCTCCTTTCCATTGTCGAAACCTTGTCTCAGCTGTGACTTTGGATTAGATCTCTATGCTCAGGCGTCTTATCTGTACATGTGGTCTCATGGTCACCATCAGACACTGCTCTGCAGAGTAGGAGCTGCTGACTATAATGAGAGGGAAGTGAGTGTCATTCCCCAGAGGCGACAAGTCCTCCCCACCCCCAGCTCCAGGGAACCTTAGAAGAGGCTCACGAGTTTCCAGGCTTCCTCCATTACTTGCCGGGCTGCACACGAGCATCTAATCGCTCTTCTCTGCGGAAGCATAACTCCTGCAGCCGGGTTGCTGTGAGTCAGGTTCTTGTGAAACAGGGAGTGCAGACCTTTCAGGAACGTCCCTAAGACCCTGATGCTGGGATCTGAAGAGACGAGTAGAGACAGAGAGAACCAGCTTCCTTTTACGCAGAGTCCTGCTGGAAGAGATGTCTCACAGATCTGCTCTTGTTCAGCTGGACAGGAGAACGAATTACAGGGGTTCTCTCAGTTATTAACAATAACCAGTTGTGACCCTCTTGGGCAGGGACACTCCTCAGTGACTTCCAGAGAATGTCCAACCTCCTTCCTGGGGAAATGGACTCTCTCTCACTCTTGTATTAAGACCTCAAAAACCCACTTAGACTAACTCTCCTTCAGATGGCTTCCTGATGAACAGGCTCTCATGCATGTGGCTGTGGCCTTGGGCGAGGTCTTAGCACAGAAGGACCACTCAGAAAAATCCCAGCGCTGCACCTCAGCCCCAGGGCTAGGGGAAGGGCAAAACTGTTATTGAACCAGTTGGTTGCAGGTCACAAAGGCCCACACACTGGAATGTTGGAGGAAGGGAAATTTAGGGCACCAAAGCCCTCCAGCTGAGATTAGAATGTAACCCACATTTTCACAGGATCCTGCCTTCGATTGATTGGAAGACTCTAACAATTAGTGACTGAATTCATCTTCCAACAAATCACTCACCCACAGGGCTAAATTAAGCCATAATCCCTGCTTGCTTGCATCTAGAATATTGTTTTTCCAAACAGAAGGATCAATTGTCCTTATATTGTATTCTTTTAACTCTTACTCTTTCTGTGGAAACGTAGGGTTTTATTAAATAAAATATTTTCTTCTTGACTTCCCTCTCTCAACATCTACATCCAATCCATCAGCAAATTCTACCAACTTCACCTTCAAAATGTATCCAGGACCCGATCACTCCTTCACCTCCGCTGCACATTGTCCTGCCTGAGCCACCAGCATCTCTCAGGGAAACTGATGTTCCTGTTTCCACCTTTGCCTCTTGATAATCCGTTCTCTGCGTAGCAGCCAGAGTGATTCGTTTCAGTCCCAAGCCGTATACATCATGTCACCCCTCTGCTGGCTTTCCAGCTCACACAAAGTGAAAGACATGGACTTCATAATGACCTGCAAGACCTTTCGTGGTGTTGTCCCAGCTAACTTTCCAACCTCGCCCGGGATCCCTGGCCAGGATTCCACCCCAGCTACACTGGCCTCCAGGTTCACTCCCATCTTTGGGATTTTTTTAAACTTGCTGTTCTTTCAGTCAGAAATGCTCTTCTAGATAGTCACATAGTTCCCTTCCTCATTTTATTCTGATCGCTGTTCAAATGGCCTCTGTCAGAGAAGGGGACCCAGAAAAAGAAACACATGCATATTCCTGGCCCTTCACCTGTAAGTGGGCTATTTTTTAGTTAGATGTTGGCCCTTCACATTCAATTCCATGATCACTCTTGACATCCTGGAGATATACTGTAAGATGTGACAGGAATTATCTCCCACTATATCATCCTCTAGCTAGAAGGCAGTGCTACTGAGTGAGGAATGTTCAGAAGTAGGTACCAGGAGTTCTTGGCCTCTCCTAGGCTATCACAGAATAATAGTGGTATTAGTTACCAGAAGTCACCAGCATTCTTCGCTTTAGTTTTCTCATACATGCAACGAATGTTTGGCAAGCCCACCCATCTCACAGTCAATGTAAAGACCAAACACCACACTTTATTGGATGATGCTTTTAAAATATATGCACTATGCAAAGGTAAGAGATTGATGTTATTATTAGAGGAGGAAACAAAACAAAAGATGGGAAGAGAGAGGTATAGAAATGCAAGGGCATTTCTGCAGAACCCAGAGAACTTTAACATTTTCCTCCTTCTTTTAATTTTCTTTCCAGTAGGCAATGAAAAATACATCAGAAAATGACTGTGGAAGTACTGCCAAATTCAATACTTGTAATATCTACTCAATATTCAGCAATACACATGGAGTATTGCAGATGGCTGTGGGATGTGATGGTCTCTTTCCAATCGTTCCAAGGGGGAAAACAAAATGTTATAAGACAACAGCCAGGCGTTTGATGCATCCTGATTGTTTAAGTGAAATGAGAATCAGCAATCATGTGCAAATTAAAACATAATTATGCACACAGACCACCCAGGATTAAGTAACATTTCACAGATGCATGCTAAATTACTAAACACCCTTTGCAATAAATTGTGACCATCATTTGCTATTTTCCCAAGAATATGATGACTAAGAAAAGTCCAAGTACAGAGATACGCATTGCCTAGTGAGTTAGTGGTATGCGTGTTATCAGAGATTGTTACCACAAATTTGGAGGTGTGTTAGCAACTAAGTAGTCATGTTACCCCACAGGGTCAGTAAACAATTTATGTAAACAAGGGCTAAAAGACACATTGCCCAACAAAATGCCATTCCTCCCTCGGCAATGCAGACTCTTTAGCTTTGAGGTAGCTGGTCACAGTTAATTGCAGATCTAATCAGTGCCATCTCATCATAATCCCCAGCTGCCAGTAAGTACGCATTTCTCCATCTCTGGTGTGAGCTGTATCACACCTCAACCCAGCCAGATCGTGGCTGTAGGCAGAAGGGCCAAGAACATGGTGGTATTGGACTTACTGGGTCAATAATTGGAAGATGAAGAGAGACTGAGCTGTTTGAGGACATTCCTTATAAAGCAGACCAGTGGTTGGTTCCTCATTGTCACCATTCCCCTGCACCCCTCGCCCAGTTCCACAAAGCTGGGCAGCTCCAAGAGAGAGATGACCCTAGTGGCAATGTCCTGGGGCCATTTTGTGAGCTGTGGCCCTGAGGTCTGTCTGCTTTTCTATGCAGCCTGAGACTAGACCACTCCCCTTACTTCTGTCTTCCCTCACCTGGCACGGTGCTAGGCACAGGGTAAACTGTCAAGGCATGTTTGGTAAATACAGGAAATCTTCAAATAAGTAGAAGCCATTTTCTGGTCTTACGTGCCCTTGCACATTAGGAATTCCTACCAAAATCCAAGCCTTCCTGGGGTAAGTCACCCTTCTTACTGGGTCAGATGCCCCACCCATTTGCAGAAGAGGGAGAGAGTATGTGAAACCTATCTATTTTCTCACTTCACGATTATGAATAAACTTTCATTCTTTATATGATTTAAGCTGTTTTCCCTCTTCAGTGCCTTGGGAATGGGCCATTAGTCAATGGTGAAGCGAACAAATTAGCAAGTATTTATTGAGTGCTAACTGGGCGTAAAGCTTTGTGTTAAGTACAATTGAAAGATTTTTTAAAAAATTACAATTCCAGCTGAGAAGATTAAAGAGATACAAATGAAGTAATTTGAAAACAATAATAAAATAACATAACATATGTGTTTAAATGATCGTGAAATTTATGCATAGTTTATGGATTGCTTACTTCCCAAACTCCTCTAACCAACATAGAGGAAAACACATATATATGCAGAAAACAATTAAAATAAAAACAGGTCAACACCAAGAAAGCTCAGCCGTAGGATAATTCTGCTCCCAGTTTGGGAATATGTGGTTGCTGCCACCAGCATAAAGGCGGGCTTTAAGGGTCCCAGCAGCCAAGGCAAAAGAGCAACGGGAGCGTGACGAGGTCAAGCGTCTAGGATCTTCATGACCACTTAAGAAGAAGCATTCTCTTGTGTCAAGAGAAGCAAACATTTCCCAATATTAAATCCTAAGAGGAATTTATAATGTGGATCGTTGTGTCAGGAACATTGAACACCATAATGGACAATATCTTCCACAACAGTTTTTTGAGAAAATGGGGGAAATGTTCTTCATTTGGCTGATTCTTAAAATGGCCTTCCATAAAAGTCACGGGCATGGTAACCAACACGACTCAGTGAGGATCTTTCCGCAGGGAACAAAGTTAATACGGTCTAGGGATACAGCTTTCTGAACAACACAACAAGAGCCAGGGAGAGAGCTTAATAAACATTAAACGAGAAATGATGGGTCTATGCTTTGATCTAACTTAAAATGTATCAGTTACTTCAACCCAGCTTTTATCTGGAACTAAAAAGCAGTCATTCCAGTGCTGAATACTGGCAACTACCAGAATGTTGAATAACAAGAGAGTCGTGTGCTTTAGGCATCAGATATGCAAATAAAACAAAGCCGATATTTTGTATTAAAAGTAGAGAATCCTAGCCATTCTCATCTGGACTAAGAGAGGATCACAAGAAGGGCTTTGGACAGAGCTAAATTTTCCCTAATTCCTAGGAGTCAAAGCAAGAAGGTAAGTTTTCCTCAGTATATTAAATAGTGAATGTGTTTGGGGCAGGGAGTTAAAAGTAAGATATTCTAATTGCATGCAATTATGTGATCAAAGACTCACTCCAGGTTTTCTCCTCCTCCCTCATAACTCAGTCTCTGAACTCCCCACCCCTTGGCCACTGAGGGGGCTCCCATCTGACTCAGGCAATTGTTGTGTTAAAATGGTACTCAGGGCGGAAGGCCAGCTCTGCGTGTGGACTTGACTGCCCTGACTGGGCCACTTTGTACGAGAAAGAAACCATGTAAATAGCACCAGGCTTACGTGTGGGCAGAGCACCAAGCTGCGGGGACAGCGTAATCTGTTAGGGGAGCAGGCGCAGAGCTGCAAATAACTTTCCCAATGGCCCATCATAGGGCTTCCAGCTCCACCGTCAGAGACTCACTCTCTGGACTTCTCATGTTTAAGAGGTTACATTAAAAGACTCAGTAGACGCAAAAGAACCTTAATCCTCCCCCAGCTACTGACAGAACCAGAAGGGTCATAGAGATAACCTGGCCCAGAGATCACACACTTACCACTGCAGGCCAGATTAGGCCTGGAGATTTTCACATAAAACTCATATTTTTGGTTCTCCTAAAAAAATCAGCAGTTCTGGCAACACCAGGCTCGCACTAACTAAGGCAGCGATTGGCTGCCATGAACCATCCCTTGCCCCTTAGTTAAGGCAGCCTTTCTCTGCTCTGCCTCAGTCCCCACTGCTCCCTAGTGTCTTCTGCCAAGCCTGCTTCACCCATTTACATGATCTGTCTCATCTTGTGGTCATCTGAGTTTTGGATCCTCCATGATCCAATACCCTCATTTTATGTCCCAAAGAGGGGAAGGGATTTGCTCAAGGTTGTACCTGGTTACTGGCTGAGCCAGAGGTGACCCCACCTTCCCAGGCTCCCAGGCCTCTCCATCACAGATCTAAGCCCTCAGCAGGCAGGATGGGACCAGTGCTGGTGGAGGTCAGCCCCTGAACAGGGAAGAGGAGTCAGGAAAACACCAAAGACAAGCTTCCCACAGTTCACACTGTTTTGCCCCAGGCTGGCTCTGCCTGCAATAATATTTTTACAGCATCCTCCAGAAAAATCAATTTGTTTAAAATAGCAACTGATTTCGCCCTGGGTGAAAATGTTTGGCATATGCAAAAAAGGGAGTATTGTGAGTTGCTTTTTTTTTTTAAAGCTCTTTCTAACCTACGAACAAGTAGAATTGTTCATCACACACACAAAATTTGCTTAAGTGTATTATCCTGGGGGAGGGACGGATTTAAAATTTAGGAGTGTGGGGTGTTATCTAATTCTTTAAGAGCCTTTCTTTCAGCCACATAATGCCTTTCTTTGTTGTAACATTCACAAATACACTTGTCGCTATTTTGTGCTAAATAAAAAAAATGTTCGTGGTGTCGAGTTCTCTTCTAGGGGAAAGAAGCTAAGTAAAAGGTGGAGGGGAAGCTGGAATAAATGCTAGATGGAAAAAAAAAAATCACAGGCAGAACATTTCCAAGCTGCTAAACACCAGAAGGAGATAACAGGCAGTGTGTGAAATGCCAATTATGATGGTAACAATAATGAAAATAGTCCAAACCGGGGTCCCCACTGGGCTTTGGAAAGCCTCACGTTCTAGGCAGGCAGGCGTCCTCCGGTGCCCAGGTGTTCTTGGCAGTGAGGCCCTCCTTACCTGGAAGCTGTGTGACTCCAGGGGTGGGGGGCAGGAATGTAATTCAAGGTGGCCCCCAAGAATGCACACCCCGTTGTTCCTTTGCTTTGATGCTAATTGATGTGGTTTCTCTTCTAAGGCAGAACCCTTGATTTTCTTGTCTTTTCTACTCCCTGGCACATCCCCCTCCCCATCTGTGTGCAGGGCAGATGGCCTGAGTAGTCAGCTTTTGCTCACCCTGTTCCCCCTTTTAGGACATCTTCCCCCTCCTTCACCTGTTGGCAAAATTCCAGCCGACTTCCCCACAAGCCAGCTCTGATCCATGGCACCCTCTGCCCATCTGAATTATATGTAACTTCCTCTCCTGCAAGCTGTTGCGGTAATTCCTTCCTAGTAGTTATTTATTTTTCTTTCTGCCTGGTTTTAGAGTTCTGGTTCAGCTGTCACCTTCCCTAACTAGGTTGTGAGTTCCTTGAGACCCGGGACAATGCCGCCGCTATATTAGTACCCCCAATCTTCAGAGTTTTCTGTCTATAACAAGTACTCAATAAATGTTTAATCAATGGAAGGCTCCACTTTGAAAAAAATGAGCTGCTTTGGTAGAATGAAAAGGCCCTGGGTGACACCAGGTAATAGGTACGGTAATTATGGGAACACAGGCTTGGGAACTCAATCAGTTTCAAACAACTTAAAGGGGCAGCCTCGCCCCAGCACGAGCCCCTTACTCCACCATCACATGGCGGCAAATGGCTCAGCATCGTAATTGGACTGAGACGACACAATCTGAGTTCTCACCATTGCAAATTTCCTCCCTCTTTCTCTGCTCTCTCTCTGATGGCTCACTCCGCAGCCCAGTCACCTGTGTCCCCCTCACCCATCGGTGGCCCTTTCCCACACTTGCCTGGCCAACCTGCCCTGACAAGTGGCCCTTTCTCCTTCTACTGCAAGCAAACTCCATCTTCCCCATCATAATAAAACAACCTTCCCCTTCCTTAAAATCACACTTCTCTTTACCACCAGCAGAATCCTCTGCTCTCCCATTTCCCAGCCTGTTCCACCCCTAACGGCGGCACCATCTACCCAGTCACTCAGCCTAAATCTTTAGGGGTCATCCTTCATTTCTCCCTTTCCTTCACACTCTGTCCAAGTCCCATGTTGGGCCATCCTTTGTCCGCTCTGCCTCCAGGAGACCTCCCCCACCTGCCCTCTTCTCTCCCCCTCCTCTCATGCCTGGAGCACCACAGAGGCAGCTAAAGGTGACCTGTACCCTCCCTATCACCCGAGGGCATATGAAACAAGCTTAGGTGTGTTCCGCCCTGCATGAAGCCCTGCCAGGGCTCCCCACCAAATCCAGATGAATCCAAGCCCCACTCCATCCCCACCCCGTGGTCAGGCTGCCACCAGCCCCTCCTGCATGCTCACTGCTCTCCAGCTTCCCCAGTCTCCCTGTATTCCCTCAAGCCCATCAGTTCTCCACCTTCAAGCTTTTTACTTGGTGTTCCTTCCACCTCAAAAGCTTTCCCAAGTTTTCCTTCTCTGGCTTCAGTTTCAAAGTCATCTCCCCCAAAGCACCTCCTTTGACCCCTTATTTAAAGGACCTGCATCTGCAGTTAGGTTTCATTTCTGCTTATCTCCTTTTTGGTCCTCCAGGGTTATTCCCCATGATCAGAAATCAGTGCATCACTGCGCTGTTTGCTCATGCAATGTCCATACCCACCTTTAGACCACAAGCTCCATGAGGGCAGACACCACCTTCCTTGTTTCCTGATGGAGCCACAGCACTTAGCACAGAGCCCAGCAGGCAGAACGGGCTCAGAAGGCCCAGAAGGGAGCTTTTCACCCCTAGGCGTCATTTTTTCCACAATTCACCCCTCAGTTCCAGGCAGACTGACCTCCTTCTCCCGCCACTGTCCTGAAACTTCTCCCAGCTGGCCATCCAGCGACCCTCCTGCAGCCCTCACCTTGCTCTGCATCTCTGTAGCCCCTCATTCACTCACAGCTCTGCCTTCCCAACTAACTGCCCACCCGTCCTGCACACGTGTTCTAGAAGCCTCTACCAGGTGTTCCTCATGGTCACCCCCTGCCCTCTTTGTGCCTCCATATCTTGGCAAGTGTCATCTTCTCTGCCTGGATAAACTTCCCTTTTTTTTTCAAGCTGGTAAAATATGATTATGCTAACATGTGTTAAGATTATAAAGGATTACCATTAAAAATAGAGGAAAGCAGAAAAGCAAGTAAAAATCCTTCAAGGCAGTGCTTCTTAAACTGGGATCAACAGAACTTTAAGGAATCTTAAGGTTTTGTGCTTTCATGTTGATGTTAATCTTTAAAAAGTAGTTCATAGAAGTATCACTGGATTATCGAGTTGGCGACTTTATAACCTAGGACTTGGACGTGACTATGATGCCTGTGTGTGTTATTGTTTACAGTAACCTTGGCAACAAGTAGGGCTGGTTTAAGAGACTCAGGCTAATGAGAAATGAACTGTGGGGACTATACAGCAACCGTCCCTCCCCCCTCCCCTCCCCCACTTCGTTACTACCCCTCCTCCTTCTCATTCCTAACTTTTCCCCCAGCACCATATTCACAAAGAAGCCAGAGATAAAGCTGTTGGAAAAGAGCCTTGTTTGGCATGTTCTCTGAGGGGAAGGGTCACCCTGGGATGAGGGAAGCAATGGGTGGCAAATGTGGAGGGTCAAACCCAGAGAGGAACATAGAGGCTTCTTCCCAAAGCTGGATAAATGAGTGAATGAATGAAGTTATTAATTTAAGGAGGGAAATTAAGGCACAACAGAGATTTTTTTTAAATATAAGAATCTTGTGACTAGCTATGTTTCAATAAAATTGAAACACTAAAATGGATAAATCTTAAAATATATAAAATAAAGTATTTATAGCTGATATTGCAAAGGTAATTGGAAAACTCCTTCCAAAGAATCCCAGACCTGGTCATTTTACATAAGCACATTCTGGTCAAGTTTCAAGCAATAGATAACCTCTTCATTATCTAAACTGTTCCAGAAAAATAGAAAAAGAAAGATGCCCAGCTCATTTCACAAGGCTAATATTACTGTGAGTCTAGAACTGGATAAAGACAGTATGAGAACAAAAATTACAGGTTCATTTTACTTATGCACAAAGAAGCAAAAGTTCTAGGTCAAATGTTAGCTACCTGAATATAACAGTGAGCTGAAAAAAATAAAAGATTATAATCAAATAATATTTTCCTAGGAAAGAAAGTAATTTAATACTGAAAATTTATTCTATATCACTATATTCATATAGCGATTATATTATTATTCTAATATATTCAGAAAAAGCATTTAATGAAGTACAAACTCATATATGATTTTAAAATAACTTTCAAAAAACTAAGAATGGAACTTTTTTAATCTGATAAAGGTTATATTCTAAAAACCTAGAGTAAACCTCATACCTTCAATAGTTTTTTAAAATATGAGAATATATTTACCACTTTGAGTTGAGAAAACATTTTAAAAATAAGACTTAAGAAACTCAAAGAACAAAGAAAAAATTAAGAGATTTAACTGCATCAAAACTAAATATTTCTATTCAACGGTGACCACATAGACAAAATGAACAGATAAGGTACCAACTTGGAGGTGATGTATAAAACCAAAAAGAAATTAATATCTGTGATATGATAGAATCCTACAAATCAACAAGAAAGGAAACTTAATAGAATAGCAGGCAAAAGTTACAGGCAGAAAATTTGCAGCAGAGGAAAGCAAACTGGCTTAGAAGCACTTGAGGAGATGGTCAACTCACTAATTGGAAAAAACGCTCTTAAAACAATGATGTATTACTTTATGCCTATCAAGCTGGCAAACATGTTAAAGTCAGGCACGAACAAGGACTGACAGAGAAGTTGGAAGAGAAACCTAATGTACCCCTGCTGGGAGGCAAACTGGCCCAGCCACACTAGAGAACAATCTTACTGAAGTTATCTCTATAGAAGTGTTTTATAACAACCAGGCCCACTCCTGGAGAAGACAGCCTCTAGAGGAACTTTCCCAGGAAGGGTGAGGAGATCGGCCACAGCTTGATTCCAGGCCGCTGGAAATCGGAGGCCATCTGGGTGTTCACCCTAGGAAACCAGCTGGTCAAAGTGCAGCCAATGCAGAGCATGGCGCTGAATTCACAATTTGAAGGAATATTTTGAAGTTCACTCGACAACAGGGGTAGTTCATAAAAACACGCAGTAAATGAATAAAGTATGAAATAGAACGAAGTAGATTGCTTAATACCACTTACATAAATTAAAACCAAACCGTAAAACGACACTGTATATTTTACAAACAAGCAAACAGATATCCAAGGACACAGACTGAAAGGGAGCAGGACCCTGTTGCCAACCCCCCCTCCCCAACCACTGCTTCTTGTTCATAGAAAAACTGGAGTCTCCCAGGCCTCCCTGAGTCACAGAAGGGCAGGCTCAAGCCGTTGATGAGGACAAGCCTGCAGGCACTGGGGGGACGAGGACAAGCCTGCAGGCACTGGGGGGACAAGGACAAGCCTGCAGGCACTGGGGGGATGGTAGTGACTCTGACCACCTATCTCAACAATTAAGTGAGATTATGCCTTCATTTCCCTTTAAAACTTTCCTGGCTGAACAGAATCTTTGGAGATAGTTTTTGGGGGGATTGGGGGATGCTGGGGCCACCAGATTGCAGGCATTCTGATTAAAAGCAACTTTCCTTTTGTTACCAAGGCTGTTGCCCCCAGGATCAGACCCCTGCGCCTCCCTCAAATAGAAACCAATTACTCTTGTCTGAGTCTCAGGAGGCAGCGGCAGAGAAGAAATAAGAACTGGTTAGAACCCATTCAGTCCAAGACGGTGAAAGATTCGCCTTCCAGTGGACTGTGAGCCTCATTATACGCTCATTGTAATGTATTAGATGCTAAATGACACACCCACCAGTGCCATGAACGTTGACAGTTGACAGCTGCCATGACAACAACCAGAAAAGCCCACACAAGGACTGACTGGCTCCATCACACCCAGAAGGAGGACATGATGGCAGAAGCCTCCCGTAACAGTCCGCGTGGCCCAGCCGGGCTGGAGCTGTCCCGGCAGCCCATCTTGGCTGCCAGTTCCCCACTTCAGCACCTCTTCCTCGCCCTTCTCCCTCCTCGAGCGCTTTCCTTCCCTTTCCCCTTCTGAGCAATAAAGCCGCTGATCACTTCATCCCTCTGCCTCTGCTGTGCGAATTTCTTCACAGCCAGTGGCAAGAACCCACACTTTGGTGGGCTTCCTAATTTAGGGGTGTCCCCCCATCCACTAACAATACAACATACATGCAAATACCCACTTGATTACGGGGATGGGAAGGGTCTAGGAGGCAAAAGGAATGAAGAAGAAGAAGATGGAATGATACAAAGGAGGCTTTGTATGACAAGTTCTGATACTTTGCTGTGACTTCAGGGATGTAATTAATTCAGCTTTCTGTGTCTCGGGTTTACAGAAAGAAAGACAAGTGGTGGAAACATTGGGTTATTATACAGTGTATACAGATATCTCAAAGTCAAAAGAATCGGCACTATATTACTCAGTAGCCAGACTTGCTATTCACTTTGTTAGCGAAGATATATTCTGAGCAAAACAGCGCACATCACATTAAACGGGTGTGATTCATTTGAATGTGGGTTTTTTTAGTTTTTATAAATTTATAAATTTATTTTTGTTTTATAATTATGCAAAGGGTCCAAGTGTTAAGAATACACACTTAGTTTTTGTGTTTGCATAAATTTAAGTACCCTTATAATAAAAATAATTTAACATTAGAGTCCTTGCGAATATTCTTCCCTGCAAGAGAGTATTTCCCTCTTTACTCCCATATGTGAAGCCTGGCGTGAAGGGTGCGACTCTTCCCACCCCCAGAGATTTATTCTCTTAGGGCACAGTGGTTTGATGCCCCAACACATCTAAATACTCCTTTTGTTCCTTCCCTAACTGCTTTAGAGCCTTTCTGTGAATTCCCCCAAATCCTTCTTGCTTATTGCCTTTCGTGGCCCGGAGGCCCCCAATTTCCCTTTGGTGTGTGCACCTAAAAGGTGTTCTTAAATGAAACTGTTCAAGAGTAAGATGCTGGTTTTAGCTGCAGGAAGTTGTAGATGTTTGGAAAGCGTCTAAGACTGGTATCATATAAAGAATGAATAATACAAATAATTCATGAATGTAGAAAAAGGCGCACCCCACTCCACCTTGGAGGGAAGGGGACTCAGTGATCTATACAAACTAAGTCAAAATGTTGCCCTTTGATACTGACTTGAGAGAAAACTCTACCTTCTCCCATCCAGTCTCTTATGGGGATCACAGTTTCCAGGTCACTGCAACGAGAACCATTACATGCTGTACATATACCCCAGGGTCTGGCAAAAGCGGACGACTTCAGTCCTTCACATGTGGTGCCTGTGTCAAAGTTCTTCCCTCTTCCTGGAGTCCTTCCACCCAGCCTCCATTTGTTGAACCTTTTTAAGACTTGTCTCAATGAGCCTCTTCCACCATTTCTAGCAGAATATTCCTTCTTCCACCAGTGGCTGTGATCTGTTCCTGCTCTGCTCTGATGCTGATGACTGACTCAGGGTCAAGGTGCACTGGGAGTGTCGTTTCTAAGACCCTGCGGGGCAGGGATGGGAGACGGCCCACTGGCGCACCCCATGCATGGCACAGTACTTGATGGGCAGCCTGAGTCCCAAGAATGTTCCGTGAAGTAAATCAGAAGCACAATTCAGTCTCTTTTTAGACACACCCTATTATGTCTCTGCTCCTTCCAGAAAGTTAATTCCTTATTTGGGTGCCATAGTTTTTCTCACTGATTCACCTTATGTCCAACTGCAGGACAAAAAAAAAATTATTTAATTTTCCCAACAAGCCTGTAAGGCAAGTAATATTATGCCCATTTTGCAATTAAACTGAAGCTCAAAGAGACTATAACACTGTCACTTAGGTAGTAATAGGTGAGAACAGGGATTCAAACCTAGAGCATCCTGATTCTTAACTCCATTCTCTCGCCACCACACTGGGCTGTCCTTCAAAACGGAGAGATGCCAGTGAGGGCTATGGGAATCCTCATTATCACGGTTCCTCTCAAGAAGGATGGCCATGTGTGCCAAAGTACTTTGGAAAACTAGGAAAGATTTTTTGCAATTTAACTGTCGTAATGCAGTTATTAGCATTGCTTCTCCCACCGGTGTTAGTGAAGAGCCTTAATGACCTTAAATGAGCGAATTGCTTCAGTTGTTCCCTGAGGAGGGACAGCTCGGGCATGACACCTCACTGATGTCCTCGCCTGTGAGGGCAGAGTAGCAAAGAGGTCTAAGAGAGGCTTGCCCCCTTTGGTTGTGGGCTCTCATGAAGAAGCGCAGAGAGGAGGCTCGCTGGGGCCGGGCGGGGGGCGGACGGGGCGCCTCCTCCGGGCTGCCGTTGGTAGATCTGCAAGTCATGTTGCCCAAAGTTTCTGGCCCCAGGGATCGAGGAGGCTGGGATCTAGCCTGTGCTCTGTTCACCACGTGTCCTGTGCAGAAAGGCGACCTCCCAGAGAGAGAAGTTGAATCACACTAAAGCAACAATCCATGAGTCTATCTGCCCAGACACTGGACTTTTAAAAAATCTGTTCTTGCAGGAGGAAGGAAAAGGGGAGAGTTGCCGTGTGTATATCTGTGTGTGTCTTTTTCTAGTTTGTCCCAAGCCTCCATAAGCCTGCCAAGCTCTGTGCCAGCCCTGCGCCAACCCCGAGGTGCAGTGACCTTGCCTGCACGGTGGGGTGGGCGGGAGACCCGCCTCCAGCTAATGCAGGAAGGCCCTCAACTGTCAGATAAAGCAATTTTTCAGTTCCTGCTGACCAGAGCTGGGTCTGAACTAGTGACCTCTCAGTTAAAATCTCCCAGCTCCATTAACTCAGCCAGCCAAGAGCCCAGCTCCTGGGTTTGGTTTATTCTTGACATCAGAGCCACTGCTGGGGGGGTGGGGTCCTGTGTTTACTGAGATATTCGGGTCAAGTACCTGCGTGCATGGGCCTTAGGTTGGCTCACGTCACCACCTGCACTCCCTCCTGTCCCAATTACCGCAGGCTGGGGGTGGGAGTGTCGCTGGGGGTGGGAGTGTCACTGGAGATGTGACTGATGCTCACAGTGACAGCTCCTCGCAGCAGAGCTTCCGTCCTGTCAGAGCTTCCAGAGGCGAGGAGATGAGGACTTTGTGAGCACTGGGGCCTCGGCGAGTGAGGGTAAACACGGCTGTTTGTGTGAGCCTGCAGCTGTGGGTGTGATGCACACATGCGGTTGAGTGTAAAAGGATGTGAATGGGATTGTGCCTTAATATAATTGTAAGGGAGGATTCATGTGCGTGGTTGTGTGTTTATTGTGTGTTTTTTGTAAGAGACTGTGCATACTCTGTGAAAAAGCAAGACCGAGAGATGGAACTTTTGAGGAAGGAAGTGAGAAAGAGGAAGATACAGGAGGAAAGGAGGTGTGGGGGAGGAAGAAAAGATGCAGATGCAAGAGACGGAGGGACTGAGAGGAAGGAGAAGAGACTGCCCTTTAGGGTGGCTGGTTCTCAGAATCAGAGGTGGGGAGCATTCTTTGCCAGATGGATGTTCTGGAGTCCCCATTAAAGTCCCAGGTTAGTGAGTGGATGGAGAGAAGCAGAAGCCACAGCAAGACAACTGCCTCCACTCAGTGCCCCAGCAGCACGCAGATGGCCACCCCGGGATGACTGAGTCACATCACAAGCCCCCAAAGGTCCGAAGCCCCCTCTCCAAGGCTCTGGCTCTTAGTCAGCACCCCCACACCTTCAGGTTTGGAGCAAGGCTGCTGCACCTTCCCCTGCAAACTGTCAGGCCAGCAGCCCCTCAGGTGGTGGCTCTCACCTCCTGGCTCTGCCCCTCCAGGCCCAGCTCTCCTGCTGTACTGGGGTCGGGACCAGGACGGTGCAGCAAAGAGATGCTACTTCCGTCAGCCTTTCCAGGAGAAGAACTGAGGCATGGAGCCATTAAGTGGGTCCGCCAGAGTCCATTCACTTCTCCATTTTCCCTGAGGACATGAAGAGTCAAGAGGGCCTGGAGCTCAGACTTTCAGGGGATGGGTGAGGCAGTGCTGTCAGCTCCCTGTGGACTGCTAGGAGGGCCCAGGGTGACCTGTGCTGAGGACAGAGTAAAGCCCCACCCCTGCACTCTGGTGGCCACTGAACCACCAGTTGCAAAGACCCGGTTGGGAGCAGGATATTTGTGTGCAGAGGTGCTGGGCAGCTTCTGAAGCCTTCCATCAAATAAAGATAATGTTGTCAAGTGGTCTCAACGGCCAGAACTTTTTTGGAGCCAATGTCCAAGCTCTGGCCGGACCTCTTCCCTTTCCCTCCTCCTCCAATGGTTTACATCACTGAAACCCTGCCTGGGCCAGGCCAATTTTCTTCTCTTTTCCCTTTCTTTCCTCCTTCCTCCCTCCCTCCCTCCCTCCCTCCCTCTCTCTCTCTCTCTCTCTCTCTCTCTCTTTCTTCCTTCCTTCCTTCCTTCCTTCCTTCCTTCCTTTCTTCCTTCCTTCCTTCCTTCCTTCCTTCCTTCCTTCCTTCCTTCCTTCCTTCCTTCCTCCCTTCCTTCCTTCCTCCCTTCCTTCCTTCCTCCCTTCCTTCCTTCCTCCCTTCCTTCCTTCCTCTCTTTCTTTCTTGAATGGAGACAATGATAGTTTATAACATTATATACGTTTCATGTGCGCAACACTGTATCTCGATTTCTGTTTGCAGGACACTATGCTCACCACCGGAAGTCTGGGTACAGCTTGGTGAGCCTAGCTGCCTTCCAACTCTCTGATAAACACATTTCCATTGATTCCTTGAAAGAAGAGGCTCACAAATAGGGAATTCTCTTTTCTCCAAAATCAATACCAAGAGACAGAATTTTCCCTTCACTCTCCTGCCAATCCCTGGAGCCCGTTTCAGGAAACAGACCAGACTGGAGGAAGAGAGGGAAGAACACTAACAAGTCTAAAACACCAACTCTGCACAGAGTGCCGTGCTGAGTGCTCGCAAGTGCATTTTCCAGGCATCACTGAGCTGAGCTTGACCAGAGGAAGCTGGCAAATGTTTAGTGAGGGATTCTCAACCTAAGCCATTCTTGCCAGGTTGGGGGAGGGGAAGACAAGGGGATGGGGTGGAAGCCACCTCTGCCCTCTCTCCACTACATTTTCAGAGATGACAAGCATTTCTCCGAAGACCTACCTGATGAATGGGCTTGGGCCTCAGATGGGTGGAGCTGGTTAGAGTCTGAGGTCAACCACCCATATTGGGTGAGCCAGGCTGGCAAAGCAATGTGGCTTCCCCTGGAAGCCCGGGCTGTGGTCATCCGATGATTGGAAGGGGCTGGGCATTGTGGATGGAATAGTGGGTCAGAGCCCTACTGCAACAGACTCTCCCCAGCTCACTGTGGATGACAGGCAAGGCCCAGGATAAGCATACCAGCTGGGGCAAAATACTTGAGAGGCCCTGCGTGCCAATGGGGAGAACCAGGAAGAGACCCTTTTCTGAATGAGGCACTCAGGTGACAGGGTAGCCTGCCCTTCATGTCCCACTGCATTCTTGCTTGTTCATGTGGACTCACCAATCACCTCCCTTCTTCACCCTCAGAATGATCCTTTTATAAGAGACTGGAATGGCCAGCTAAGAATCAGGAGGCTTCTGACTTTGTCAAGCCCTCCTCAGTCTCCCCATCTATCAAGTGAGAATAGTGGTCCCTGCCCTGCCTCTCTCGCGGCAGTCAGATTGAGGGCCAAAGGGGCTGATGTCTATAAACTTTAAAGGACTGTTCATGGGGAAGGGATTTTATTTATTATGAAGACCCGGATGCTACACAAAAACCAACAGCTGCAAAAGCCACACTGGGTTCAGCCAACTGGGTAATAACTCTAGGAGGTGGTAGGTAAGGGGCTTTGTTAGGAAAAAAAATAACCCTGACTCATATCTAGGATCTTTCGGTGGCCAATGCGGTGGGTGGGTGGGGGGGTGCTTCATCATTACTCAATTTTTTTTCACCAAATTTTTTCTGAGTATAAATTTTGGAGGTGGATCTGAAGTCCCAACTTAGAGAAAATGCTAGAAAATTGGTGGCCCCTGACCCAGATGCCAGAGACCTTATACTAACAGCCTGAGTGGTTTTGACTCAGTCTTGTCCTCTCTCTGGACTCAGTTTGCACACCTTTAAAATGAGGAGGTTGAACTAGCAGGAGGCTCTGATGAAGGGCCGCATGAGATGTGGATCAGACCTCCCGACCAGCCGGCGGAGTACGGCAGCACTGGGAAACAGGAACACGGTGAAATTGATAACTACACCATTTGGTCACAAGCTGTTTAATCAGCTCCTGCAGTGCCCCAGCCAGCACCATAACAGGGAAGAGCTCCCGCGGCAGCCCTGGGCCCTGTGGGAAGGTCACCCACTCAGCCAGCCTAAAGAGAACTGCACTGGGGATTGATCTCAATGTCTTTGACCTTAAGTTCATGTGATCTTGAGCGAATTCTTTCATTTTTCTGTGTGCTTCATTCTCTATGTATGCCCTGTATCCCTCCCAGACTTAGATCAAGGAAGATCAAGCGGAGATGGTTATGAAAGGCTCTTAGACCTTCCACAAAGGCTCTTAGACCTTCCACAAATGCCAAGTTTCTGTTCATTCAATATTTATGGGAATCTCAGAAAAATTCCTAATCTTGTCACCGACATTGAGGAGGGAGTCAGTAGTAGGTGAGAAGAATCCAGAGATCATAGCTCCTTGGGTTCATGAAGCTTCTGTTGGATTATAGGAGCAAGAAACAAGAAAGTAAAGAAACAGTGAAGAGCTAAGCTAATAATGAGTTTCTGGAAGCAGAGGGAAGATCACTTCCTTCTCTATCCATGTGGTGGAGGCTCGTAGAAGAAGTAGAACCAGAGATGGGGCCTCAGAGATGGGGGAGGAGACTCCAGGAGATGCAGGGCCCTGGGCATGAGGGCCATGCTCCCAGGAATGGCTCCACAGTTTGTCGCAGACACTGAGCCACTTCTCCTCATGCCCAGACACAGGCCAGCTGAGAGGACCTGAGTCAGGATGTGTTGGCATTTTCACAGCACTCAGAGTCCTTCCATTTGGGAGGTACCTCAAATAGTCAGTCCACTCTTTAGTCACATATTCATTCCTCCAACATGTACTTCCTGAGCTCCTGCTAGCCACCTGACTTCCCGGAGAAGAACCAGGGAAGCAGGCAACAGTGGGAAGGAAGATCCAACAAATGACCTAGTGGAGCCATCCTCGTGAGGGCGCTAAGCATGCGAATGAAGAAGCACCTTGGGCACCCCAACCCCAGCGGACATCATGTAGGTGAGATGAGCCATTCCTGCTGTCCTCGTCTGAATTCCTGACCCCAGGACTCATGAGAATTTACAAAATAGTCACTTTTAAGCTACTAAATTTTGGTAGATATAGAAATAAAGGGGCAAAGAGACAGGCTTTCTAAGCAGGGGCTGGGGGCATTGGAGAAACACTTTTTTTCAGTGACAGCAAGGAAGGCTTCCCCGAAGAGATGGATTTGGGTTGGGAATTGAGAGAGGAGACCTTCTCTTCATTCTGCTCACTGCAGAGCCAGCCCCACCCAGAGGGAGGCCTCCCTCGGCTTGACAGCAGAGCAGGTAAAGCAAATGTCTTTCCGTAGCGAGGGATTTTGCTGCAAATCCCTAATCAATGAGGGAAAATTTAAAGAGATTAAAGGAGCTGTCACATTGCACACATCTCCCCTTCCCCTGCTGGACCTCTGTTTCCTCAGACTTTATCTTTCTCCCTCTCTATTTCCTCCCCACCCCACACGGACCTGTTCTGTCTCCCCCTTCCTCCCCCTCCTCCCCCTCCTCCCTCCAGGCCCCTCTCCTCTCTGCACCTCTCTACCTCCCTCTCTTTCTCCCGCCTGTCTGTCTCCCCTGCCAGCCTGTTTCCCATCCCCACGGTCCACTTGCTGCAGGGGCTTTTTTTTTTTTTTCCTCTTTTTTTCTCGACAGCAGCTCTCTGGTCTTGAGGGGATGTTTTCACTGTTTATAAATTTAGGACCAGATAAAACTACTCTTTTGACAAAACCAGAGAGAGATGTTCCTACTTCCATTCCCCAGCCCTGATTCTATCCAACCCTAGAGGTAAATTGGTCTCCTGAGACCTGCCTTCTCCACGTTTTGGGAGCACAAGATCAGGACTGAAGCAGGGGGGTTAGGACCAGAGACCACAGGTGAGCGAGGAGGAACAATGGAGTGAGGTTCACGCATATCAGGGTAGCTGTCAGAGATACAGATCTGGGCAAGAATAACCGTGATGGTACACAACATTTAATAACACCTTGCACTTACTGCATGACTCTTTCCGTGCCAAAGCATACCTGCGTAGGTCCTGTTTCCCTCTTCCTGTAGGATCTCCCTCGAAATTGCTCCCACCCTCCTATCTACATCGTAACCCACCTACCCTTCAGGACCTGCTGTGAGTCCTGCTTCTTCCATAAAACCTGGTACACGAATTCCTATAGCCCTGAGCACTCACGTCTCACAATTTGGCCCCTGATAATTTACTGTCCCGTTTCTCTCGTGCTCTTTCTGATGTGTAAGTCTTGTCTCCCCACTAGGGCTCCTGTCGGGCCCAGACCGGGCCTAATGCTGCTTCTACGTGGCTCAGGGTCTGGCTTGGTGCTGAGTACCTGATAGGGGGCCAATAGAACGTGACTGATCAATTGACCACATCTCATACAAACCTGGACACTCTCCCTTCTAACTCCATGATGTCTAAATGATGGCTAATAGAATGGGGTTGGAGGCTATCTGTTACCTGTTCTCTAGACCCAAGGAAGGCATTTATTCCACGAATCCTGCAAGACTTGTCACAGTCTGGGTGGGGAGGGGAGCGAAGGGGGTTATGACATGCCTCTAGCATGACTGTACCCCTCAGGGTCTCACCTTGCTCAGCTGCTGGGACTAGAGGTCGTGTCTACAGAGCAAACACTTAACAGTGTTCCAAGCAGAATGGCTAAGATTTGAGGTTTGGTTTCAGACAGAAGTGTGCAGCCAGCTTGTCTTGACCAGACACAGCCAGCCTGCCCCTGGGCAGAAACCTGAACCTAGACTTCCTCCACGTGTTGGGTGGCCACGCAGGTTCTGGGGGAAGAGGCTGGCTTGGCCATCTGCCCCGACTGGGGTTAATTCCCCATCAGCAAGGGGCCGGAAGGGGGAGGCGCAGTGTCTGGGAAGAGGCTGAAGGGGCTGCTTTGCCCGACACCCACTGTACCAGGTCTGATATTGGGTTGGAGTGTGCAGGGATAGAAGGAAAGAAGGATGGAGCAGTAGGAGTCGACTGGCTTAGCAGATGATGTGAGCACTTCTGAGACAGGGAAGTAGAGGGCAGGCAAGGGGAGGTGGTCAGGATAGATCTCCTTTGAACCCGTGGTTGGCTACTCCGAGGAAATCAGAGATTTCAGAATTTCTGAGACCATCTGGATCCTTTGTGAGTCTCCTATTTTCTACAGTTACCAAGGCTCCCTACAACTGAGTGAATTTTTCCCAAAACATACTGTCTACTCTAATGAGAACAAGACAAGGGTGTCATCACTTCAGTGAACAACCAACGAAAAGATTCAGGCTAGACCAAGTCTACGTCCTCTGTTTATTGCATCCAGAATATAATTTTGTAAATGTGATTGGCACAGACTGCCAAAAACCAAGGGTGCAGCAGCAAAGAAGCTGGAATGTGAGGTTGACGGGCAGCAAGCCCTGAAACATCAAAACCGAGAAAGGAGGCTACTTCCGCCGAAGGCCCAAAGACAACAGACCTGAGAGAGTCTGCTTAGTAGAGGTAAATGAAATTTCCATACTGAAATATAAAGCTGTCAAAAGGAAAGGATTTGAAGAGGGTGGATGGCACGCCCTCTGCACCTAAGAGAGTGAATGACGTAGCTAATAGTCACAACGGCAGAAACACTAGCTGCTTGAGGTTGACGTTAGCCAGTTTGGTCTTCTAAATACCGGACGTTGCCTTGAAGTGAAGAAATGGCGTGGCACTGCTCTTCTTCTTCCCGACCCTGGATGATGACCCTCACACGCCGTCATTACCCTTTGGGGCATGTGTTCACATTAGGGTATTGCATGAGGCATCTGATGTTCTAATAGCACGGCCCACATCTGAGCTGTCGGTGAGCTGGCTTCCCTCTGTGTGCAAGACACCGCTGCCTTTGGGTGGGAGGCCCCGGGACAGCTGTGGTGTCCGGGGTCCCTTGGGATCCAGGGGGCAGGCAGAGTGCGTGAAGAGGAGAAGGAGGAAGTCGGTACTTTTGCCTCCTTGTCTACTCGTGTCCTGGAGGGGCCTTGGGAGGACCGCCACTGGACAGCAAGGGACCCAGACGGCATCCTCCTCTCCCTCCGAGTGGTAATAATGTTAACACAGAGTTTCGGAGGCACCTAACAGCACAGCACGTTTGTTCTCGGAAGCAATGGGAATGATTCTATTGATGGGAAGAAAATGAACATCTCTCACTTAATCTTTTACTCATGTGCTTATTTATTTCTTCATCAAGCATTTACTGAGTGTCTCGCACGTGCCAGGCATTGTGTTGGACACTGGAGATAACCGGTAAAGCATTGCCTTCACCTCCTTCTATCCTTAGAACTTTATATTCCGGTGCGGAAGGCAGCTTGTAAATAGGAAGTGCCCTGTCGTCATGACCCTGACGGTGCAACGGAACTTGCCGAAGCCTACTTGAGAAACCCCAGGACAGCTAATCTCAGAAACTCCTGTTCACTGAGTACATACTACTTGCCAGAACTCCACTAATGACAAAGGTAGAGGGGAGGGTATAGCTCAGTGGTAGAGCGCATGCCTAGCACGCACGAGGTCCTGGGTTCCAGCCTCAGTGCCTCCATTTAATTAATTAATTAATTAAGGACAAATATCATTTCTGTCTCTTGGAAGGGACCAGTCTTTTGAGAAACCCTCCTAGTTTACCGTAAGTAAAAACAATTAAACAATTAAAATGATCAGATAGTAAATTTCTATTGAATTCCTATCCGATTTTAGAGGCTTTACATATATTATTGAACTTGAGCTTCATATACTCCTGAGACATAAGGAGTATTTATTGTACCCATTTACAGATGAGCACACTAAGACTCAGAGAGGTTGTGTGACTTACGCACAATGGACTGGGGCACTTCTTGTCTGCAGCGCCCCCTGTAAGATGAGGCATTGGAAAACTCCACCTCTTTCTGACCAATAGTCCAAAGAAGCTGGTTCTTTGCCTTCCTGCTTCTTCCGTCCTAAGGACCTGCCAGGAGTAGCCAGGACTGGCCACCAAGGGTGGCTCGTCCTGCACAGCTGGGTGGAGCAGCTTCCTACGTGTGCTGCCATGGAACTACAACTCCTGCCTCTCCTAGACTCCTCTAAGAACCCCAGCTTCCAGACCCCAGAGCTCCAGGCCAACTGTGGGTCCTGAAGAAGGCTCCAGGCTCCACAGAGTGAGGCCAGTCATCCTCCTCTCTCCCCTCTATCCTCATCTCGGGTCCTGACAGCTCCAGAGGGCACCTCATGGCTGCCTGGTATTCTGGTCTAATGCAGCTGGAAATCCAGACATCAAAGTGTGTGCTGTCAAATATGCCATCAGTAAATTCTGCTTCCTCCATCCTGGCAGGAAAGAGGTTGCCCTTCAGGGAATATTCTGTTCTCACACCTTTGGAAGCCCATTCTGGATGCTTCAGGGCCCTGCTTTTAAATGAAAATGTTCTCAGCTCCATGCTTTTTACCACGATGTTCCTGCTCCCTGAATCATCTTCCCAATCCTTCCTCAGCATTTGAAAACCTGCCCATCTTCCAAGGCCTGGACTGAACACCGCCTTCTCCATGACTTCTTCCCCCGCTTCTCCAGCCAGATCTTGTCTCTCCATCCTCTGTGCTCTCCCAAGCCAAGACTCCCACAAAACAGCACTTAGCACAGTCTGCTCCGTGTGACACCTCATTATGGACAGTGGGTTCTCCTGTCAGCCTAGAAACCCTGTGACAGCCGTAACTATACTTTAGCTTTTGATTGACATCCCAGCCAAAACCTAATGCTTTATAAAAGTTTATGGAATATAAGTGAATAAAGATCAGGAAGTGAAACCCAACCAGCTTGTATCTGGGTAAGCCATCTGTTATCCATTCATGAACATTTCTTAAGTACCTAATATAAGCAGAGCATTATACCATGTGCTGCGAACACAAAGTTGAATAAGGTCCTCCTTCGAGAGGTTTCAGTCTGTTTGGTGAAACATACAAGTAAATAGGTCATTACAACACAGAAGTCCTGAGGAGGCAAACATAACTCAAACTGGGAGATGAGGCAGAGAGAGAAGAGAGTGTTGGGAAACTGCTCAGAGCAGAGGCTGTGTGAGATGCTTGGGCACAGAGAGTTCTAGGTCCTGCTTCCCTCCCAGACACCTGCCCAACTGTCCCTGTAGCCCGCTTACCCCTCCCCTCCTGTCTGCACATTCTTGGTCAGATGCACCTTTCTTGTGTATTGCAAAGGGATCTGGCCACCCTTAGCTGCTGGGGATGGAAGGACAAATTGGAGGAACTTGAGAGAGAGCATCTTTAGCAGAATGTCAGCCAAAGACACCCAATCCCCCATCCCCTCATCCCTGGCTACTCAAAGTATGGCCATGGATAAGCATCCTCAGTGTTGCCAGAGAGCTTGTTAGCAATGCAGAAGTATAGAGGTTCCTTGAAAAACGAAAAATAGAGTTACAATATGATCCAGCAATCCCACTTCTGGGCATATATCCAGAGAAAACTATAACTCAAAAAGACACATGCACCAATGTTCATAGCAGCACTATTTACAATAGCCAAGATATGGAAATAACCTAAATGTCCATCGACAGATGAAGGGATAAAGCAGTTGTGGTATATTTGTACAATGGAATACTACTTGGCCATGAAAAAGAATGAAATAATGCCATTTGCAACAACATGGATGGATCTAGAGATGATCATACTAAGTGAAATAAGTCAGACAGAGAAAGAAAAATACCATGTATCTTTTATATGTGGAATCTTTTAAAAATGACACAAATGAACATTTTTACAAAACAGAAACAGACTCACAGACATAGAAAACAAACTTATGGTTACCAAAGGGGAAAGGGGTGGCAGAGAAGGATAAATTGGGAGTTTGGGATTAACATATACACACTACATATAAAATAGATAAACAACAAGGACCTACTGTATAGCACAAGGAACTATATTAAATATCTTGTAATAACCTATAACGAAAAAGAATATGAAAACGAATAGATATATATGTACAATTGAATCACTTTGCTCTACACCCAAAATTAACACATTATAAGTCAACTATACTTCAATCAATCAATCAATCAATAAGTATAGGATTGGCATAGCAAAAAGAAAAAGAAAAAGAAAGAAAGAAATGCAGAATCTCAGGTTTTGCCCTGGACCTACTGAACTCAGAAGCTTTATTTCTAGTAAGAGCTCTGGCTGATTCATATGCTTACTATTGACACCCAAAGACACTGGTCTAATCTACACCCTTAGACCAGCCTTCTTGGGAGCAGATTCAGGGTCTTTCTTCATAGGAAGGGAGGCTGGGGGCCCCTCTTTTGCATACTGCCTACTGAAGAAGTTTGTACATGTGAAATTAACATAAAAAGCAGAGAAAAGAAGTGAGAAAGAGGGGTACACAGAAGGAAGGGAGAGCCCCCACCCTTTGCGGGACCTCAGTTTGAGTGATCCAGTGACTCTCAGGTTGGTTTTTGGAGGAGAGATGTCTGCCGTCACCTTCAGCCTTAGTGCATCTTCCTGCTAAGCGCTTTCTCTGCACCAGCATCCTTGCCTGTGGTGCGGCATCCCGCCAACAGGGGGTGCTCTTAGCGCACTGAGACTTGCCTACTGGGTACTGGGATGCAATCCACCCCGGTAGAGTGACTCGACTGCCCCGGGACAGGGCGAAGGGGAGAAGTCAGTCTTGCCGTCAGTCTCAGATGATGCCACCTGGCATCTCGAAAAGAGTCGGGGACTGACGCTGGACACAGTAGTAACAAGCATAATAATTGCATTTACTGAACGCTGACCGTGACCAGCACTGTGTTAATACTACACACATTCTAATGAGCTCAACAGCTCTACAAGGCAAGCAGCGTAACCTCCCTTTTAAAACTGAACAAATGAAACCAAAAGAAGCAAGTGACTTACACCAGCTCACACGATGGGAAGAGATAGGGGGCAAACTGGAACCCAGATCTGTTTACACCCAAGCCTGCAGTTTTTCCACTGCCCCAGCCTCCTTGGCCCAGTGTGCACAGCCTCCCTGGGATGGCAGATCTTTGGCTCCATCCAAAGTGTTGGGCCTCTACAGTGGAGGTGGCTCCCAGGGCTGAGACCTGCACTGGGAGCCAGCCCCTCCCGGGAGCCCCCGCACCAGCTCCCACGGCCTCCACCTCAGTCAGAAGCCAGCATGTCGGCTTCTACCTCAGTTTCCCCACATATTCCCAGCAGGCAGCATTACGTGATAAATAATTATCTCCCTGGGAGCTGTGAGTGCTGGAGCGATAATGATACTAAGGCAGTTGAAAGATAAAATGCAGTAACCATTCTAATTACGGCTTCAACAAGAGCTCCCCCTCCTCCCTGTAATCGAGAGTAGGAAACATTCTCCGCGAAGGGCTATCGCCAAGCACGGTGCCTGGACTCAGCGTGACTGCTGAATGAACCAGTGAATGAAAACCCCAAAGCTTGTCTAACCCTACTCCTGGCTGCCTTCCGAATTTGCACCCACAGAAAATAGGGCAGCCATGTGGTGGTCGACGCTATGGGGTCACTGTGTCCCCTTCCCGCACCTCCACAGAGCACACCGCCGCAGTTCGGGGATAAAACCGTTCATCATTTTTAAAGTAAAACCGTAGGTGCTTCTGTCATAGGACATGTAATTACCCAGTTGGGTTTTTATCGAGTAGAAACCCAAGTTAAGTTTTTGAGAAAAGGCTCTACAAGACTGTTAACATTAATGACCATCAACCGAGCTGGGGTTCCCAGAGGTAGCAGCCTGCGAGGGTGGAGAGGAAGCCTCTAAGATCTTGGACGTGGAGTCATAGAGCTGGCTGTGGGGAGCGGGAAGAGAGGACGAAGGGTTGGTTCCCTCAGAGCACAGCAATCTGAGTCATTGGCTTTATGCCCCCAGAAATGAATGACCCCTTCACCTCTCACCTGTCTTGCATTTGAATGTCTGCTACTCAGGAAGTCAGGAGCAGGGGCTCTCCCAGCATCTGCCATCCTCCGGCACATGGTGGAGGGAGGTGGACTGGACCCTCGCTTCTCCTGCACTGCGTGTCATCCTGTGGCTCTCACGGCGTCATGCCTTCTGGTCCTTCTAGCCTGACCGCCACCCCACCCCCTCTTTTATCCTCTCCTCTGTCCTGGGCCCCAGCCAACTGTAACAGTAACAGGCCACTCAGAGTGTTTGGAGTGAGGGGAAATCTGCAAAGGCACCAGATGGAGGTCACAAAGTTCATCTCACTTATTCTGTGACCTCTGCCCCAGCAACATTTCCTGTCTCCAGGGACACAGGCTGGTTACTTCACTGACTCCTGAGAGCTGTCAAAGCCTTTTTGAGGATTTCAGTAACATTAGGACCTAGCCATTCCGGGTCTGAGAGTCTCAAATCCAGGACATGAAACCTGGGGTGAGAAATCTGGTGGGCGGCTGGTACTGCCGTCTCACCCAGAGGGGAGTGAATAAAGAGGGAGGAGGGGCTTGCATCTGAACAAACAGAGGGAAATGGAAGTGGTTTTAGCCTAGGCTGGCATTTTGTGAACTCAGAGAGTTGGTAAGTAAATCCGTTTTCAGTCTTGTTAATTACTCGTTTTCTTATGAAGCTACCATTTTTTGAGCACCCACTGTGTGTAGACTCAGTGTTTCCTATAGAAGTAAACAGTCAAATACAACAGTGTGATAACAGATTAGCTGAGCATGCCCAGGGTGCTGAGGAACCCAGAGGAACGTCTCCATAACCTTGGAAGTCTTCCTGGAGGAGGCGACAATTGAGCAGAATTTTGAAAGACAAAGTTAGGAAAGAGCACAATGTGTTCAGGAAAGTGCATTGGATGGAAAGATGGATGGAAAGAAAGATAAAGATGAGAAAACGTTTGAGGGGAGCAAATCATTAGTCTCATATGCTAAGCCAAGGATCTTAATGCTATTTTAATGGGGAGTCAGTGACGATCTGAATATGGGCAAGTGTACAATCAGGTCTGCATCTTGGAAAAATTACTCTGAGCATATACCATGGGAGCTAGATTAGAAGGAGAAGGAGTTAAAAACTATTTAAGTAATTCAGTTGATGCACCTGAAACTAGCATTGTAAATAGACTGCACTGCAATAAAAAATAAGAATAGAAAAAAAATAAGCTATATAAGTAAATAATACATACATGAAAAAAGTTAATACAAGTTAAATCTTTATAATTATACTAATAAAAGCTACTATTTTTTGTGAATTACACACTTTTAGTGTAATTTATATTTCTCTTATTTCCAAAAAGGACATAATATATCTTATAATGTTAAAGTATATAATGTGAACCGTTAAATTGTCTATAACCTAATTGGTTTCCTTGGTTAAAAAAAAAACTATTGCTAAAATGTTACAGGGTGAAGTGAGTAAAATTTTTCTTCACTCTTTGAATATATATTAACATTCCCAGAGCACAACTCTTCTTTGTGTTTACTTTAAAGTCCTTATATGAGTACTTATTTTGGCAGATAAATAGCCAAGGGATGAACCAACTTTGTGTCAAAAGACCTTATTTGTGGCAAACTCTATTCTGGCCTAACATCTACTTAAGTCATTGCTACATATAACAATAGAATCTCAAGTTAAACAACCACCAAAATACTGACAGAGGAACCAGTAACATTTGGCATTAATAACATCCTTTCCTCCTTGACTAATGTAATTATTTAACCAATAAGTGGTATAATATACAATCATATTTTGCTTGCCAGATACCTTACTCAGAGGTACTTATAGTTTTGTTATTTCTCACGTTACCACTAGATGTTAGGTTACAACTGTCCACTGATTCAATACAATCTTCTTCATTAGATGCTACCAAAAAAAAAAAAAAATCCCATGAGGAATGAAGATGGCTGGACATCAGGCTATAACCTGGAGATGAGGAGAGGAGGAAGGATGGAGAGCCGTGAAGACAAAGAAGACAGCATGTAGTTACTGAAAAGCCGGGGTGTTCCTAGAGAGAATGGCCAGAGTTTCTAGCTGGGATGAGCCCGTTCACCACTACGGAAACAAGGTGGGAGGCACAGGTGGGGGAAAAGCAGGTGGGTCAGTTTTGGTCATGTCGAGTCTGCAGTCTGAGGAGTCTGGCCATCCTGGTGAAGGTGCCCCTAAGCTCCCCCACCACCCCATGCCCAGTTCTCAGGAGCCATGAGAAGCAGGAACAGAGCCCCACTGCGAAGCCAGCACTGCAGAGCGGGGCAGATTTGCTGTCTTGTGGAAAAGCCGGCCGTGCTGAGGGGCCCTGATCTTCTAGGAGAGGAGGAGTGGGGGCCATCTGATGCCTTCCGAGTTGGCAGAGGCTGTTTAGTCCCCCTGGCACTTCCACCCTCTTGCCAGGGCTCCTGAGATACTGCCCTTCACTCACACACACGGTGGGAGTGACAGGTGGCAGGGAGGTAAGACTGACAGACAGAAGGACACCCAGTTACATTTGAAGCCAAGATAAACAACAAAAAATTTTTAGTGTAAGTATATCTCAACTACTGCATAAGATATACTTATACTAAAAAATATATTCATTGTTTATTTGAACTTCAAACGTAACTGGGTGTCATGTATTTTTATTTGCTAAACCTGGCAACCCGGCAGGACTCACCTCCAGGTCCTGATCCTACTAGGCTCAGAAACTTAGACTTGTGCCAGCAGCAAAACAAATACACGGGGAAGCCCTGGCCAGATCTGCTGGCCCAGTCACGTGCCCTCCGTATCCAGAGACGCCTGAGAGCTGTGCCTTTGTGTGCGTGTGACGGGGATTTTGATCTTCCACTGAAGAACACCAGCACAGTGGCCTAGCACAGTGGATACCTCCCAGTGGACCCTCAATACATACTTGAATAAAGAGATGGATGGAGAGATTCAGACTCTAGCTCCACAAACAGAGGGACCTTGGGCAAGTTATTTATCTCACGGCTTCAATTTTCTCATTAGGAAAATAGAGATAATAAAACCTGGCAGACCTGTTGTAAAGACCCCATGAGATAGCTCAAGTGGATTGTCAAGTGCAGACACTCAGCAAATGCTCCCTGCCTGCCCGGCCATTCTGGTCTGCCAGTCCCCACTCCCCAGCTTTATCTACCTGTGGTCAACACAGATGGAAGGGAGACTCCCCCTGGTCCGGCATTCTGATTCAGCAGCCACCCTCTGAGTCAGGACAATCCAGGGAAATGATGCTGCAGTGGGGAAAGCGATGTGCTGTCTTCAATCACTGATTGTATTTTTTTTTTTAGCGCAGTGAATTGAAGGTGGGACAGTCCTAAGTGACGCTTTTGTCCCTGAGTAAGGATCAACTACCTTTGTCATTTGATATCCCTTGGCTGACAGCCCAACACTCCCTCACCAAAGGGAGTTTCAGCACAGCTTCCCAGTGAAGCCAGCCCGTGTCCAGGCCAAAACTCCACGAACTAAGAGAGGTAGATTCTAACGAGGTCAGGAGACCCCCCATAACATCTTCTTCTGCAGCACGTGAGAACTTTCTAAATGTCTTCCCATTCCAAGTGACCGAGGGCTCCCAGCTAGCTCAAGGTTTGCGAAGGACAAGGAAGCAGGTGCATCCTGCAGCGTGTGGGTCTGATTTATCATTGTCATCAGTTCCCATTCATGTTCCCTTTCAATTCTGAGATGCTTTCTGAAATGCTGCTTCCCACCGGACTAGTCTCCACCCTTTTTCTGCAATCAACACACTTTCTTCTGATTCCACATCTGTGTATTATGCTCTTCCCTCAGCCTGGAAACAACGTCCAGCCACAGCACTGCCCCAGGGCCTCCCATCTCCTGAGTTCCAGCTCCAGCTGTGAAGCATCCTCTGAGCCCTGGAGTCCCAGGGCCCTCCCTTGTCTTTGAGTTCCCAAAGCGCCTTCCTCTACCTTATCCACTGGGGGCCTTTAATTAAAATTGGTCTTGATTTGCTGCTTCATTGTTTCCTGTGAATGTCTTGGAAGGCAAGCTCATGGTAAGAAAGGCAGAACGTGGCATTTCTTCCCCGTCCTCCTCAAGCCAGGACGCGTCCTGGCCCAGGATGTTAGCACATATGGATGGTTAAAGAACAAATGAAAGAATGAAGGGCCAGCACCCAGGACGTTCATTTGTCCAGGGGCTTAGCCCGACTCCAAGTCTAGTGGGAAGACAAGCACAGAGGGGTCTTGCCCTTCAGGGATTTATAAGCTAAGACAGACAAGGTGATTCTGATAGAGAATGTGGAAGCATTTAAAACGATGAGTAGGTGCTGGATCAACAGTTAAATGTTTGCTTTGTGCAGAAGCAAAGGGGCAAGCATATTTGGGCACCTGGAAGAGTGAAAAAGGGAGTCTTGAATGTGAGCTCATTCATTTAGTCAGTCAACAAATGCTTGTAAGTGCCTCCTATGAACCTTCACTCCGTGCTGTGAGCTGAGGGTGTACAGATGAATGAGCCATGCTTCTTGCCCCACAGGACCTCAAAATTGAGTGAGAAAACACTTTCCCTCAGCCAGACAAATCCATACAGTCTTCTTAGAAGTTTGAATTTTAAGATCTGCTGGTATGGGAGGGTGGAATTAGAAAGAATAGAGAGTGAAAAGACATTTTTGGTATGCCAATCATAGTAAAAAGCACCCATGGTATGGTTACCACTGGTTAACAGAGCCACAAAAGCCACACCCAACGAAAAAGAAACTCAGAAAAGTCATCAAGAGACTTGAAGCGGCAAAGCATGCAGAGTGATTAAGGCTGTGAGGTGCTGCGGGAACACACTGCGTTTACCGTGGCCACACTCTGGCCTGGTACCAATGCCCCAGCTTCTCCTTTCCCTAGCTCACCCGGGGGCCCGGCTCTGTGGATTAATAATGCTGTGGGCCTCCTGTCGTCTCCATCCTGGCTCCAAGAGGAAGTGGGATGGATGGTGTGAAGTGTAGAGAACTGAGAACTCTAAAACTGGCCGTCCATTCGCCTGTCAGGGAGCCAGGAGACCCGTGTGTCCCCTCTGGCCAGCGAGGAGGTGCAGAGGGAGGGCTCCCACTTGGAGAAGGGTTAAAGGAAAAAGACAAAGGACCAAGGAAGCTCAGGAAGGAAGGTTGACAATCCAGGCATGAATGCTCATTTTCTTTCCTTTTTATCGCAAGATAGCTCTCCTCCTGAGCAAGTCTTTTTAAAATGGAGTAGATGGCACAGCTCTGAAAGACAGCTCTGGCCTCGAGCTGGACCCCTGGAAACCACAGCCCAACTCCATCAAATTCCATGCTATATGTTTGAGCCAAAAGCCTTCCCAAAAGACCTAAGCCATCAATCTCACCTCTCTCCATCACAGCACACCCGACCCCCACACATGTGCCCATGCATGCAAATACACACATCCCCCGCCACCAGCAGCAGTGGTGGCAGCAGCAGCAGCAGCCTTACCCTATTGTCCTGTGGGGCTCGGGAAGCTGTGATCCCATGGATTAGGGGACAAACCACCCGCTTTGAGACAGCCCCGGGCGATCTGGGACGGCTGGTCACTGAACGGTAGCCTGAGTACTCCATGTGTTAGGATGCTCAGACTGTCATGTCCTCGCACCAGGCCAGGGGGCCTCCCTGAGCAGCCCCTCCCTGAGCTGTCCCTGCCTTCTGAGGCCGTGTACCCTTCTGGGCTCCTGGGCCCTGGTTCTCTTACCCATCCGCTAGCACAGAGGAAAGTACAGGACCCCTGGCATCAATCTGCTGGGCCTCGGAGAGCCTGTCCTACTGTGATGGATTTTTTTAATTGGATTGTGACAAACATTTAATACCTAATAGAGCTCTTACCAGCACAGTTAATTAAGAATGTGACTAATCTAATTCAGTGGGAGCTCAGAAAAAGAGAAAGAAGGGAAAGGGAGAATGGGGGGTGGGATCTGGGGAGATGGGGGCGTTTGGAGACGGAAGGTCACTCTTGAGCCTGCTTTTTCTGCAGGGTGAGGGGATTCCAGGCACACAGTACAGGGAGGCTGCATCAAGTTTAGTTTGCAAAGGAAAAGCATCCAGGGCAGCCAGGCGGCCGAGGACCCTCTTCTCAGCCCCTCCCTCTGTTCCATTGTGCACGTCCACTTGTCGCCACCGGCTTGTTAGCAGTGCCTGAGTGAACGGGGCTTTGTGGCTCCCCTAAAGCTGTTCAGGTAACCGCGGAATGTTATGAGCCTTCTTACTGAACCTGCCTCACCGAGCGTGGCATGGCTTGTCCCTGCCACCCCGCAGCTATGGGCTCTTCATTCTTCCCGGACCTCAGTGTCATGCAGATAGCAGTTGGAACACAAACATTGTGTTTATAACTCCCCTGCATCACACAGGCACACTCACACATAGCCATATCATGTGAATGTGCCGTGTGTGCATGCTCCCATGCGCGTGCTGTCCGCACAGGCACACAGGTGTCACTGTGGGTCTACACAGCACTCACACGCACGGAAGACGCGTACACTGATGAAACTGCCAGCTCACCCGCAAACACCCAGGGGAGCAGGACCGGCACATGGACGCCCTCCTGCCTAAATAGATGCTTGTCTCTTGCTGGGCTTTGCTGCTGTCTGAGCAGGGACATCCCACCCTCCTACTGAGGTCTAAGAGCCTGCTTCCCTGATGGGACCTGTAGCTGTTAGGCAGCCGTCACTTCTGTTCTGGCAGGTGGCCCCACGCCCGGGAGTGGGGAGAGAGGCTGTGGGAGGATGCTGGGCTGGGTTCCTGGGTGAGGGGCATCACTCTGGGGGATGACAGGTGTCCTGGAAACACTGGATGCCGCAGACATCACACCTGACTGTGGGCAGATGTCAGGGTTAACATTCAAGGGGGTGGGTGGGGCCACTGCTCTCGGCACGCACGGTGCCCAGGTAACTGCTGGGAGGGAGAACTATTTTGAGTTCCTCTGCAGCAGTGCAGTGGCAGGTACTGCGCTGAGCTTTACAAATGTGAGCCTTTCATTCTCTGGTCTTTAATGGCAGGTGATAAGATTAGGGCAAGAAAGCTGTGATTTAGCAGTTTTGAGGTACTTGTATCTCACTGAGGGCCCAGCCACCGTGTGTCTGCGTTAATCCCCATGGCAAACCTGTGAGGCAGGTGAGCCCCATGGAACTACCTTTTGTCTCCAGAGAAGGAAACCCGGGCCTCCTGAACGGCAGCCCCTGGAGGGCAGGACAGGAACCTCACCAGTCCTCACAGAGCGCCAGCCCACTCGAGGCTACGTGTTAACTGACTGACAACTGACAGAGGAGCCGGGGCAGCTCCTAGCTAACCTGGTAAGTGGCAGGACCACGTAGGTCTAGCTGTGTGCAGAGGGTGGGACAGCTGGCAGGGCCACCCTCTCTGGGGCGAAAACAATGGTGGGTCCCCTGATAAGGGGACTTGGAAGAGACTGGTCATGAGAATTGCAGCTGGAAAGGCCAGAGGAAGCATCAGCCACAAAAAAAAAAGGGGGGGGGGGGTGGCTGAACAGGAGGAAAAATCACCAAGATGAGGAAGGAGGCACTCCTCTACTTGTCCACTCCCAGTATATAGTAATCATTCCTTACACTTGTGCAGTTCTTCCATTCTCTTGCGTACACAGAACTGTTCAATACTTACATCAGAAGGAACTCTAGGAGTCTCCTGCACAAGGAGTTTTGCAGGAGTTAGAGATGGAGCCCCAAGGAGGACCCAGATCCCTTGGCTCTCAAGCAAGCCCTAGCTCCTCTGCACACGACCTCACTCACACCCACCGCAGCACTGGGAGGCGGCTAGCACTGTCCCCATTTTACAGATGAGGAGACTGAGGCTCTGCAGATAAGTGTCCAGTTCTTCCCAAGGCCACTCAGATAACAAGCAGCAGAGACAAGCCTTGGTATCAGGCATGTGGATTCCCAGTGGCGTGATTTCCCACTTCCCCAAGTTGTGCTTTTCCATTAAAAAGAGTGGAATGAAGGGAGACCCAGAAAGACGAGTTGAAATGCAGGTGGGAACATAACTGCTGGAGAGCGTATGGAGCTGCGATGACAAGCCAGGGGGACAGTGTCCGAAAGCGGCCGGAGTAGACTCAATGAAGATTTTCATGTGGTTTTTCTACCCGTTCTTTGGCTTCTCAGCCTCCTTCTTCCTTGATTTCCCTTCATCGCCTCTTCATGCTTCTGCCCCCAGGGCAACACCATCTCTCTGTACTTAGGCAAGTGAGTGTCCCTCCGTTACTATGGTCTTACTTCCCGGCACACGCCATCCCCTTTTGAGGAGGGCGTGTCAGAGCACATCACGGCTTTGCAGCTCTGGGCCCCCAGGGTCAGGCCCTTCCACCCCATCACAGACCTTTTTCTCTGCAACGGAAAATCTCTGAACAACTGTTGGTCTGACAACTTTATCCTGGGACGAAAAGCTAAGGCAGCAGAGAAGGGGAGGAGATCCAGGAAAAAGCCGAAGAGAGGCAGAGCCCTGGCAGTGGGCAGAGTCCCAGTGAGATCAGAGCCCGCATTTACCACTTACTGCTAAACTGGCCTTACCCGAGTCGCTGAATGTTGTTGAACTTCCATCTGTTAGCTGGGAATTAAAAATCTCTGCATGCCTCACTGGATTCTTGTCAGGAAGAACTAATACACAGGAAAGAGGTTTGAAAGCTGTAAAGGGTTACGGAAATGAAAGGTAAATGAAAGGTATTTTTTTATTAAGTAGAATAAGCATGATCAAGAGCGACAGAGAAAGAGGAGGGAAGACGCCGGAGGGCTGGGAGTCAGTGCCAGCGGAAGTGAATGCTTCCCCACAGAGAGATGCATTAGGCACCTTCACATGCTCATTCTTTTCTAGAAGATCATAAAGAAAAAACAACTCCTAATGGGCATCAATTATAAGACTTAAGGGTTAGCTCGTGACACCTGTGACGGATTGGTAGCTATCACGGCGATTCTCTCAATTACTTCCCCAGTCCAGTCTAGCACACACAAATCTCTTCTTTCTTACCCTCAGCCCTCTTAGAAAGGGCAGTACGAGGGATGAGGAAAGTAGACATGAGAGAGGAGCTAAGTGATGCCCAACCCCCGCCCTGGAGGTGAGCTGGGGTAAAAATGAGTAATTCTGTGCCTCCCAGAGAATTTGATGGTTGGGGGGGGGGGGGATATTGGTGGGGGTCTGGGTACATTTTAAACATTAGATTCCCTTTTCTTACCTTGGACCTACTGAATTAAAACTTCCAAGGTGAAGCCCTGACGTCTGTATTTTTTTAAACCTCCACCAGGTCATTCTTACGCACAACCAGCATTGAAAACCACCATTCAGTCTCCTGCCCTCCCAGCCAGAGGGATGGACAGATGAGTCTGTTGGCTTGGCTACCTTCTGGCCATGCCTCAATTCATAGAGATGGGTTCCTTCTGCAGGACGCGGTGTTGGGATGATCCTGCCTCCCTGCTTGCCCACCCCTCCTGTCCACTTTCTCACGCTCTACATTTCTCTCCCAACCCAGAGACAGCCCTGGGAGTAGCACCTAGGAATGGGCTAGCTGGCAGCTGCAGGGCCTGGGGCCAAGGAAGTTCTCAAAGACAGCACCCAGGCACAAAGATGGCTCTGATGATTAAAGACAGCAAGCCTAAAACCAAGGGCTCGGCAGAGACAGGAGGGCCAGGTAGGAGACCACACTGGTTTGGGTTGGAGAGCTGGAGAGGGGATCCTAGGGATGGAGTGGGGACAGTGGAAGGCCATGGCTTTACCCTTCTGGGAAGGCAGAAAGACTAGGAAACGCCATTCTGAGAAGACCATCCCCACCACCGGAGTGCAGGTGGAAGGCTGTGGTTCGTCCGGGAGGCTGACTATGCTGCCCTCCCATTTCCAGAGTGACCAGGTCCCTCCCCTCTCCCCACAACTGTGTCTGTCCAGATTCCCAGTGACTCTCTGAGTGAGGTGGGCACCGTTCTGGTGCTCGAGAAAAAACTCTTCCAGTGATTTCTATACATTTTGCTACTGATAAATTTTATCCTTAAGGGTAAAATAAGGGAGGGCTTTTTGCAGTCTTGCTTGCATGGCCCCAGCCTCCACTGCTGGTATCTGGGGATAAAGCTGCAGCACCACCGAGGCTGGGCTGAAGTTTACTAGGCATCGCGCACCCTCCCTGTGCTAGGGACAGGACGCCGGACCTGACAGCTAGGGCACTGGTGAGCAGTCTCCCAGTTTCTGGCCAGGTGCACACCCTCCAGACCATTAACCATATTTACTGAACACTTGCTAGACCAGCTACAAGAGAAAAGGGGAGGGAGTGGGGAGAGTATATACTTCAAGTGGTGGAGTGCGTGCTTAGCATGCAGAAGGCCCTGGGTTCAATCCCCAGTATCTCCTCCAAAAACAAATAAACCTAACTACCTCCCCCTTCTGTCAAAAATAAAATAATTTTAAAAAACAAAAGAGAAAGGGGAAGGAGAAAGTTATTAGAAGACATGATCCTGTCATCAAAATACCTAAGTTCATTTGGGTAGATCAGATGCCTGGCTGCATGTGCATTCTATCAGGAAGTGTTGCCTCCCCTGCCATGAAGGTGATGTCACACACTATTACCAACAAGACACAGCCTAAAAACAAAAGACTGCGATGGCGGGGGGAGGGTACTGAGGAAAGGAGGGACTGGAGTGAGTCTGGAAGAGCTAAAGCTATCTTAGAAGATGCCAAAGTTGAGCGAGTGAGTGTGAGTGTGTTCCACTCAAGGCAGTCCATGTGTGGCCACAGTGGGGACCAGAAGGCCACATGGAGGAGCAGAGAATTCTCCAGAGGAGGGAGGAAGGCCTGGATTCTGCTTCCAACTCGAGTTGCTTTATTGCTCTGGCTTCAGTGTTTTCCCTGGATGGGTGAGATGGGTATGAGTGACGTGATGTCTGTGGTCACTGCCCTGCACGACATCTGCAGAGCTTCCACCACCGTGTCTCTGTCCACCTGAGGGCACTGAGGGGATACCGAGCTCCCGAGGGACTGTGTAACTTTCACCCAAACACAACCCGGCCTTGGCTTTGAGAGGAGTTCCTAGTCGAGAACCACGTAGGCTCCCAACTGAACCCAACCGCCAGCCAGCTGCTCCATCTGTATGCAGGGCACTCTCCAGCCCCCGAGTTTATAAATAAACCAAGAGAAGTCATTCTGTCCCAAGAGACCGGGATGTCTCTTGAAATACAGAGATGTTCTGTCTTGTGTCTCTGTGGTTCCTGAGTTCATTGTTAATCTTTGGCGAGGAACAGGGCTTGAATTGAACCCAATTCTCATCTACAGCTGAGAGTCTCAGCAAAGGCAGAGAGGATGGGGTGGGGGAGGCAGAGACACAGACAGAGACGCCCTTGGTTGCACCCTGATGTAATAAATGGGGTCACTGAATGAACAAGAGAGGGAGACAACAGAGAAGCGTGGCAGAGAGGGAGCGAGAAGGCAGGAGGGTGTTGAGATGGGAAAGGGGCAGTGAGAGAAAGGGATATTGACAGAGACATAGAGAAGAGACGCTAGCAGACTGACAGCTGAAACATCCACACCAAGGCAGGGGAGAGAGAGATGGGGAGATTAGGGGAAAAGTACAAAGGCAGACAGCTTGAGGCCAAGTGCTGGGGCTGTGGAAATGCAAGAGGGATGGAGGCAGAGCTGCACGGAGACGGAGTCAGACTCAGAGCGCAGGCTGAGGCAGAGAGAGACACAGGGAGGGAGAGCAGAGGAGGGGTGGGCTCAGAGAGGGCAGGGAGGGACAAAGGGGCACTGTGCGCCGTGGGGTCTGAGTGTGAGGACTGAATACCAACGTGTGTCTGAAAACAAAAGAGCAGCATTGTCTGCCTTGTATGCATCCTTCTGTGAAGTACCGACTTCCCGTGCAAGAGCATGGACCCTGGGGCAAGGCCGTCTGGGTCTAAACCTGGTACTATCCATTTCTAGTGGTACGGCTTTTGGCAAATCAGAGAATTGCTCTGAATCTCAGTTTCCCCTCGGTGCAAATGGGGATGATATTAGTACCACCTTATAGGGTGGTCACGAAGATTGAAGTTTTATAGATTGCATATAAGCACTCATAACAGCGCCCAGCCATAGGAGGACCTTTGAGGGGCTGCAGGTGCAGATAGGATGTGGGTGCACACAGACAATAGGGGACAGGAAGGATGGGGGGCCAAGGGCAAGCCCCCCTTTCATTTACAATCTATTATTTGGAGTCACCACATTTTTGGTTGTGAACCGCAGGGCTGAGGAGTGAAGGACAGCTCCTAGCAGTGGATCAGCCCAGCAGACAGAGTGAGGACGCCTAAGCCGTGGAATAGGAGGAGGAAGAAGACAGAGGCCAGTGTCAAAATAGACTCTGAAGCTGCAAGGGGGTGGCCGACTTGCTGGGGATGCCAGCAGGACGCAGAGGAGGCTGAAGCCAAAGACAGACAAGGAAGAGCTAGGCCTCCGGGCAAACAGCACCTGCAGCAGAGGGAGCGGGCGGGGTGAGGTGCAAAGGAAGGCAGTCAAAGCACCGCCTGTGCAGAAATGCTGTGGATCGGATCGCCCAGCTTCTGATCCTTCAGAAAGCCCAGGAAGGGGAGTCAGATTCAACATGCCATCTCTCACACAGCGTGCTCCTCTCTCCTGCCAGCCAGAGGATGGGATTTTTTTTTTCATTTCCTAAAGTGATGTGAGACTTAAGAAGTGACTTCCTCCGGAAAAGATGCTCACCAGACACAGGAAGGACTTTGGGGGCAGAATCATCGACCGGAGCTACTTGCTCCGGGAGGAGTGGCAGGGATAGAGGGAGAAAGGGGAGGGGCTGGAGCTTGGTCTGTTGCAGGGCCCCCGCCCTCACCGGAGGCCGGCTCTCCGGATCTCAGGGTGGGCCAGGGGTAGGGAGCAGAGGGCAGACGCCTTTCTCCATCCCCCCTCTCTGACCAGAGCTACGGCTAACCCAAGGGTCCCAGCATATCTGAGCACACTCCTTGCCCTCAGTAGGTGTTGCTTCCTGAATGGCATTTTGTCACCAGGGATGGTTCCTGAATCAGGTGAGACTCCCAAGGATGGTTTTAATCCTGAGCGGAAAATAATGCAGGAATCCAGAATCTTAAAATCCCCAGTTTGCTGAACCAGGCTCTTGGTGCTGGAGTTAAGCCCGGAGCAACAAACAGAAGGACACGTTGTAAAAGTTAAAACATATTAATTACTGCCAATGCTCATTTGTGGCTGTGAATGTTATAATCATAGCTATCATTTACTGCGAGCCTCCCCAGGGCCCAGGTGCTTATAAACGTAGACTCGTAAATCCTCACAATGACTCTACAGAGCAGGGGTTAGGATTCCGTGTTCTAGACAGAGACACAGGCTCAGGGAAGTGAGGATCGCTTCCCCTCAGAGTGGCTCGGGGCCTCCACTCTTCTAGCCTCAGGTTTCTTTAAGGAGCATGGATTTCCTGTTAATTTCAGATTCTATTTTAAATGTTCTTTCACTGGAAGGCAGTCCACCCCTCCTCTGACTCCCACGTCTTCTACAGGAAGGATGGACTAACAGGCTCCGTTAAGACTGTCCTTGCGAATCAGACATGATCCCAGAACTCTGGCGGAGAGGGTACCCTTCTGAAAGGTGCTTGCCCAAAGATGGATGTCGGTGCTACTCCTTCCCGGACTGCTCGGACTTCTGTGGGGAGCAGGAAAGGGGAGTAAGCAGGGAACCACCCTCCCAAACTCTTGTGGTAATAGGAGGGGTGCAGGAGCCGGTGCCCTCCGCCTCTGGAGACCCCCACACACTACGTGTGGGTGATGCAATGATATGGCTTCCCTCTCCTAATTGTCCAAAAGTTTACAATCTCACTGCTCCACCAAGCATTCCGTGTGTAGCTAGAACTATAGTGAAAGCCCACAAAATAATAAGGCCACCATTTCTCTGTTTATAATAAGATTCAAACTACTCCAAACTACTGTTCCCAGGAACAACGGGCGAATCTGGAGGCAAGGGGCTGGCACTAACTGGGTGGGGGTCTATGAGCCTGCGACCGCTGGTCCCGCTTCTCCCTTTGTCCATTTACTTGAGTGGCTCCATGCCGTGCTCCAAGGATCCCAAAGAAGGCATCTTAGTCCGTTCAGGCTGCTATAACAGAATACCACAGACAGGGTGGCTTACAAGCAAATTCACTTTGCACAGTTCTGGAGGCTGGGAAGTCCAAGATCAAGATGCTGGCCGCTTTGGTGTCTGGTAAGAGCTGGCTTCCTGATTCATGGAAGGCCATCCTCTCACTGTGTCTTCACATGGTAGGAGGGGAGAGGGAGCTTTCTGAGGTCTCCTCATTCATTAGAAATCTGTCCTTATGACCTAGTCACCTCCCAAAGTCTCCTAATATCATCACCTTAGGGGTTAGGATTCAACATATGAGTTTAGGAGGTCATAAACATTTAGTCGGCGGATGGTCTGCTATAGAACAAGCTTCCATGCTCTTCTCTCTTTACTAATCTCTCACACACACACACACACACACACACACAGAGCTTATCCCTGTCAGAGAGTAGGGAGACCACAAAGGTCTAACCAAGAAAGATAATAAAGTCCTGTCCTAGAAAAATCAGGTTAATACTCAGCTCCTTATAGGCAGTAAGTGGCAATGTGTTACCAACACTGATCACATTTAGTCTGTGTGCGACCAACCCCACAATCAACAAGTCAGAGCCACTTTTACGGAACAATTGTCCAAAAGGAGCAATTCTACAGCAACCACTTCTCCAGAAAAGACCCCAGAAACACCTACACTGGCCAAGGGTGAGCTGGCAGGTGGAACTGAGCCTCCGTCTCTGCCCAGCCCTCTCCAGCACGAGGCAGGCAGTCCTGCCCCATCAAATATCCATTTGGATATTTGCAGAGAGACCTGAATGGGTACTAGGCTGTCTCCTCCTTCAGTCCAAATACCTGTAGCAGGAGGGAAGGTATGAGAGTCAGGAGGCAAAGAGGGGAGGGAGGAGGGGGCAAGGAAAAGATAGATTCAGGAAAGTGGTGTGAGAATGTGTGCATGCTTGGTGTGAGTTTGGGGAAACCCCAGGAGATCGGCTTCCAACAGTGATTAATTTACTGCGAGAAAATAGATTCTCACTGCCAGCCACCAAGTCTGCTGAAGCTGACAATGAAGCAGTCAGCTCTGCGTTCAGGCAGCTCCGGTCTTGTGAGAAGGCAATTTGTGAGCTTTGTGTCCCTGCACCAACAGGAGAGTGATTGTGGGAGCCAGTCCCATGATGGGGAAGGAGCCACCTGCTTCTGGAGATGAAGACGCCAGCTCTTTCTACAGCCTGCCTCTGGCCTCGGTGGGACTCAGGGAGCCCGAGATGCAAGGGTCCCTCTGGACACGATGCCTAGGCAACACTGTCCAGGACGATGTCCACACGGCACTTCTGTGCTGGACGTGTACATCGGACCAGCTCCATCGCTGGAGGAAGGCTGGAAGGCCATCTTCCTTTCTGACAGACTTGACATGACAGCTCATTGAATATGAAGCCACTCATTCATTCATCCAACCAAATGTATTAAGCTTCTGCTGTGTCTCCTGCCCTGTGCTAGGCGCTGCGGTTCCCAAAGTGCAGATAACATAGAAGCAGATCCTGCCCTCCCAGAATTTACAGTTTAGTGAGGGAGACAGAAAATCAATTAAGTGACGAATGGATTCCACCCACCCTTCCCACAGCATGCACATGGCTCCAGATCATCAGAGGGAACAAGTTAAAATGATAAAAGCTGAAACAGGATAAGGCTTCAGTATCATCTAGCTCTTTGTCATCAGACACAGGAGGAAATGAAAGCCCAGAGAGGCTGTCTAATGTCCAAAGCCACACAGGAAGCAGGTGGCAAGGGTGAGGACTAGAGCTTTTATCCCGCCTTTCACGTTTTTCCCGTTAACACCACACTGCCACGGTCCACAGAGAGTCCAATAAGAATGAAGCATATTCAACGTTTCCTGAAGTATGTTCTTCAAATACCCACTCTGTCAAACGCTCCATGAAAAGAAGTGTTCTATCATCACCTGAATTTGGGAAATGCCAGCACTGTGTCTTCCTTATGGAGGCTGACAAGGTGCATGATCGTGTTAAAGGCTCTGAGGTCTGTGGTAAACGGCCCTGTTCATCACTGTCTAACCCAGTGTTTCACAAACTGCTTTGCCCACGGAAACCCAGTTAAAGTTCTGTGGATTCTAGACATTGGACCCTCCTTTGCTGGCTTTTTTCATATCTTCTTTTTTTGCCAAGCAGCCTTTGTTCCCTCCCTCTAAGTCTCTTTACATCAGAGTCCTCAGTCTCCTTCCGCTCTCCAAGACCCTGCACATCTGGATATCCCTTTACCCTGAAACTCCAGGGTCCTCTCTTCTCTTGAATGTCTTCATTTTGCTCTCTCTCTGAATCGCTTCTGAGAACGTACTTCTTTCTGTCCCTCAGTAATTGATCTTCAGTTTACTTCAAGCTTGCTTTTTCCTAGGTGGTCGAGGAAAGCACTTGAAACATCACTACTCGTCTTCTTGTGCATAAATCACAAATCCAGTAACTGACCTAGGACCTTCCGCTCCCACGATTTGCTCCCCCAGCCAACAGTTCATTCATCTATGTGAACAATACTTACTGAATGCTGATGCACAGGTCACACTAAAGGCCACTTTCCCAGCAATCTCTGCCTAGTCAATTCCACTGGTTGGAGAACTGTGGGAATAAGGTTACGTTCATAAGTTTGACCACTGTGGGGCCCATGAGTTTCATTCTGCCCATGACCTTGAATCCTGGCCAATGGTCTCTCAAACGGGTGCCCTTGGGCATGAAGGGGACAGAAAAAGGCACTGTGGCTGGCTTGGTTCGATTTGTGACCTCTATTTGGGGGGGAAAAAAAAACCACTCAAAATCCATGCCCTGAAACTGGAGGCATTGTCACATTAAGTATGTCCAAGGGACAGCTGGTTCCTCCCTCGATCAGCCATCCACCCCGGCCTCCCAGGTTACTAATCACCTCTAAAACCATCTTCGTCTGCAAAATTGTGTAATTATGTCATTAGGAAATAGCTAACATGTGTCTTTTATTCTTTCTTACTCAAATAAACCTAATTTTTTTTCTATCAACTGTCATTTTTTTATTTTCCAAACACTTTGGTTTATATATACATATATTGCTCAGAGACTTCATTTGGACCTGAAGACATGAGAGAAGTGGCCTTGAAAAAAATATTCGCTGTTTGGCAGTGGGTTTATTAGCAACATGGTCCCTTTTGCAAGTAACCTGCTACCACCAGATGTACAACTGAGTCTGAATTTCGACTGCACACACACAAACACATGCACACGGTGATTTTCCATAGGAAGAAAAAAACTCAGAAGCTGATTTTTCTGTGCACATAAGTTTTCCTGGAATCCGTGGGGGAATTATTTTCCTCGAATACTGTTTATTGCTCCTGCTTTCCCAATGCACTCGGGAATATTAAAAATGTAAGACAAATAACACTCTTACCACAGAGTCATTAAGAAGTGGCATAGAAAACACCACCAACACTGGCACCAATCGTGAGTCTCCAGGACCATATAGGGACGCAGAGAGTTCCTAACCCATCTCAGTCTGCAAAGCTCACTCCTTTCACCGACTACTGAGACAGGAAGAGGGCAGGGCACAGCCATTCAAGGAATAACACAACAATTAACACCAGACTGGTGAAAGATTCAACCCCCTGTGGACTTGAGGCTCAAGATGGTGGGAAATTTGACTTCCAGTAGACCTTGAGCTTCATTATACGCCCATTGTAATATATCAACAAGGTGGATAACATGCCCACAGGCGCCATGGCAGTCCCAAGGCTAGCCACAAAAGGTCAAAGAATGGGAAATGGCCAACTTCCTGGGAATCCCAGCCCCTTCCCCAGGCTAGTTAGACTGGTCCTTCCATTTATTGGCATATGAAGCCACCGAGCCCATAAAAACTGGCAACACAGGGCCCCGTGGCCATCCCCTCTCTCCCTCTTCGAGACGGCCCACACTCTGTCTATGGAGTGTGTACTTACTTTTACTCTAATCTGAGCACCCAACCCCCACACCTCATGGCCTTTCTCTTGCCTTTTGATGTATCTGTAAATAAATCTACCTTTACTCAACTGTGACTCGCTCCTGAATTCTTTCCTATGTGAAGCCAAGGACCCGCACTTGGCAGGGCACATCCCAGGGGCTCAGCCGAAGCCTGAGACCTGGCCCTCCTCACGCCCCACATCTGTTTTTCCTGCATCACTCTTAGGACTCTTGATTCCTTTCCCTGAGTGGGTGCCTGCCCCGGTCCCTCTGTCTCCTCTCCACCCGATCCTTCCCTTGCCTTTGACAGCCTCATTCATACCCTGAGTCCTCCAAGAACCCACTCTGTCCTCCATCACCCTGCCCTCATCCCTGCCTCACAGTCTTGTTACAAACGCTTATTTTTCCAAAAGCTCAGTCTACATTAGTCTTGTCAACTCCTGACACCCACGGAAAGGAAGCATGCTGTAAAAGAAAGAACACAGGCTTCAAAATAAACCAATGTGCTCTTTCCTGCCCTTTCTTTCATTTCCCTTGCTTTCTCCCAGGCAACCTCCAGCTCTCCTCTTCCCCCATCTCCGAAACTTTCTCAACACAGGCAGGCCGTGCTTCACCCCAAGTGAACAAGAGGTGCGATGGGCTGGGAGTCTTCATTTCCAGGCATAGCTTTCAAGCCCTTCCTTTCTTTTCAGAAGACAATAGTGAGAACTGAATTCCTGATCAAGTCCCTGCTCCCAGCACTAAGCAAACATGAGCCACAGACAATGAGAGACAGATGCCCCTGTCAGAACCCCGTGCTTCAAGCGAGACGCAGCCCAGATGGCTCCAGCTGAAGACTCCCTGGCCCTCCCCATCTTCTGCCATCAGTCCCCCCCCCACACCCTCCCCTCCCCCAGAACACAAACCTTCCAACAAGTCGGGCGTGAAGACACCAGCCATCTCAGACACCCCGGGATCTGGGCAGAGTGTTAAGAAACAATGTAAACAATACATACTAATTGCTGCTATGAGGTAAGTTATAAATTAGCCAGAGGGCTGACCTCTCCACCCCCACTCTCCACCGTGAGAACGACGCTAGACTGGGGGTCTCGGAGAGAGGAAATCGACTTCTCTGGGTTACTTCTGATATTTCAGGAACTAGGTCCCTGGAGGTTTTGTGCCAAGGTCGCCCTTCGATCAGCTATGTCCTGGGGTCCCAGGCATCCTGGGCCGGTGCAGGGAAGAGCCCTCATCAGGGGAGGGTGGGGGGGCTGCAGCAAATACCCCCACAGCTCATGCACTTTCCCTTGGAGTTGCAGCCCCACAGAGTGAGCACTTCAGATCAGCCCTGCCTTTAGAGAAGTGGCCTGGAGGGAAAGAGGTGATGAGCTTCCTAAATAACGGTGATGAGGCTTGTGTGACTGTGTGGGAATCCTCTGGGCCCAGAGCCAAGCAGATGCTAAAGGAGCCTCAGTTGAGTAGATCAATGAATGAAGGAATGAATGAATGAATGAGGAAAAGAATGAGTGAATCTGTCGGAGACCCCAAATGCCTTCACTTTTTGCAAACCTGCGTTTTGTTCAGTTTTGTTCACTGAGGGAGGTGGGACCCCTGCAGGGGGAGGAAATGGCAGCCCACTGGCCAGGGATGCCTCAGGCAATGCTCAAAGCTGACTCAGGTCAATGAAACCCAGAGGCAGTGGGTGAGGGTTCAAGGTTGTTGGTTAAATCAGAGAGGCGTGAGGACCAGACCCTAGGCTTCTATTCGCTTTTCCCAGGAACTCCGCACCCAGTGGACAGTTCTCTCGGAGCCACTGGGGTTCTCACCTTCCTGCTCCTCTCAGAGAGAGTGGTTTCCACGCGACAGGGCCAAGGCTGCATCTTCTGTGCCAGGTGCCGGTGACGATGTTGTCAAAGTCTACATATTTACTCAAGAAACATCAACCTATGACGTCTGCGTGCCTGGCACTGTGCTGGGCTCTGAGGATCCAGCAGTGACTGAGACCCCAGCCTAGTAGGGACACGGCAAGCCAACAGGTAAGTGCACTTCTGGGCCCCCTGCTGGCCTCACCCCCCGGGATGCCAACGTCATACGTCAGGGACCTTGTCACCCACAGCGAGCGTAAAGCCCAGCAAGGACCGCAGGCCTGAGCTGGCTTCACAGCTCTTCAGGGGCCCTCTCCTGGCTCCCACCTGGGACTCTGCCCTCCACCGGGCTGTGCAGCCCCTTGGCCACCCAGAGTGACCCGGGCAGCGCTCCAGGGAGGGCCTCTCTGTTGGTCCCCTCTAAAGAAAACCAGTCACAAAGAGCACCTGTTTCCACAAGGGCACCAGGAGCATAGCTAGATACCTTTGCCTACCTTGGGCCTTCTTCCTTCGTTCTCATCAGTATAAATCTAAAGTGTCAGCTACCTCCTAGGCTGGAGGCCTGCAGGCTGCCGGGGAAAGGGACCGCGCTGGGGGGGGGGGGGGGGGCCGTGTGCGGGCTTTCGTTAAAGCAGGCTGTCGCTTGCCGGGCTGCCAGTGCCCCTGAGTGCGTGTCCTCCTGTGGTGAGACAGAATCAATTGGCTTGACGCAACTTCTGGATCCTTGTTACAGCTCTGGCTTGGGTCCCATGGAGGCCCTCAGACGGACATCAATAACCTTGTCTCTCATTGCCTTTATCAGCCTCAATCCAGGCCCATTAGAATGCGCCAATATTTATGTACATTTTAACGGCCATGCCAGCAGCAGCATTATAACAGGGTGGCCAGCCCAGGGTTTGGGGAAGGCTGCAGGCTGAGTTTTCTCTCCCTCACCCTGCTTTTGTTCAGTCTGGGGCCAGAGGGCGTCTCCTTCCCCAAGCCCTTCTCTCCATTACCCAAGGCCGCAGCTTTTGTTGCCACTCAGGGGCTCAACATTAACACAAATTGTTCGTATCTGTCGGGAACCTGTAATGTACAAGGCACGCTGTTTTCTATGCCTTCACTCTCTCACCTAACCATCTCAAAATTCAGCAAGGTCAGTGGTGTTGCTGTTTAACAGATGAACAAATCAAGGCTCAGAACAGTTGAGCAGTAAGCTCAAGGTCACACAATTGTAACTAGGGTGACAGGCGGGGTCACACCGGAAGAACCTGGTTTTGGCTTATGTCTGGACCCAGACACTGTGTACTTTTACTCACTTACGCTGCTTTGTGTTTTTTAAATTCAACAAATGTAAAATACAGTTATTGGGCACCTACTACTATGTCAGATACCATCATGGATGGAAGCTACTGAAGCGACCGAGGTAGACAAGATCTCTGTTCTAGTGTGTGGCTGTCATAAGACAAGAAATCAACAAGAAAACAGCCTGGCGATAAGTGTGTGCAGAGAGTTCAGATAGGCTGATGGGAAAGTGAATGACTGGGTGGCTACTGTTAGATGGAGTGACCAGATTCCTCTTAAGGAGGTGATGTTCAGCATGAGTCATGAGTAGCAAGAGGGAGCTGGCCTTGTGACCCTCAGGGGCACAGCTAGTCATCCTAGGGTGGGAGTGAGCTGGCAGGGGATTGAGGAAAGGAGGGAAGACCAGTGTGGCTGAAACAAGGCAAGTGGGGAGGTGAGAGGTGGGAGATGAGGCAGGAGAGGAAGGCAGAGCTGGACCCTTCTGGCTTATATTTTTTTTTTTGAAGTACAGTCAGTTTACAATGTTGCGTCACTTGCTGGTGTACAGCACAATGCTTCAGTTATACATGTACATACATATATTAGTTTTCATATTCTTTTTCATTAGAGGTTACTACAAGATACTGAATACAGTTCCCTGTGCTGTACAGAAGAAACTTGTCGTTTATCTATTTTATGTACAGTAGTCAGTATCTGCGAATTTCGAGAAGCCATTTGTATTTCATTTTGATAGTGATAAGAAGGAGCCGGACTCAGTCTGATATAATTATTTAAAGTTCCCTCTGGCTAGAGCAGAACAAAAGAAGCAGGCGGAGTGAGCTAGGAACTTCCTGTGTTGGTACCTTAGGGAAGGCTGGAGTCACTGGGGGAGTCAGAGAAGTGAACACGGCTGGATCTGGTTAAGCCATAGGGTAAATTGCACTGGCTGATGGATTGGATATGACGTATGAGAGAGAGAGAGAGAGGAAGGCTCCCAGGTTTTGGAACCTTGTGAATCGTGGTGCCATTTATTTTTTTATTTTTTTTTTTTTCATGGTGCCGTTCATTGAGATGGGGAGGGTTGGATGAATTGATTGGAAGCCTTGGGGTAGGGAGCCAAGAGTTCTGTTTGGGCCATTGAAAGCTCCAGATGTTAATTAAACATCAGTATAAACAATTGGATCTCACCTTGGGAAGGGTATAGATATAGATGATGAGGGGGTCCAGTACCCTGCCACACCTTAACATCCAGAGGTAGAGCAGAGAGAGAGGAGGCTGAGAAGGAGAGGCCAGCAGGGCAGGAAGAAAACCTGGCCTGTGATGGCCAGGGAGCAGAGGATGAAGGTTTTCAAAATAATAACGATGATGGTGGTGGTGGTGATGATGATGACTGATGGAGAAGAAGAAGAAGAAAGTGAAAGAAAAAGACACTGTTATTCTTCCGTTTTACAGGTGAGACACCCGAGGCACAGAGAGGCTACTTAAAAGTGAAATCACTGGCCATTCTTCCCCTTGTGCTCACTAAATAAGCAATGCCCAGTTCCTTCTTTCCACGCCCTACAACTCAGCTTCGGAGCCTCAAACAGGTCCTGACTGAGTTCTCCAGAGGTCCTGTCCTTTTTCAGCCCTGAACTTGGTTTATTAACTTCTTTGTCGGTTTTAATGCTCAGATCAGCGGAAACCTGCTAGCTTAGCTGACAGACAAGCGGGCTGCAGCTGTGGAGAGTAATCTGGTTCCCTAGTTTGCTCTATTCTCCAACAGAAACCTTTTCTTCAGACTCATCCTCTCATCAGCTGCTAAAAACATTGTATGGTACTCGGGCTGCCCCTTGCCACCCAAAACTGCTCCAGATCCTTTCTCGAGACCTTACCTCCTCAGAGGGGGCTTCCCTGAGACAGCTACCCTATTCATCTCTACAGTTCCTCAGAAATGATTTCATATATAATTAATTTTCATTCCTAATTAGGTTCAATTTCTGTTGGCAAAGTCTTTGGGTCCCCGTGCCATTCTTTCACAGTCGAAAACATTATCAGAGGTGAAAATAACAATGAAGGGACAGAAATGTATCCTGGATGTCAGAAAAGGGACTAGGAGAGAAAAAATAACTTTGGGTGCCAATTAGCCTTGGAGCAGAGGTCTAATAGAGCAGGCGACATCAAGGAGAGCCTGGAGGAAGGGGCGAGAGTGAACCTGGTCTGGGGCAGGACAGCCCCGATCTTGAAAAAGACCCGGGCCCTCTGCTATTGGAAATGCTTGGAACATGATCTTGTGCAGCCAGACGTGGTCTTGCTGGTCCTCCAGGGAGCAGGAGCAGGACTGTCTGGGAAGTGAGCCTGGCTGCAGCCCTTCTGTCCTGGCTCTTGTCACATCCGTCTGAAATGGACCAATATGTCTGCACATGGAACCCGGCCTACAATGGTTAACATTATTTAAGAGCACTCCGAATTCCTTTCATCCATCTTCCCATTTGCTTCGAGTATGAAATGTGGACACGTGAGGAATAAAGCTTTTAATTTTGCAGCACTAAACAAGGGGGCTCATTTCTAAGAGTACAGTTGAAGGAACACAGTGGGAAAATGTGAGTCACAACAAGGGGTGAGCAGGTGTGGAAGCAGCCAGGTGAGATTCTGCCCTAAACGGGGTCACTGATGGGGGAGTAGAAAGGAAGTTCTCATTAAAAGAGCAGTGGGAGACGTGGGACGAAGTGTCGTGAATTTCACAAGCCTCTGGGATAGACTCGACTTCCTGCCAATGTACGCAGACAAATAAAGACACGGAGAGTAATGAGACACTCCTTATTACACGCTGCTCTGTGCACAGGGGAGGTCCTCTAGAGCCATCCCCACGTGTAGGGAGACTCTCTTCAATCCTGCTTCAGGAAGTCTGAAGAATATTCATTCATTCATTCAACAAGTATTTACTGGACATCTCTTTTGTGCAGGCCCCATTCTAGGTGTTTGCAGTACAGCATTGCACAAAACAGACACAGAGCCCTGCATTTGTGGAGCGTGTATTCAAGGCATGAGACTCAGACAATAAGCTACAAACATGATAAACAGGAAAGCGTAATAGATGTGACGGGTAATGCAAGCCACATTTTTAAAAGAGCCTGTCTTTCCCAAAGCATGCACTGTCCTAAGTACAACATTCTCATTTACAGCCTCAGGTTGCTCTCTGTTACTTCATCAGGAATCTCTGAGGCTAGAGTTGTCGCGCTTCCCACTTCTCTCTCGTTCCATCACGTACCCTCCTCCCCGCCGTAACCTGAACTACACGCGGATTGGACACAGAGAGGTGCTTAATCACACGTGTGACATTGAATTAGTCATCCTCGTTTGGGAGCACAAATTCTGTCCCCTGACAGAAATCCTCTTCAGAGATGATGTGTTTACCCCAGAGTCCCTTTTCACAGATACTCCCCTGTGACACATGTGGGAAATGTGGTTAGCCAAGGAGAGCTGGTCCAGCTCAGGGAAGAAGGAGGAAAATCTCATTCCTATCATGATTGATTTCCCTTCCTCTCCCACTTAGGTCTCCCGGGAGCTCCATCCCCACTCATCACCCACATGCCTCCTCTCCTGGGTCATTCTTGACCCAGAGGGAGCGATGGAGATCAGACAAACACTGTATCCTGACCTGTATCCTACGGGTGACTGATCTAAAATGTTCCAGGTAGGAAGTCTGAGAACACTTTGATTTCATCTCATTTTTGGCACATAAGCATACGTGCATGAAAGGGACAGAACAGAATCCTTTCATTTGTCTAGTGCGAGGGGAGGTAGGCAGAAACCTTCTTGGAAAATAAGGTCACAGCTAAATGCTTAAGTGCATTTAGTCTGCTCTCTTGCCCTTCACATCCTCTCATATACATTGTACCAAGTTCTGTAAGCCATACTTTCAAATTCAGTATATGTGAAAAATAGAAGAGTAAGGCTTAAACGTCCAGCACTTGTATGCACCAGAGTTTCCTGAGGTCAGTCCTGGGCCCCTTTCTCTTCTCACGCATAACTTAGTCCTGTCCAATCTCATCCATGTCTTCTCTGCGGGTACAATTTCTCTGCTGATGACTCCTAGGTTTTGTATTTGTGGTCAGACTTCTCTGAGTCTTAGAAAACTGAGAAGCCCTCAACATCCCAAGGGATATTTCTACTTGGTTACCAGCAGGTTCCTCGACACCACACAACCATGGCAAACTCACAGCCCTCCTACCACCACCTCCAAGCCTGGACCTCTCCCATCATTCCTCATCTCAGCAATAGCCTCACCGCCATCCAGGGGTACAAGCCAAAAATCCAAGCATGACTCTTGGCTCTCCCTTGCTCTCCCCTTCATAATTTAACCACAGTCCTGACAACTTTGCCTCCTCAATGTCTCTTGAATCTTTCAACCTCCCTTTATCTCTGTTGCCATCACTTTCATCCCCCAAACTCATCCCCTCTCACTTGGACACTTTAAGATTTCCAGTCAACCTTCACGTGGCTCCTGCTCGAATCAGATGCTCACATTGCAACCTGAGGAATTTCTAAATGCAAATCTGATAGTGCTATGACCCTCACCATCTCGACATTTACTTCAATAGTCTCCTGTTGCTCCAAGAATAAATACCAAAATCCTTATGTTGTGGGCTGAATCGTGTCCCCCTACAAAATCCATATTTGAAGTCATACCACACCCAGGATCTCAAAATACGACTGTCTTTGGACAGAGTATCTTTAAAGAAGCAATTCAGCTGAAATGAGGTCATTAGATAGGGTCCTAAGTTATCACGGCTGGTGTCCTTATAAGAAGAAATTTGGACACAGACAGGTAGAGGGCTGACCAGGGAGAAGGCTCGGGGAGAAGAGGACCATCTACAAGCCAAGGAGAGGTCTCAAGAGATGTGAACCCCGCTGACACCTTGATCTTAGACTTGCAGCCTCCCAAACTGTGAGGCAATAAATTTCTATTGTTTAAGCCACACAGTCTGGGGTGCTTTGTTACGGCAGCCCAAGCAAATAAATGCATCTCAGTAGGGCTGCAAAGTCCTGCACGGCTTGTGGGTGGTTCTAAAATATATCCATAAAAATTCTGATCCTCTCCCTTCAAAAGGTGGAGCCTGATTCTCCTCCCTAATTCTCCTTCCCAGATTAGGACTTAAAAAGCAGACGGCTTCCTTCTTGTCTCTTGCTCTAGGATCCTTGCTCTGGGGGAAGCCCGCTGCCATGTCATGAGGCTTCTCAAGGGGCCTTATGGGGAGGTCGCACGGGGAGGTCTGAGGCCTCCTGCCAACAGCCATGTGACTGAGCTGTCTTGTAAGCAGATCCCACAGTCCCAAACAGACCTGTAGAGGACTGCAGCTCTTGCCAACATCTCGACAGTGACTTCACGAGAGACCCTGAACCAGAACCACTCAGCTAAGTTGTTCCTGAACTCCTGACACACAGAAACTACGAGATAATAAATGTTTGTTGTTTTCAGATACTAAGTTTTAGGGCAATTTGTTATGCCGCAGTAGGTAACTAGCACAGCCTGACTCAAACTCCTATTTTTTTCTTTTTTCTAGACTTGACTTTTACCACGATCTCCTACTTTCTGAGCCTCAGCCCCACTGGCTTTCCTTCTGGGCCTCAAATTCCCCATGTTTCCCAAGCCCCTCTTTCTAGAATGCACCCCTACATTCTTCCTTATTTGAGTCCTACTCATACTTTTGATCACATTTCAAGCATTAATTTTTCAAGGAAATCTTTCCCAACCCTTAGGATAGTAAGGCTCCATTAAACCACATTCTTTTCTTTCAGAACACTCTCCTCTTATTATAGCTTACTACTGTTTGTTCATTAGGGTGATTACTGAATTGATGTCTGTCTTTCCCACTAGACTACAAGCTCCGTGAGGCCAGGGATGGTGCTGTCTTTGCTTCCCTCCATGTCCCCAGTACCTATACAAGCTAGTCAGTCAGTGCGTACTTGCTAGATGGATGGATGGAGGTTGGCCACTGTCTGCGGAGGTGTAAGTCTTACATTTCAGAATTGTGTCCTATTAGGTCTCCTACTTACAAAGTCACCTGTGAGCCAAACACTGTTAACCTATCTGCAGCTAAATGTGCGTTAACTAGGGCTCAGGAAGCTGTATATTGTCTGCATATTCATTTTATGCCATTAAGAATTGCTTTGTAGACACACATTACTGTATATAAAATAGATAAACAACCAGGACCTACTACTGTATAGCACAGGGAACTACCTTCAATTTCTTATAATAACATATAATGGAAAAGAATCTGGAAAGGAAATATACATATGTATGTACATGTATGTCTGAATCACTTTGCTGTACCCCTAAAACTAACCTTGTAAATCCACTACACTTTAATCAAAATTTTTCTTTTAAAGAATTACTTTGTCTTCCTTTAGTATCTTTGTTAACATTTCTTTTCAAAATTCCATTATGTATGTCATTGTTGATGAGTGAGGAGGGAGAAAGGGTTCTCTTCCAAACCTGGAACAGATAAGGGGGTAAAGCCCCGACAGGTACACGGGTGGGGCAGCTGGGAGGGTCCCACTCCTCTCCACGACTGTGGGACAGGATTGAAGAGGTTTAATAGAGAGGAGGCGTGTGCAAGGCCCATTCTTCGAGAGTGAAAATACAGCGGCTGTGCAGATGGTGTGCTGCAAACAGTGCTGCTTTAATTGATGAGCCTGGAGCAAAGAAGGCAAAGAGAAAGGCTGGCTGCGAATCGGATGATCCTGGTGTGGAAAATATCACGGGCAGCTCTGTACCTGACAGACACAGTGACCCTAGATCACAAAGCCCCAACCTGTCTTTTGAAATAACTATCATAATTTGGGATAAAAATTCATGCTTTTAAATCCAAGAGCTTTATTAAATCAAACTATTTAGCTGCACTCCGGCTGGCTTGCCCTAGTTTGAATCTGTGTTGTTTGTAAGTGTATTTTATGAACGGCATTTCTTTACAACAAAAAAATAAAAACAACCCGAAACCTGTTTATCTTGAGCCCCTTTATTCGGGCAATTTGCATGTATATGTGTGTACATACATTTGTAATTTCCCCCCAGCACCAGGAAGGCCAGGCTTGGGAAGAGCTTTTATTCATTATTTAACCAAGGAAAGAGCTTTAACTCAAACAAGAGCAGGGCAGGGAGGGGGCGGGGGGAACACACAGGCAGGAGCTGAAGGGTCTGGGCAAAAGAGAACATTTTTATAAACAGACTCTCGAGATGAAAACCTGAACAAAGAGCAACAAACAGCTCCTTTCTACATTTTTTTTTTTTTTCTTTCTTGAAGCTCCTGACAGACTCAATTCCCTTCCTGCATAATCTCCTCTCATTTCTTTCTGGAGCAATGTCAGTGTTCTGAATACAGAAATACATCACCACTTGTTCCCCTTAAGGTTGTTCCTTCCTCCGCCTACAGACAGAGGTGGGGAAAGCCCAGCCCAGCCCCCCGCGGGCTGAGTGTGCCTGCGGCCCTGTCACCAGCGCCCCGTCCTCTCCTTCTCCGCTGCAGTGATTTCAAATCCTGTAGCCTTCTCTAGCCTGGGGACCCTTCCCCTCACCTGAGACGGTTTTCCACAGTTTCCAAGGTTTCATTAATGTTGCAAGAAGCAGATGGTGGCTGAGAGTCAGCCTCGGTCCCCCTTGGGTAGGACAGGGGGCCTCGGCCCAGCTGGTCCCGTGAGCACCCACCACGTGCTGGACTCCTGCCAGCACTGTCTCACTTACACCTCACAGTAACCCCGAGAGGGAGGTTACTCCCACCCTCATTTCGCAGATGAGAGCACTGAGGCTCAGAGAGACAGCTTCATGTTCCTGGAAGGAATCCTGACTTTGGAGTCAGCCCTGCCTTTCCACCATGATGAACTCTGACCTTCTACCCCCATGTTTCTCCATCAAAATATTTTCCCGAAGAATATTCCTCTGTGGTCTAAATCCTCCGGGTTGTATTTCTCCCATCAGCTGGATCCCATTACCTCTTTCAACTTTCATGAATTCATTCCTTCAACAATTTACTGAGCACCTCTGGTGTGGAGCAATGAAACTGCTCTGGTGGCAGTTATACCTAGTTAAGGAAGACAGATAAGGAACAAGCAAACGTGTCCTGTGTCAGATGGTGATCAGTGCTAAGTAAGGAGAAAGCACCGAGCAGGGCACAGAGGGCAGGGAGTGCTGGGGTGGGGACGGGGCTCGCCCTTCCATAATGAGTGGTCAGAGAGGCCTCGAGGAAAGGTGACACTTACGAGCAGACATGCAGGGATGGAGGGACTCGGCGTTGGGGGAAGAGGGCTTCTAGGTAGATGGAACAGGAGGTACAAAGATGCTGAAGTCCTTGATGCATTTGAGGAACACTGAGAAGGCCAGTGTGGCTGGAGTGAAGCATCCACGGGAGAGGGCAGGTGAGGCTAGAGTGGAAAGAGCAAAGTGGACCAGGAGCAGGAGATGAGGTCAGGGGAGGAGAGCATGGGGGCCTTCTGCTGTAACGGCTTCGGTTTTGACTCTAAGTGAGCTAAGAAGTTATTGGAGGGTTTTCAGCAGAAGATCAAGACCACTCTGGTTAATGTGTTAAGAATAGACTCGGGGGTGGGGAAGCAAGATCAGAAGCAGGAAGACCCATTAGGATGCACTGCAGGAATCCGGGTGCAAGTTGACGGAGACAGGGAAAGGGAATGAGATGTGGCTAGATTTTGGAGATATTTAGAAGGTGGAGCCAACGGGGTTTGCTAATGGCTTGATGCTGGGTGTGAGACAAAGAGAGACATCAAAGATGGCTTCAAGGTTTTGGCCTGAGTAACTGGAAGAATAGGGTTGCCAAACTAAAAGGGAGCAGACTGTGACAGGAGGAAAATCAGATGCTAGTAAAGAAGGAGGGGAGAGGTTTGCCAAGAGAGATGGTGAGAGTGTCATGTAGGACAGAAGGTGATTCCAGTAGTATTGCCCTGTAGAGCTGAGGGCTAACCTGAGGTCTGTGGCCATGAACTTAAAGTGATATCATGGCTGGCTTTTGGGGTGTTTTCCTCCAGCCAGTTTAAGCTGCCTGTATAAGCGTGGAGTAGGCAGACAGTTGGTTTTAACCAAGGTTGGGGATTTGCCAGCCAGGACACTGGAAGACAGGATGCGGGAGGGAACAGAGCTCATGCATGGGAGGGATGACAGTGAAGATCCAGGGGACTTAAGCAGGAGAGAAAGGGAGCAGGGCAGGAGGAGTGAGGACGGTGCAACAGGTTGTGCATTTTGGAAAGGTGGAAGAATTGTTAGGGTGGGGATGCGAGAGGGAGCAAGCTGGAAAGTCAGGAGGTGGTAGTCATGGAGATTATGGATGGGGGTAGAAGTTGTAGGCTTAAGGGAATGAGAATGGGAGTGGGTGACTCCCAGCATCCTCTCCTCTGACACCTCCCAGATCTTGGGCTCCCCTTCTTCTCTTCTGCTTGTGTATTTTTCCAAGGATCCTTCCCCTTTCTGATATTTATAGCACTCACTGAGGCAAATCTGGCTGATCCTCTCTGCCTTGTTGGTCTCCTCTTGTGTCAGGGTGGGCCCTTGGAGAAGCAGAAGTCAACAGGACTAAACACACAAGATTTTCATTAGGGGAAATGTCTGAGGGAGAGAATGGGGAGGGAGCTGGGTAAGGCTGGGAGAACTGTCTTACCACCACGCAAGCCTGACGCCAAGCCAAGGAGAGAGACAGAAACAGACAGAAGGTTGGGTGGAAGCACGTAACAAAGGTTTAAAGTGGGCGCGGCTGTCAGGGAGTCCTCTAGCTGGAGGCACCCATCAGAGACCTGTGAGCAGCGGGTCTGCCTTGGCATCCCCAGCAGTCATTGGCTGGGAGCAGCTGTGGGAAGCATGAGCTCCAGCTCATGCAGCAATAGATTACAGAGCGCATCACCTGAGGGCCCCTGGTTAATTCCACTGCCCATAACTGGGGTTCTAGGAGGTACATTCTCGTGGACACCACACCAATCCAGCTGCAGGTAAGGGCACTGCTTTTAAGCCCACTATCCTGTACCTTCTTGCCCTTGGCTAAGATCTGGGTGCTGCTCCCTTGGAGAGAAGCTGTGGGCAAAGCGCAGCTGCCTGGTTTCCTCCACACGCAGGGACTGTCCACATGGACCCGACTTTCGAGCAGCTGCTGCGCCCTCGGGGAGGTTGCACCGCGCACACAGCCGCGGGTGTTAAGATGGACACGGGCCCTGGGTCTGCAAGAGCTGGGCTTGCAGAGCACTGGGGCGAGCGGACGGCGGAGGTGGAATCAGGGCCTCCTTGAATCCCGTTTATCGCTCCTCTGCGGACACCAGCCAGCTCCACGTCTCCACTAACGGGCCCTTTCCCCCTGTCCTTTTGCCATTTCCTCATGTCCTGCCTGATTCTCTGTCCCGCATCTCCCACTTACGGATACCTGAAATTTCAGCCGTCACAAAACTTTACCTCCAAGGCTTCGTCCTCCCCCCACCCTCCAACCCATCCCGATTTCTCAGTCCTCTCACCCAAATAAACACCATGTTCTGCCCCTGGCAGTCTGCACCTTTGATTTCTGCTTCCCGCTGCAATTCCTTTCACCCCCCCCCCCCCCCTCCCCGTCCCTCGATGACTCCTGACAGATCATCCGTGCGCGCTGTCTCTCCAGACTGGCCCTGTACTTTCCTGCTTCCGCCAAAACACTGGCTCACGCTCCAGCAACCACCTTCCTCATCTAGCACCAGCTCTCATTCTCTGCTTTTGCGGTTCATTTTCCCACGGTCGTCCTCCTCCCCGTCCGTCCTCCTCCCCGCCCTCTCACTGTGCTCCTGCCCCGGCCCTGCGCGCAAACCTCCCCTCCCGCAGTGCTCCTCTCCCCACCATCACAGTGGACCCCACGGAGCCGCTCACCCCAAGCCCACTTCTCACCCTGGCTTTGAATAAGCCCCCGGTGCATACATCTCAAAACTGTTTCTCCTAAAATCGAAATCAAAACCAAAACCAAACATGAAAATACTTCCAACAGTGGGACCCTTAAGAGGAAAGCCCGCCTTCAAGTAGTCCTGCGCCCCGCGCCCCGCGCCTCGAGCCGGCCTGCAGAGACGCCACTGGATGCACCCACAAGAGGTGGGGACTTTAGAGCTAAGAGATGAGGTTGGAGTTGGAGTAATAACGAAGTTTGGAGCAAGGCTTCTACAGGTGGCTTCCTCAAGGTAACCTGCTAGAGAGTGGCAAAGCTAGAACCCTGCATAGTGACACTCAATTTAATACTCATTCAACTTTGTATTAACAGTGCTTCCAATTAAGAAGAAATTGCAGCACAGAGTGAGAGCATGGGCACTCAACAACCCCAGCACACTGGTTGGGTAGCAGCCCTGCGGGGCTCACCAGGGAGCTTATTAGAAATGCACAATCTGGGCCCCACTCAGACCCATGAGTCACAATCTGCACGTTCACAAGATCCCGGGTGATTCCTGCACATATTAAAATATAAGGAGCACTGATCCAGAGAGCCTCAGGCCTGCCTCCTAACTCCAAGGCGGCCACTTCTCTCGCCACACTCGAGGCTCCAGGGCACAGGTGTTTGGTGGTGGATGTACAGTGCAGGACCGAGAGCTCTCTGTCACACAAAAGACACTAAATCAATTTTGTTTGCTGACAGACTGATTAAACAGTCCTGTCCCTTAATTATTTTTGTCTTCTATAAATGGCAAGTCAAGCTACTCATTTTCCAGGGATATTTTCAAAAGAAGACACTCTGAGGGTGACTCCAAGGCACTCTTTGTCGCTATTACAGCTTCCATGTGTGCTAAATGGCCACACACTGGGACCCCACGGTGCAGGTCAGGAGGTACACATGGTGAGAAGCAGCAAGTAAATGCAGGCGCATCACAGACTGTCTTCTCAGCTCCACTCCACCCACTGAGATGCCTACACACTGCCCCAAGCTGTCCTCAGACTCACGTGCCACCTCCGGGCTGTCACCCAGCCAGCTTTCTTTGTACTCTAAAGAATGAGAGTCCCTAGAAACATTGATCTGGGGATCCATGAGCACCGTCCTTCCTCCAGATCCACAGACAGGAAGAAAGATATCCTTAGCAAAAGACCAGGCAACCTGGACAGAGCCTCTTGGTAGATGAGGGGCAGAGAAATCAACAAGGAGAGGGGCGCAGGGTCTGGTTATCTCGTGCTGAAACAAAGTAAAGGGTCAGAAATACACTCCCAATAATTCTACCTCTCGGCATAGCAGGTGCGTGTGCATGCAGAGTGGTTACTGAAAAAGAGCTTCATGGGGGAAAAAAACATTCCTATCTGAATGACAGTGTCTGTACCACAGTTCCACGAGATTTTGGGTTTGATTGGGATGCACCTGCTTGGTACACGTAGATAAACATCTGGAACCATTAAATGTTCTGCATTCTGGGGCTGCTCTGGATCAATACCAAATGAGGATGTCGATTTCTCCTTTCTGCTTGGGATAAAACGTGCTTGAAACACATAGAATCCTTTGGATCTACTTTCATTTAAAAAGCACAATTATTCCAAAAGTTTTCAGTTTGCTACACAGACCGTTTCCTGCTCAAATATAGCGATCCAAAATATCCATTCCACCCATAATTCTCAGCATCTGCTCAGTACATAGCTGCATATTTTGACATCCCAGGAAAGTTTTTTTAAATAAAGAAGGAAGGAAAGGGGAAAAAAAAGGCTGGAAAGAAGGGAGGGAGAATTAAAATAAATATTCTCGAGAGTAATTTTCTCTCTGAAAGGCTAATAATATATAAACTTCAAAAAATATTTACAAAGGCAGAGTTTTATGTTGGTTAATTGACAGTCTACATATTTTCAGAAGAGGGCTATTGGCAAAAGGAGGGGAAAACAATTAGTAATACATTCATTTAAGGTCCATTTGCTGTAAAGGTTAATAGCTCTTTGTTTTGAATAAGAGCTTTACTAACCCTTCTGTGATCTGCGATGTTCCTTTGCACAGTGCTTGGTTCAGAGGTATCCCATTCAATTAAAAAAAAAATTCAGTGAATGAATAAATGAACGAATGTTCCTGTGTGTATGAAAATCTCTTGAATGTCCACAGGAATGTTTGAATTTCATACATTCTGCCTTTCACTAAGGTAGATTGAGCCTAGGCTCAGTTATCACTTGGCTTATTGGTCATTTTAATTGAGGTAAAAATAATGATCCTTCACCAAAGAAGTCAGACTGAACCATTTCTTAAACTGCAAATCAATGAACCACCCGACAGAAAAAAAAAAGAGCAATAGATATGAACAGGTAATACACACATAAAAAAGAAAATACAGATGGCTAATAGACATATGAAAAATGCTCTCTCTAACTAGCAATCAGGAAAATGAAAATTCAAGCAGCCAGGAGACACTATGCTTAACCCATCAGATGGGCAGCAATCAGGTGAAATGAGAGCGGGTAAAGGAATGGGCTCGGAGGGCAGGCTGTCTGGGTTCACACCCTGCCTCTGTTGCCTGCCAGTCTACGTATGCCCCAGGACAAGATTCTTAACTTCTCTGGGCTGATAAAGGGGTAACGATATCAACATCTATCTCGTTGGGTTGTTGCAAGCATTCAACGATTTCATACACATAAAGCATTCAAAACTGTGCCTGGCAGGAAGTAGCCACTTGATACATAGATCTATTATTGGCATCAAGTGTTGAGGAATGTGGGGAAGCAAACGCTTTTGTAAACTGTTGGTTGGAGTATAAATTTAGTACAGCCACTTTGGAAAGAAATCCAGCCGCTTCTAGGAAAATTAAAGGTATGCATCTCCTACAGCTCTGCTAGTATCTGCTCTTGGGAAACAAATATATTTGTTTCATTCTTACACTGACTGCAGCATTCTGTGTAATGGAAACTATCTGGAAACTCATAAATAGGAGAATGGCTAATTATGGTATAACTATGAATACTATGTAGCACTTAAAAATAATGAGGTAGTTTTCGAGGTACTGACATGGAATGATCTCCAAGACACATGGCTGAGTGGACACAGCAAGTATCAGAACAATGACACAATGTCACTGTGAATATCATTGTGAATATCATTGAAGATGTGGTATTTGTTATGATACGGCACGACATTTGTGTATATGTCATTTGAGCAAAAGTTACATATGAAACCTTGTATTATATTTATATTGTATATAATATATATTATTATATAAACATACCTGTATGTATATAGGTGAGTGTAGTAAAGTCATTAACTCTAAGGGAGGTATAGGTATTGGGTGTGGTAGTCAAAAGAGGACTTTACCTGCTTTGTACTGTTTTTAGTAGAAATACTATATTTGTATATATCTTTGCAGTGCATTCCTCTATTTATTTATACAATTAAATATAGGGAAGGGGGAATAGAGAGCTATTGTTTGATGGGCACAGAGTTTCAGCCTGGGATGATGAAAACATTCTACAAGTAGAGGGTGCTGATGGTTGCACAACAACATGACTGTGCTTAATATCACAGAACTGCATGTCAAAAAGAATTAAAATGCTAAATTTTATGCTACATCTATTTTACCATGATAAAAATTTTAATTAAATTTGAGAATTCTTTATACCATGACACAGGAGGATGACCCCTGTCAAGGATTAGAGCGTGCTCCAGTGTATAGAAGTTGAGCCTTTCAAGAACCCTGGGACGTGGGTGAGTTGGAGAGTGGCACAGAGGCTTGGAAAGGAGAGATGATGGGGAGGCCTGTCTGCCCAGAGAAGGAAAGTCTTGAAAAAAGACGAGAAACAAAATTAGAGAGACATCCAGTGGAAAGTCAAGCAGCGCCCAATTAACAGAACTTGGCTTTGATCTGCTGGGAAGGAGAGAAATAATTCCTCTAAGTCCCTGTTCCCTCTCTCCAGTCGGAAGCCCTCCAGAGATAAATTCACAGATGGCGAGGGGCAGGGAAGGTGGTGCAGAAGGAGAAAAGAAAAGGGTCGTAAAAAGTAGAATCTCATAATGGCTTGTAGTTTTGCTGCAGCAGCTCCTCTTTCAAAGAGCTTCCATGCACCTGGAGGGAACTGGATTTCCTTGTGAGACTATGCCTTTCAAGTAGATTAAAAACTATTTTCATGAGTTGTGGCTGTTTACATGCAAACCTGTCATTCAGATGATGTGTGCCTTCACAGACGCCCACGGAAGCTTATCAACAGCTCCTTCTGTTTTGGGATAATTTCCTTTAGGTTCCTATGCAGGGCGTCTGGGCAAAGGAGGAAGGTGAAGGGACCAGAGGGCATTCTATTTCCTCCACAAGGTGAAAAAAAAAACAAAACACTAGGAGCATGATAGGGGCAGGGCTGGAGCAAGAGTCCAGAGTCTCCTCCAGCTGGAATGAGGGCAGGAAGGTGTCAGAAGCTGGTCATCCAACTCTGAGCTCGTCCAGTGCTTGCGACAGACAAGGTCCACCCTCGTCTATGGGCTGAACAGTTTCCCAGGTTGTGAGTTTCTGCCACCCATTCTCCAGCAGAGCCTAATGCCAAGGCCACACTCCAGGAGACAGAGAGACTATCAAGAGTAGGACACAGTGGCTTTGGGAAATCTAGGGAGGGACGACCAAGCCTTGAGCTCAGCTACTGTGGAGTCCCAAATTCTGAAGCAAAATTTAAACTGTTTTCTGAATTGAAATTATGTTCATTGGCTTTTTTGCCAAAAAAATTTTTAAGCAATTGTTAAACCACTTTGATCTAGAAGCCACATTATTTTCTAGAAATCTTACACTGAAGATTGAGTTAAATTCTAGAAGGATAAAGCGATGGCTTGTGAGCTTTTGAAAAGAAAACGTTGATTCACTCAAGCCGACATAAGACAAAAATAGATAACAAACCAATGGAATATGTGGTTATGTGAATGTGTTTGGCTGAAGAATTGACAAGATTTTTAACAACGTTTCAAGAACAAAGTGGAAGAACATGGTCAGGATGTTAACAAACATAGGCTGATTTGTAACTGAACAAACAAGGTTGCCCAAGATTATTAATTTTGTTAATCTAAATTTCCTCATCTGTAAAATAAAAAGGTTGAATTAGACATCCACTAAGGTCTTATCCACCTCTTCAGCCTCTGATTGCTGTAGCTGGAGGAAGGTCCCAAGAGATGGTTCCCAAAATTCGCCAAATCCTGTCCTAACTTGGATAAAAATGTAGGAGCATGCCTGTAAAACCAAAGAAGACACAAAGGGAGGAGCATTTATTGCCTTAGAGGGTAGAATCAACATTTAAAATCAAACCTTTTCCCCCTTCTCAAGCCAATAACATCCTAGTTTGAAACTAATGAGATAAAATGTAACAGTATGAAGTTCCGATTTTTAAAAATCTATTCTACAAAGTCAATATATTGGAGATCTATCTTGGAAGCAGTTCAGACAAAGAATTTGGTTGACTTTAAATTCAGTATCAAACATCAGAAAGGCATATTTCATGCCTCGGTGCCAAGGAGGACTTGATAGGGACTAGGCTATGTATAAACTCTGGGGTCCAAATCAGAGGACAGCATTGCCCTACTCAAAACTCTGCCCTGAATTTGAAGTATCATGCTCAGTACTGGGCACCATCCATTAAGGAGGACGTGAATAAGCCGAGAGCATCCAGGGAAGAGGGAACATACGACAGTAAGACATTTTAAAGGTTGTGATAAGGACCAGAGGGCTCCTCCAGCCACTCCACCCCGACCATCTCGCCATCACCCCACTGCACCCAGCTTAGCTCTTTCACGGCATCACTGCACTGGGAACGTCAGTCCTTGCTTGAATGTGTTAGCACGAGAACACACCGTTTCCTAGTGTATGAAAGAGGAAATTTCATCTTTACCCTGAGTGGAGATCTCACTCTCTATGACTCTTCCACCCATCGCTCCACGTTCTGGTACCCAGGGACCACAGAGGTCAACTTTAATCCCTCTTCTAATGAGTCAAGAGGATGGTTGGTCACTTCCAAGAAATCCTTCCAGGTAAAACCGGACTGTGTTTTTTTTCAATTGAAGTATAGTCAGTGTCCCATGTTGTGTCAATTTCTGGTGTACAGCAGAATGCTTCGGTCATACATAGACATACATATATTCCTTTTCATATTTTTTTCACTATAAGTTACTACAAGATATCAAATGTAGTTCCCTGTGCTCTACAGAAGAAACTTATCTATCCTACCTGTCATAAAACTGGGCTGTTTTTTAAAATTAATCCTCCAGACCTTTTTATTTATTTTTTGGCTCTTTGCACCTCGGGGTTAGAAGGCGGTCTGTTCTGAGATGCGGGCTCTTTTGTGCCTCTTCCCTCCTTGCAGGGTTCAGAAGCAAACACAAGCAGTAAGGAGCTGGTCCTCACTGACCCTGCTCCCAGCATGTCACCTGAGGCCTAGAGATGCTCAAAAATTGGAGCAGCAATTCCTAATTGTGACTTTTCAATACGTCAGGGTATTTCCGGTTCACACAACATTTGTAGAATAGTCTTTCAGCTCATCTTAATTTAAAAAAAACCAAAACAAACAAACAAACAAAAAAACCCCCCAAAAATAGATGCCCTAGAGCGCTGTAGGAACACGTTCAAAATTCCAGGTCCCAATTCCAGACAAGTTGAAAATCATCGGCTCAGTTAGCCGTTTTTCTTTAAAAACAAAATCCTCTGAATGCTATCGATTCCTATTCTTTATCTGACAGACTCATATATTGTTTTAAGTGCTCACGCTGACGGTGCTATGTATTTTCACTTATCTGATATTTACTTGAGTGCCTGCTATGTTTGTGATACCTCGAAGTATGTGGCAAACAAGAACCAAACCAAAAAAACGTGGGGTTGGCTTGTCCATACCGCGGTACGGAACAGGATCCCTCAGTTACAAGGAAACAAAGAGATACAGGATAGTGTGAGTGACTTGCCTTCGGAGGGGGACAAAATCGGAACCACTCCCCACAGGTTCACAGACCTGGAAAAGACCGCAAAGCCAGGCTGGGGTCTCTTCGCTGGTATTTTATAAACTCATTTTGAAGCCCAGCTTGTTCAAAGTAAATAAACTGTTGTTTGTGTAAGTAATTAATCAGGAATTACTTGGAAGGTTTATTATGAGGCAAGGAGCAAGCAGTCTCCTGAGGCACTCGGCAAACTCTCTCTTTCAGTAAATAATTGCTTAAGTTACAATTATTTACTAAATTAAGTCATTCCTTTTGTGATATCTCTAAGACGTCAAGTAATTGGTTGGGTTCACTTTAGTTTGGTGTTTTACAAAGGAAAAAAATAGGGCTACCTAATGAATTAACAGTGCAATTAACTATAAATTTGGCACTTCAGAAACACATTTTTAATAGCTAAGAACAGGTACAAACAGCCTTGTGTGTTTTTTGTTGTTGTTGTTGTTGTTGTGTTTTTTAAAACCTAGGTATAAGTTTCCATCTTGTTTAATGCAGCGATGCTGGGAAAATAATGGCACAACGTAACATTATTTTCCATTTACCAAGAGCCAACAACACAGAAAGCCCATTTCAAGCAGAGCTGTAGCCAGAGGCCCCTGCCCTGCGCTCCTGGTGGGAACTGCTTTGGCCTCAAGGAGGGTCCACCTCCTCCGCCCTTTCTCTCTTCAGCTCCCACCTTAAGACAAGGTCTCCTGGGAGCAGTGCCTTCCCTGTACCTTCCTGGGGTTAGGAGGGACGAGTAACGATCTTCCGCCTTGAGCTTCCTCCCTCCAAACCACACCTCCCTGCTATAATTATGAGGAGAGAAATAATGAAGAGTGACTAACTAACTCACACCTTTAATGAACTGTTTTGTTGTGTTCTTAATTTTTAGGAATAAAATGCAAATCATTGGGTTTTAAGAGCAAGCAAGGAAACTGAACTCTCCTCATTAAACATCTGTACCTTGCAAGGAGATACTCTATCACGTTATGGTATTCCCTGCTTTGTGTGTTCCGGGCCGTGGGGTAGGAGGTGAGCATCCGCCACGTGCCAGGCACCAGGCTGAGGGGTCTTCCAAGCACGTTATCTCACGCAGCCCTCGTGACCACTCCGTGGGGTTGGTCTGACAAGTGCTGCCCCACTGATAATTTCCCAATACCATGTAGCTTCTTTGTAACACATCCGAGATAGGACCCCCTCCCTCACCTTCACCCACAGGTACACTCTCTCCAAGGAGAAATGGAGAATTTATTTTAAAAGCTGTCTAGGATACATCCTCCATCTTTGCTTCAAACATAGATGACAACACAGACATAGAAAACAAACTTATGGTTACCAGGGTGGGAAGTGGGTGGGAAGGGATAAATTGAGAGTTATAGATTTGCAGATACTAACTAATATACATAAAATAGATAAAACAACAAGCTTATACTGTACAGCACAGGGAACTGTATACAATATCTTGTAGTAACCTATGGTGAAAAAGAATATGAAAACAAATATATGTACGCTCCTATAGGACTGAAGTGTTGTGCTGTACACCAGAAACTGACACAACATTGTAAACTGACTGTACTTCAATAAAAATATAATATATAAAAATATAGATGACAAAGCCCAAATGACCCTAAAATGCTAGAAAATCCATCATTTATTAATTAGTTGGGTTTTTATAGTTAGAACAGTTTCTAAAGGCAGGAAATTAAGCACATTTGTTGTAGAAAGAAATAATTTTGCCAGCAAGTGTTGAAAAAGATGTACTTGGAACTCCTAAGAACACAAATTTAGGGCAGAGTTTTGAGTAGGGCAATGCTGTCCTCTGATTTGGACCCCTGAGTTTATATATAGCCTAGCCCATATCAAGTCCTCCGTGGCACCAAGGCATGAAATACACCATTCTGATGTTTGATACTGAATTTAAAGTCAACCAAATTCTTTGTCTGAACTGGACCCTAAATAAACATGATCCCTCTCCATCTGTCTCCTGTTGGTCCCGTTTCCTTGGAGAACAGCGACTCACACACTCTCTCGCGTGCATGGTGTTCAGACATGACCCCCACGTTCAGAGAGCTCAAGCCTTATCACGTGACATCAACATCTCTGCATCTCACTCTAGTACAGAGTGAGGAAGAGACAGAGGTGGGTTGAGATGGCAGCTGTAGAGCGTGAAAGCCCTATTAAGGATTTAGCAGATGATTCTAAAGACAATGGAAAGCTACTGGCACATTTTAGTAAGGGGGAAAAAATGGTATGACTGGGTTTGCATTATTCAATGATAGCTCGGGCTCTATTAAAAATAAATGAAAACACTTCACTAGAGTGAATGGGTTGGAGCGGCAAAGAGCAGCCACTGGATGGCCATGTAGGAGGTTCCTGCAACTGTCTAGGGAAGAGAGGGTGGTTTCCAGACCTACAGTCGTGGCAGGAGAGACAAAGAAGTGGGTAGATTTTATAGCTACAGAAGGCCTGGCTGGCAGAACGTGGTGAGTGAATGGAGAAGGGCAGGGAGGGACCGAGGATGACTTCTTAGTTCCTGGCTGGACAGCAAAGCCTTCCCTGGGCCGGGAGGCGGGAGGGGTGGAGATGGTGAGTTCGGTCCTGTACATGCTCAGTGCGAGGTCCCTGCGAGGCCTCCTTGGGAGGTGCTCAGGAAACGCCCCTGGGTCAGGAAGGGATCGGGGCTAGAGTTACACATTTGGGGGTTGCGGCAATACAGCTGAGAGCTGAAGCCATGGCAATGGCTGCGATCCAGCTTGAGGTGGTGGGTGCAGGGTGATACGTGAAGAGGCCTGAGCACAGAGCCCTTCACACAGCCCTCCTAAGCCCTGTGGGTTATCCAGCCCTAGAAATGATCATTTAGCTCCAGGAGGGCCCTCACCTGGCCCCTCTTTGCATCCCTACCTGCCTAGTTCAGGCCCTAACCACTTCCTAGAGACTTCTGCAATAGTCTGGTCTCAGACTCTTTCTATTTACCTTTCTTATCACTACCAAACTGATTTTCTTAAAGCATTGACTCCCGTCTCATTACGTTCCTCCTCAAAAGCATCAGTGTTTCCCCATTCCCTGCCAAATAAGGTCCAATTGCTTCATCCTAGGCCCCAGGCCTACCGTAAGACGGCCTCAGACACACAGACATAGCCCTGCTGCTGGCCCCTGTTTATTCTGCTCTCCATCAAAGGTGCTGTGCATACGTGACCTTGCTGAAGTCATTTAAACTTCTCCTCCTCCGCTTTTCCATCCCTTAACTCCTATGGGGGCTGACGAGGGGGTTCACCACATTGAATAAAAGGACGTGCCTCAGGGCACAGAGACATCTGTCTGCCTCTGACATTGGATTCCCCCAGGCTTCACGATCTGTTGCAGTGACGCCAACAGACAAATGAACTGTGGACCTGGTGGAGAGGTAATGGGGGCACACTTTGGCCAAGAGGGAAGCATTTCAGCTGCCAGCCAACCATTTCAGACAAATAGGACCTTAGTCCATTTTGAAGGAACTTTATGAAAGAAAATTTTATTTGCACCTTTAATTGTACAAGTTACTTACAACCAGTGTATCCATATATGTATACGAACACTTATGAAGCACTGTGAGCCAGCCTCAGAGGGGAAATGGAGCTTGCAGTCTTAGAAACAGATGTAAGCAAATGTCCCCGTGTACGTGAAAGAGAGCTCCTTGGATAGAACGCTGGTGCCGGAGGCTGGTGTGAACCGCAAAAGACTCATTCAACAAAATTTGTTGAGCATCTACTCTGTGCTAGGCGCTATTCTATATACAGAGTAAAACAATGAACAAAGTAGACAAAAATCAGTGCTTTCGCAGAACTTTATAGGAAGGAGATAGATTTTTTTTTTAAATAATAAGTAGACTATACACTGTGTTAGAAGGTGCTAAGTGCTGTGTGGAAAAGAGAACAATGTAAGGGAGGTTGAGAGTGATGGCGTGGGAGGGTTGAGGGTTGCAATTTTATATGTGGCCACCAGGGCAGGCATCATGGAGACGAGACGGTGTTGTTTGAGCCAAAGGCTTGAAGGTGCTGAGAGTGGGGCATGTGGGGAAAGAGTGTTGCAGGCAGAGGGAGGAATGACCAAAGGCCCTAGGCAGGAGAGTGCCTGACACATTGGAGAAACAGGAAGGAGGCCAGTTTGGCTGGAACGGAGTGAGCAGGGGCCAGAGCAGTAGGAGATGGGAGTCAGGGGCGAAGGATCAGGCTGAGAAGTGCCTCAGCATGGCCCCACCGGAAGGTTTGGGGGCAGAGGAGTGATTCTACTCCTGCTGTGAAGGCGGCCCTCTGGCTGCTGTGAAGAGGGCACGCCATCAAGGGTAGGGACGGGAGCAGGACGGCTGGGCAGGAGGGCATTGCCCTAATCCAGGCAGGAAGATGGTGGCTGGGGCCAGAGTCCAAGCAGCAGAGGTGGCGAGAGGGGCTGGATTCTGGGTAGATTCTGAAGACACGCACAACAGGACTTAGAGATGGATTGGATAGAAAGGCTAAAAATAGAGCAGTCAAGGCTTCTGCTCTGAGCTACTAGAAGGAAGGAATTTTCTAGGTTGAGAAAAACTGAGGGCAGAGCGTGTATGAAAGGTAGACTATAAGCAGTTCAGTGGTGAGCTTGTTAAATTTGTGAATGCCCATTAGATATCCAAGGGAAAAACACTGGGTGGCCAGTTACACACACACACACACACACATGCATACACACACACACAGAGGTCTAAATCTGGAGTTCAGGAGGGAAAGTTGAAGCTGGAAATATAAATTTGGGTCCAAATCACAGACTTCCCTCCACAATAACCACAGTGAAACCGGCCCCTCTTCTTCTCTCCAGCACCCCCATTTCCTCCTCCCCACTGTTAGCACTTTCTATGTGCCCGGACTTCTGCTCACATCACTCACATCATCTCACAATGGCCCCAGGAGACAACCATTATAGTCCCTGTTTTGCAGATGGGGAATCCTAGGCTTCGAGAATTTGCATTATCTTGCCCAAGCTCACACAGTTGGAAAGAACTTCATTCTGCAGGCAGTGAGGAGCCATTAAAAACTGAGAATAACACTGTCCGGTATTTATTTTGGATACAGTGCTCCGAGGGTAGCACAGAAGTTAGAATGGGATGGAATGAGAGCAGGGAGGAGGCCATTACAACATCTCAAGAGTCCAAGAGAGGTGATGCAAGAGGGAACTCAGGCTGGGGTTGCACAGATGGGAAGGAGGGGCCAAGAGCGACCAGGTAGCGTCATGATGAGGCTTGGCAACATGTTGAATTGGGGTCATGAGGGAAAAAACCCATGATATCAGTGGGCTTCTGGCCGGGGAACTGGGGAAAGGGTGGCACCACTAGCTGAGGTAGGGGACACAGTAGGATGGTTGGGACATGACGGGCTGATCCAAAAGGGACACATCAGGAAGCAGGAGGATAGGCTGGGATCAACCAGGGAACATCTTCCCTGGGAGGTTTCGGACCTTCACTTTGCAGACTAAAGAGCCACCAAGATTTGGGTCAGATAAAGGCGATCACGCAGCAGACTCACTCCAAGCCTGCAGTCCTGTGTGCTTCGTGAGGGCAGGACCTGGGGCCCCTCGTGCAGTGTGCGCTGCAGCCATCTACACAAAGCAGCTACTTAACACAGGACACAACCCTCTCACCCCTACTCCCCTTTTGGCCATTTATTAGGCATACTTGCAGAAGATTATTTTTTCTATTTTTCTTTTTTTTTTTAGGGGGGTAGGTATTTGGTTTGTTAATTTATTTTTGGAGGAGGTGCTGGGGATTGAACCCAGACCTGGTGGATGCTAAGCATGAGCTCTACCACTTGAGCTACACCCTCCCCCCAGGATTTTTTTTTTCTGATGCAAGCACATTGTGCAATTACATTGAATAAGCTGAATAAATCCATTCAGGGTTTCTACAGAATTTTTTTCTTAAATCCAACTTATAGCAAGTAACAGCCTGTTTGCTTCCCCACCACCATGCACGACTCCCCACCCCTCCTATTGTCTGGCCTGACTGGGATAATGGGTATTGTGTTCCCACATGCATTAGGCTGAAACACTTCTCTTCATCCAGCTTCCATCCTCATCAAAACCCAGATCCTAATCTAACTTCATCACCATTAAGCAGCCAACCCAGCTGCAGCAGCGGAGACAGCGGAAAACAAAAGGCTGAGGACAAGAGTGGCATTTCTCTGAGAAACAAAAGGACGAGCCTGATCAAGTGACCCCGCACCCGGGAAGGAAGACAGAGCTCCCAGAGCTGACGAAAATAAAATTGCCAGTCAAACCATCTTCTCATTCGTTTCTCTTCCACACTCCTCATTAGCTCAGGGAAAGGGAGATGAACTAAGAGTTAAACACCCCCAAAAAGCTTAAGCGACCTTTAAATCAGACTTCAGCATGCTTTACGTTGCCACCAAAACCCTCTCCTCCTGCTTCCTGTGCCCCTCTCGCTCACTTTGACCTCTGGGCGTCTCTTTCTCCCTGTCTCTTAGCCCTTTCCTTCATTCCTTCCATCCCCTCTCCAGTTCTGCCTTATCTTCTGCTTGTACAGTTACTTTTCTCCAATGGCTTGGCCCAATCTTTGAAACTCCTCCCACCCTCCAGCCCAGGTCTGCCTCCAGGACCCGCTTTGTGTCCATTCTCTTTGCAGCCCCCTCTACTTGGCCTCGTCATTCACCTACGATCTTCCTTCCCCATCACCCTCGTCTCCCAAGCCCATGCTTTTCACTGACTAGCCTCAGACGTCACCAGAAGCCAAAATTTCTAGCGACAGCCCATTGTTGCCTGACAGAGGAAGATGATATAAATGAGGCAATTGCTTCAGTTCATAATTAAAATAAGCCAAATGAAGCAGCAAAACAAGACAGATTCATGGTTTGGAGAGCTAAGGATGTGCTGGACAGCCCTCCTTCCCCCAACTCTGCTGGCACTATGCCCCAGAAGCATACTGACTAGCCAATCAATTCTCAAATTCTAGATAGATGGGCCAGGGAATAAATGATTACCCCACAGCCCCTCCTCAGCGGCTGCAGGCCCGGCTAATGCACACTCAGCCATCCCCTGTTTCAAAATACCTTGCCCGGACTGCTTCTCTCTCTCCCTTCCCTACTTTTGTTTCCAGCTACAGGGAACTCCTAAGTAGAAAATCAATACGCACTTTAATTACTGGCCCCCAATTCATCAGGGCCTCAACTGTAATTACTCTGCCTGAGCCGGGAGCCTTAGGAGCCAATAAACTGAGACAGCCAGGCACTGGGTAACGCGCATGATGACGAGAGGCCGGAGTGTGACTCAGCCTGGGTGGAGTTTTCTGAGACCACCCACCCACCTTCCTGCCACCCCCTTCCCTGGTCAGCACTGGGGGAGCCAGTCTCAAAAGGGCAGGAGGGAGGCAGAACTGGTAGGGGTCATGGCTGGACACAAGGCTGACCTGTTGTCTCTCTCGCTCTGTTTTTCATTCAGTCAACTGCCTCTAAGTCCTTGCCACTCAAAGTGTGGTCTGAGGATCAGTGGCTTCAGTATCCTCGGGGAAACTGTCAGCTCTCCAGACGCTCAAGCCCCAACACACATATACCGAGTCAGATTCTGTGTTTAACAAGATGCCCACATTAAAGGGCAGAAAGCACTGCTTTAAAGTCACACTGGTGCGTGTTTGCTTCACTAGGGCTGGCGGGGAGGCGGGAAAGTGTTCTCGGTACCTGTTCCGTGGCCCGTCAGTCTGCTTGCCACCCACAAAGGCTTCCCCAAACTCTTTTTACATTACAAGGGGCCCACAGATGCTAAAATGTTCTTTCTCCCTCCGTGGCATATTCATTCTTTTCCTTATACCTCCTCAGCACTTCCCAAAGGCAGGTAATCTTAGGGTCTGAGAAATGATTGTCCCCCTTCCTCTACTGCCCTCCAGACAAAGTCTGACGGACCCTCTGCCTAGACTTGGGGTCCTGTTCCCTTGCCCCAAGTGCCTTAAAGTTGCCATGCTCCTGATCACGGCCCTCTGCATCTCTGCTGCCAGGGTTCATTCATCCTAAAAGGATGGATTGAGGGGAAATCCTCAGGGTTCCTTTCAGGGACTAGGTTGGTCCCATAGGATGATGCTGGGCTGTCAGAAGAAATGCCCTCATGGGATTCTCCTTAAAACTGCAAAGGCTGATGGAAATGTCTCCCCTGGGAAAACAGGAATTCATCTTTGGGATGGCTCAGAATAAAGGACTTCATTGTGATCAGTGAATTCATAACCTGTGTGGGTCTGGAAGTGATTCCTCCTTATGCTTCTAGGGCTTAGAGGCCAAGGATGGTGGCAGAGAGAGCTCGGCTGCTCCGCCAGGTGCCTGGGCAGAGCTGTGTTTCTCCTGACAAAAAGCTGGGCTGCAACTGTCCTACTTTCCCACACACACATCAGCCAGGGCTTCGAGTCTGAGCACGGAGCTATTGACTCAGCTGATCAATTTTCCAGTCGCAGGCAGCCAGGCCCATGAAAAATGACTCTGTTGCCCATCACCCCACCCCACCCCGATGTTGGCTAATGCAAATGGAACAACTCTCCATTTAGGAATGGCTTCTAAGTGTCTCTCTGTCCTCCTGCCTCCCACATGTAGGCGTTCCCTGCTGAGTCCTCTGCTCTTCTGTCTCTCTCTCTCTCTGCTTTCTCTCCAAGCTCATGCACTCCCTCCATGTCAACCACCACTTCTACAGAGGTGCATTCTCAAGATTTCCCGTGTCCAGGTCATCCACCAGACTTTACACTTAAGACTCTAACTGGGCGTCTCTGTCTAATGGCCCAATAATTACCACCCCTCAATTTGAGTTGTCTAAAAGCCAAACCGCCCTCCTCCCGCATTTCTCCCACCCGCTACCTCATTATTTTCCATCCTGTATCTCTCATGCTTGTGAATGGCGCCCAGGCTCCAATCTCAGTCATTGTGACTTACGGTCTCCCTCGGATAATCAGTTCTAGAGGCACTGCCTTTCAGGAACTCTCCCATCTCTGCTGCTCTTTCCCCATTGTCACCGCCTCCATTAGACCCTGTTTATATTGAACCTGGGCACTTGTGACAGCCTCGGTTTGGAACCCTCCAGTCCTTCCCCAGTGCCAATGGGTCTCAATCCAAGCTGCACAATAGAATCACCCAGGGAGTGTTCAGAGAACAGCGATGAGGAGATCAATGGCTAAACCAGCTAAGCCGGGATGGTTGGGTGTGGGGCCCGGGTGCTGGTCATTTGCTACTGTGGTGATCCTAGGACAGAGCCAGGGCTGAGGACCACTGCTCTGGCCAAGCTGGACCATTTGCTGTGTACAACCACCCTCTGTCCACTCCTTCCTCTGCAATCAGGCCCCACCTTTCCTTCTGCCTAAGGTGACCTCAACTTTTCTCTCCAGTGATGGAAATGTTCTCTGCCCTTCCAGGCCCAGGCCAGATGTCACCTCCTCTACGGAACCTTTCCGGATCCCTTCCCAGAACTCCAACAGCATTTACTCCCACAGCACGCATGAGACTTGCCCTGCTCTTCCTTGTGCAGGGTCTACAGTCATAGCGCAGTCCCTTTATCTAACTGTCAGCTCCTTGAAAGACCAAAGCCATTCCTCGGAGCACCTGACTTGGAGCCAGAAGAGCTAACTTTGCATTCTGACAACTCAAGAATGAAACTTCATTATTGAAACTTTGGATAGATTATTGAAAATCTCAGTTTCCTATTCTGCAAAAGGGGAATCAGGATTCCTCGCCACTTCATGGAAGTGCTAATAATTATTGTTGTTAGTCTAACGATTTTTGCCCTTCCTGTTACTCACCAGTAGCTTGGCCCAATTAACTACTTAATAAGTGAACATTGAACAAAGCAATGAATATATTTCGCTTTTTATCATAGACTTTTTTTACTCATCCTAAAAATAATTCCAAATTAGAAAATCAATTCACTAAAAAGTGTGGCATCTAAGGTCATGGGCCCAGCACCTCCCACAGTGTGGTCAAACCCAAAAACATCTGCTTTCCTAACTACCCTCGTCTAGGCCCTTGCTGTGATATTTAAACCATGTCCTTTTTGTCAGGTGTCAAAGCCAAGAGCATGGATGTCACAGTTTCACTGTCTCCATGCAGGCTGGCCCCCTGGGTGAACGTGTGAGCGCACACACGCACACACACACACACGCACACACACACACACACGCACACACACACAGAGCTAATGAAGTGTGCTGCCCTCTCATGGTCACCTGCATAATCAAGAAAGCCAGCTTCCTCAGCAAACATTCTCGGAGCCGGCATGTCAGGGCCAAGGCCTGAGTCTGGAGCTCTGGTCTGCACCCCCCTGTAGTACGTGGTAGAGGGTTCTGTCCAGTAAGTACGAAAAATTCCTATTGTCTGGGACAGACATCTAATGAATTAATGACACATATTTTGCAAGAGAGGGGCACGAGCCTGGGGAATCCTGGGGTAAAAGAAGTGAAAGTTCAAGGAACCTGAGATCATGGTTCAAACAAAATATCACGTAGAGCAGGGGGTCTGGCAAGCAACCTCCCAGCAGCCTGCCCCAGCCCCTCCCCAGCCACCCCCGGCCGCAGCCTTCTCCACACTCATCTACAAGCTCATTTATGTTTCTGGGTGAATAATCCCTGACAGCAACTAGATTAGAAGAGCCCCTTATCCTGACTCACAGCTCTTGCTCTCCAGGGAGCCCTAAGCAATTAGAAAGCATTATCCTTTTCATCCCATAAAACCTAAGAAAGGAAGGCAGGAGGCAAGGACCACCATTGCCCCTTGAGGCGGAGTAACTAAAGGCCTGGGTGGAGGATGAGGTGGCCAAGGTCACAGGCAAAAGCAAGGGGGAGAGCAGACAGAGCCCACAGTGCTGGTGACTCTGAGCAGTTTTCCAAGGCTGGGCAGTTTAGTAAGGCGAGCTGGCCTGGGAGCTTGTCAAGGTCATGGACACTTTTCTTCTCTCTTGATGGGTCCATTAAGACTCTCATCCCATCCTGAAGAAAATGATAAATTGAGATTTCAATACCCCCAAGAGGTCAGACAAATCCAGAACTTCACAAGAGTTGGAAGGAGCTTGGAGATCTGCTTCATTCAGACAGAAGCCGAGGGAGATTATGATTTGTCTGACATGACATGGGCTGTTTAAAGCCAAGGTGGGACTAGAATTCAGGTCTCTTGGGTCCATCCAGAGCTTCTTCAGGATGCAGACATCACCCTATAACAGATTCCAGGTCTCCGTTTCCATCACTATCTCAGGCTGGTGGGCAGGAGGAATGTTCCTGACCAAGGGCTTCCCTGAATTTTACCGTCAGGGACACGTATGTGCCCTCCTCTAGAGGCCTGCAGCCTGTCCAATCGCAGATAAGGAGGTCACAAGGTCTGTAGCTTGTCGCTGTGGCCACCCGGGCTTTTCTGTGGCCTCATTTCCCTGTCCTCTCTCTGTCCCTGCATTTCTCTCTCTCCATTGTGCTCCCGTTCTGTGTCCTTTCTTGTCTCCGGCTCTCACCCTTTGGAAGCTTGGGTCAGGAAAGGCCCAGAAGTGGACGGCATGGGGCAGACACCGGCCCATCTGCCCAGTGCTCCAAGCCTCCGAAGAGGTTGCAGCTCCGGGCTGTAGCCCTCCTCCCGCTGCAGACAGGGGTATTGAGGAGTCGGGGCATGATCTAAAAAGATCAGGCTACTGCTGTCTAGCAGATGTCCTCAGACCTTCCTCTGCAGCAGCACTTCCACTGGAGGCGCTCCGGACAGCAGGTGCCTTGAGCTGGAGGCAGCATGGTGCCGAGGGCAGGGTCTTGACTGCAAAGTTCAAATCTGAGGTTCGCCGCTGTCATCACTAGCCGTGAGAATGCAGGTGGGTTACTTCACCTACCTTCGTTTTCCCATCAAGATGAGGCAACCAGTAGGAGGATGCATCAAGATAACGCATGGAAATCACCTAAAATAGTCCTGTAACAAAGTAAGTATTCAAAACAGTGTTCATTAATTTTGCTGTTCTTCTCAGCCCGCTCTTGATTCTCACCTGGAATGACTACAGTCTTGCAGCAAAGATGCCCAAACCACATCATGCTTCATGAGAAAGGTTATGATGGGAATGAATGCCCCCAGAGGTCCTGCTGAGAGACAGACCACATGTCCCGCCTCTCCCACCGCCCCAGCACCTTCCCCGTTATCAAAGCCGGTGCTCAGACAGGACCTGACTCTCCTTATTTGCCCTGTGGTGGACCCCGACGGAGTCAAGTGTGTCTTCCTCCTCAGTCTTTCACTTCTACAGGGTCATAGGGAAAACACACTTCTGCAGAAGTGACTTCTCCAGGATCTTTCCAGAACCACCTTGCTGAGTAACACGTTTCTGTCTTTCATCCCAAAAGGCTAGATTTAGGCTGTTTCTAGAGTTTTCTCACTCACATTGTCACTTGCGGTTGAGAATTAAATTGTGTCACCCTTAAATTCATGTAGAGGAGCCCTAATCCCCAATATGACTATATTTGGAGATAGGGCCTTTATGGAACTAATTAGGGGTGAATGAGATCATAAGTGTGGGGGTCTGATCCAACAAGATTAGTGTCCTTATAAGAGAAAGAAAGACCAGAGCTCTCTCTCTCCACCCCACCCCTACCCCACTGAGGACATAGCAAGAAGACAGCCATCTATAAGCCAGGAAAAGCGTTTTCACCAAGAAATGAATGAGCCAGCACCTTGTTCTCGGACATCCAGCCTCCAAAACTGTGACATAAATTCCTGTTGGCTAAGCCATCCAGTCTGTGGCATTTTGTTACCGCAGCCCGGGCAGGCTAACCCACGAGTCATTGTCCTTCAGCCCCCACGGGGACACCTGCCCAAGCCAGGCACAGTGCTGGGGCTCAGACATTAACAAGGCATTGACAGATGAATTTTAAAAAGTAGACGTATAAACAGGCTGGTAGCTCTACTATTTTAAAAGGCATTGTGCGATAAGCGGCCAAATTGAGGTATTTTGCAACAGAAACAGGAAGTGGTAGATTTGCGTCTCAACAAAGCTTCTGGAGGCAGCGAAGTCTGAGCCTGATCTGGAGGAAGAAGAGCCACGTGTCAACTGGAGGAAAAGAGGACATTCCTGTTTGCTCTCATTGGAGGTTTTTGAAAACTATGTTCCTTTGGAACTGGTTTAAATGACCTCACCAGGGCATTGAGACTGTCTTCAAGATCCAGGTCAAGTTCCACCTTCCCCATGAAGACTTAATGAGACCTCATGCCACACTGAGTGGGACTTAGCATTCAGCCGGTCCAACACTCTCATTTTACAGATTGAGGAAACTGAGGCTCAGGGAGGCACGAGAGCTGGGTTTTGAGTCGTCTTCTTGATTGCGTTTGTCTTCATTGCTCAGCTACATTCTGAACTCCTTGCTTTATGCTTCCCCCCAGACATGCATAAGCCTGACTCCCGTTTGTCATACATGACTCAGCTCAAAGGTCACCTCGTCGGGCAGGTGGCCCTTCCCTGCCTCCCAGCATGCCTGGTTAGTCTCTACCACATTACCCTATTTTGTTGTTTTCATAGCACTATTCAGTATCTAAAAATAATCTTATTTGAGTGTTTGTTTACATGTTTATTATCTGTCTCCTTAAGTTGGAATGTAAGCTCTTTGAGAGGTGAGCTATGTCCATGTACCCGACCTGGCACGTAGTAAGTGCTCAATAAACACTTATGGACACACCGAGTTGTGCTCTTAGTGGACAACCAAACACACACTGGCTGCATTCGCCCCACCCAGGTCTTTAGAGCAGATGGAGCTGCCCACACACCACCTGGCTGCCTCTCACTCGACTCTCCCTGGCAGCACTTGAGTCATCCTTGTTCCTGAAGATAGCGCGGCTCCTCCTTCATTTCACTCCGCACTGACTGAGCTCCTGACACTCGGCTTCGCCTTCCCCTCCAGGTCTCTTACTCACAGTGGACTCCCTCCCACTTCAGCACAGCCCTAACTCTCTCTTTGTGCTGAGGAAAAACCTCATCTTTGCCCCATCTCCCCACCCTCCTCACACACACACACACACACACCCTCAAAGGGGAAAGCATTGCTTCCCAGAGGGGACCCCCTTCCCCCTTTCTTAGCCCTCTCCACACCCCCTCCCACTCCCAGCTCCCACTCCCCCGCTCTGCCGGCCCAGCTTCCACCCCAGTTGGAAGTGCCTTTCCCTTCCTTTGCAATCACAGGACAGCAGTGAACGTGGCACCAGGATTTATTTTTAAACTCAACCGTGAGTGCCAGGCTGCTGCTTCCTGGCGTTCAGAGATAGGGGCGCTCCTTCATTTCGCCCACCCCAGGGCTGTAAAATCGCCTTCACTCCCGCCAGGGGTTCTCAGCTCACCTGTCTGAGGGACAAGTTGCTTCTCCTCCTCCCGTCACTCCTGGCTCAGTTCTCGTGTGAGACTGCTCCCCCTGCCCACCTCCTGGGCCTCTCCCTGGCCGGGGAGAGCTTCATTTTCTTGATGTGTGTTTCCTGGCCATTCCCTCCCCCTCTCTCCCCTTACCCAGTTTGGATTGTGAATAATTCATGTGTTTCCATGATCCGGCCACGGTTTTTCTCCCTCATGAATCAAATCCCAGAGACACAGTTTATTTTCTAACCATCTTCTCGTCTGAGTTGCAGATGGGGACAGGGTTTATTCCTATAGGTCATGAATGGAAGCTCATATTTATGCCTGTTTATGAGACAGGTAGCTTTTTCCCACCCTGTTCTACGATGACCTGTTTTTCTATTAGGTTTTAATGGGGGTGTATTTGTATGATATGACATGCTTGGATAGATAGATTAATAAATGGACTGTTAGATAAATAAATAGGTGCATAAATACACAGACCGACATAATTCTTCCCCTAGAGAGCCGACTCAGTCACCTTTCTTATTTAGAGTGTCTGGTAGGAGAAGGGCAGATGCTTCTGAATATGTTCCTTATGTGCAGTGGGTGCCCTAACCCCCAATTTGTAGCCCCTCTTCTGAATAGTGATTCTCATAATAACTCGCCCCTTATCCAGAGTCCACCTGGGGTCATCTCTGCTCACTGAGTCTGCAAGTATCTACTGAGGACCTACTGTGTGCTCCAGGGACTTGGCAAGACTCTGGGACCACAAAGTGAACAACACGGACACTATCCCTGATCTTTGGGAGCTTACCAGCCACTGGGAAATCAGATATTCATTAAGCAATCCTATGTATATATAGACACACATATTGCTAACCTGATAGATTCAATATGTGCACATGAAAGCTGATGTTTTCATTTTTGATGTTTTGATCAAATTTAATAAAATTGATGTTAGATATATAAACTATAAACACATATTTCTAAGCCGGCAAATTCTAAACCTGCTAAAAGTAAATTATGAGAATGAAGTCAGGAAAACAGTGACAGCAGTTGTCTCTGGAGGAGGGAGGGGCTTGTGATCAGGAAGAGGCCCACAGAGCTGTCCTTGAAGTTCTGGTGATGTCCTATTACTTGGCCTGGAAGGTGGTTACAGGGAACTTGGATAAGAATTATCAATTACATTTTATGTTCGGGTTTTATGTCCACCCCTGTGTATATGCTACATGTTACAACTTAGCAATTTTAAATGACAAAGAGAAATTAATAATTTTCCAAGACAGCGTGTAACAAGGGCATCTGGCCTGGTCTGGGGATCCAAGGATGGCTCCCTGGAGGAAGGGGCATCTGAACTGAGATTTGCAGATAAAGATGAGTTAGGCAGAGGAAGGAAGGCATGAAGAGACAGGATGGGGGAGGAAGAGAAGGAAGCAAAGAGGGAAGAGCAGAAGCACAGAGCAAAGCCGACAGAGCCTGGGGGCCTCTGAAAGCCGCCTTGTGTGGCTGGAGCCCAGGGAGTGAGGAGGAGCAAAGATAGAAAGAGAGGCAGGAGGCGGACCATGCAGAGCCTTGTTAAGGATTTTTGTTTCCGTCCTAAGATCAATGGGGAGTGCTTGAAGGTGTTAAGTGGGGGAGTAACATGATCAGATATACATATTGATGAGCTCTCTGACTAAAATCTTGAGATTAGATTAGAAAAATGTGAAAGAGGAAGTGGGGAGGAGAGTGAGGGGCTCATTTTAATCATAGAAGAGAAAGACGAGGTTAGTTTGGACAAAGTACTAGCAGGTTAGAGATGGAGAGAAATGGACAGATGTGGGAGATACTGAGGAGGTAGAATCAGCAAAACTTGTGACAGTTCCTTCAGATCCTATGATAGTTCCTGGAACATCCATGTCTCCTACCTGAGGAATCTTCACTGTGTTCGTTTCTGCGTTCCAGAATGTGCCATAGAAACGGAAGTGGAGAGTGACGGGAGAAAGCTCCTGAGGTGCCAGGTACATACAAGATGCAATGAGGGCAAACAGCATAGAGCATTTAGAAGCCACCCTAGGGATTCCAGCACATCTTTCACGGAATAGACAAGTCAATGAAGCAGAAAATGCATTATTTACATGGTAGTAAATATGATAAAAGAAGAACATATACATTTACAAGTATGCTAAAACATCCGTCTTCAAGAACATCTCAAAGATTGCCCAGATGAGGAATCAACGGCCAAACCAACACCAGCCAACTAATCTTTCCTCAAAAAGATGATATGGACATCCACCATGTGTGGCCTCCTGCAGGACTGTAGAAAGCCAAGACGTGGAGAAAGGCAGTGTAACAGGTGGAATCTTCAGAGCTGTAAGAGGAAGTTCAGGTTGTTGCTATTTAATTTTTTTTTAAGTTTAAATATTTGACTGGAGAGGTTCTCTGCAGTTTGGGCCTGAACCTCAACATGAAAGTAAAATTACACCCCAGGTACCACGGCCCTGCCCATCTCCTATATACATGTAGTCAAGTAAGAGAGGGTGTTGTTCAGACAGTTTGCACAAGGAAGAACGTTCCTTCTCCCTGTCTGTGGCCAGCAAAAGGACATATACAAAGCTAAATATGTTCTGTGACTGAGCAAACACCCTTTTGTTGATAGTAGGTCAGCAAATGCTTAGGCTAGATCTGCGTTGGAAGTGCGGATTTTAAAGCCCAAAGTCAGGCCAGTGGTACAGAATATAAGGGGAAAAGCAGAAACAAGAAAGATGTGATCACAAATCATAACAAAGCCTAGGTATTTTTTAAATATTCCTATTTTTTTCAGAATAATTCATATGATTGCAGGATATGAAATTCTTCAAAGAGATGGCTGTTTTTCAGTGAAGTAAAGCTAATGTACAAATAACCCTTGATTTTAGGCAAATCACCAGAGAGGTGGAAGAGGGCAGGCCTGGGGAAATCAGCCTGGGTGAACCCCAACGTGGCACGTAAGGAGCGACAGCCAAGCAAAAACAAGGGCATGAAGAGGCCACAGATCCATCCTAGACTGAGACGAAGGTCCTCTCTGCGGAAATACCCATGGACAGCTCCAGGGAAAGGAACCGGGCTGGAAGGGACCCGCCTAAAGGCCGCCGAGGGAATGCTAATGACAGCGCGACTTAGTGGAAGTGAGACTCCTCTCCAGGCTCATCGTGTCCGTTAAACAGCCCGCGCGGGGTCAAAAAGCAGCGAATCTGCCTCCAGGGAGTCATACGCTGCCCAGAAGTTTTGGATTCATGAGGTCTTTGTACAAAATTCCAAATCGCTCCATAGTCACTTTAAAAGACAGTCATTTCCACAATAGTGCTTAGGGTTAACCTGGTTAAAAGCACAAGCAAGACGGCACCAAATCGCAGATCTATGTTTGTACCAAGGTGAGGGTCTGCAGCTCACGAGATGAGCTCCTGACGGAGCAATCACCCAGCACGCTCTAGTGGAGAGAGCATGGTGCTGGCAATCAGGAGAACTGGTCCTGGCTTTACCCGTGATTTCCTATGAGATTTCCCTTCTCTGGTCTTGGTCTCCTTGTCTATAAAATAAGAGAGTTGAATTTGATGCTTCCTAAGACTTCTCTAAATTCTTGAGAACAGGTATGACAGAAGTCCTGAGGGAATGAGACTGGCATTTTGATAAGCCAATATGAGTGGAATAGAGTGACTACTAGAGAGAAATAAAATAGTAGACAAAGACGTAGGTAAGATTTTGTTAATTAAGGTAAGACATTTGAGTTTTATTTTAAGTGAGAGGGAAATCAGCGGAGGATTTTTTTTTTTTATTGAATCACGGTTGATTTATAATGTTGTGTTAGTTTCAGGTGTACAGAAAAGTAATTCAGTTATACATATACATATATATTCTTTTTCAGATAGTGGAGGGTTTTAAGGAGGGAAGGAACATAATCTGACTTAAATTTTCAGTAGATCACTTTAGTTTTAGGTATAAGACAGACTCCACAGGAAGAGTGGAATCCAGAGCAAGAGTCGGGGGCTCTTGCAGTGGTCCAGGTGAGAGCTGGGGGCTTGCGTGGCAGAGGAAGGATTTGAAAAGTGCCTTAGGGGTAGAGCCAACAGCACTTGCTGCTGGATTGATATGGAGAGGTATGTGAGGGAAAAGAAAAATTAGTGATGACTTCTAGCAACTTGGGCAACTAGGTAGATGTGGTACCTACCTCTTACTGACAAGAGAATGACCAGAAGAGGGAAAACGTTTAGGACATCAATAAATCAAGAATTCTCTCTGGACTCATTAAAGTGGAGGACTTTATCAAATATCAAAGTAGAGATGCCAAGTGGACTGCTGGATTCTCTAAGTTGAGTTCCAGAACGATACCAGGGGTAGAGGCATGAATTTGCCAGCCCTTGGTGTACAAGTGGTACGTGGTCCCTATTGAAAGCGAGACTCTTCTCCAGGCTCATGACCAAATTCTAGGGCCTTCTAACGTCTAAAGGTTGACTATAGACAGAGAAATCAGCCAAGTAGTGGCCCCTGAGGTAGAAGGAAAAATCCAAGTGCATGTCACCAAAGGGAAGACAGTGGTTGAAGGAAAGAGAGAATCGCTCAGTGATGCTGAAAGGCCAAGTATGAAGGTAGCCAAGAAACGACCATGAGATTTGGCAACATGAGACCACTGGTGCCCTTGAGCCGTCGCCGTGGAGTGGTCAGGACAGAAGCCTGATTGAGTGAAGAGAGAATGGAAGTGAGAATCAGGAACGATGACATGTTCAATAAGCTTTGCAGTAGATGAGAACTGAGAAATAGCATGGAAACTCGGAGAAGAATAGAATCAGGAGCAGCCGCCTTGTATTTTAAGGCAGGAGATAGCAGAGGACATTTATATACTTCTAGGAAAGCGAAGCAGTGAGGCAGAAACTGAAGATTCAAGAGAAGAGCGGTGACAATTGCAGGAATGAAGTCCTTAAGAAGCAGGAGGGGCTGAGGTCACAACACAAGGGAGGGGGGTGGTTGGCCTTTGCAGGGAGCAGGGGCCCAGCATCTGCGAATAAGGAGGGAAGACCGAGAGGATGGGCACAGTGACAGCAAGAGGTGTGGAGTCAGTGGAGGAGGATGAGGGAGCGCCTGTCTGTAAGACACCAGGTAAGGTCATCAGCTGGACGGAATTAAAAAGGGACAATAGGCAGTCTTTGGAGAAAGGAGATGCGAAATTGCTGCTTTGGAGAGTGCAAAGTAAATATGCTAGAGAAGAGTTGTGGAATTGCCTGACTGTTCCCAGTATCCTCTTGGGGCTTATGGTCATAATTGTAAAGCAACAACAGTCCACACTACTGTCTGGTTTTCTCTGGTCATGAGTACTTGCTCAGAGGTAAGCATGGCCAGGAGTTTAACGAGGTGGGGTTCTGCCAGGTGTGTACAGGACGAAAGTCCACAGACGTCTTGCAAGAGGTTAATGTCTTAGACGGAGGACAGAATGTACGATTGGTAAAGCGAAGCAATGGATAGTGAAAAAAGAGGCCGGGTCGGGGGCTTGGAACCTCAGTGCAATTGTGTAACTGCTGGAGCTGAAGCTCGAGAACAGAAGAAAAGAGGAGTGGCCAGAGCTGGGAAGCTTGACATCAGGGCTCTGAAGAAGGTACAGTTACGTAGGTGAGCCCTCTGGCGCTGTCACTGAAGTTTGAGGGACCCGCTCCCTGCTTTCCTGAGCTGTGTATCACCTGTCCTTACAGTTGACCAGAGACGGGGTTTCCTAATGGGCGTGATTTCAGGGACACTGTAGAAGCCCCATTGCCCAACATATTCCTGAGGAGACCTGTAACTGGTTTCTGACATTCTGCCATTAAAGCTTCCTTCACTCCTTTCCTTCTGCTTTCCGTAAGTGCCACCACCTAACCTATTAATTCACTATCAATCATTTATGCATAGGTGTGATTTAGTGGCTCAGGGCCTTTCAAGTAAGACAGCAGTTGGCTGCAATTAGATTTTAATAAGCTAAGAAAGACTCCGAATAGGGCATCTGCAGAGGGGGGAGGGGGGAAGGACAGGAACATTTTTTGCGCACCTACTACGTGCCAGGCTCGGCTCTGAGTGCTCTGCATTCGTGTTCTCACTCGAGACGCCATTGTTTCCTCCTATTTGTGCAGCAGGAGGGCTCATAGAGAAATGTCTGTCCTTTGGCCAAGCCCCACAGCTAATGAGTGACGAAGCCAGGGTCTTAAGTCAGAGCCGCAGAGGCTGGGAAAGGTGTTGGGATGAGAGGGAGAAGCACTTAAACGCAGAAATATGAGGGCCTGAGGCGCATCTTGGCAAACCTCACGAGCCTAGTCTCCCAGCTCCCTTCCTGAGGACCTTGAGTTGTGTGGGGGGCTTTTTTTTTTTCTTTCTTTCTTTATGAGGTTGGTCCTTGATGAGTTTTTTTCCTCCCTTCCGTTTTTTTTTTTTTTTTCCCAAACGATAATTTAAATTTTTATTAGGTGCTCAGCCGCAGTATAAACACCCCCATTTGAATTGCTGACACACAAATCAATAGGAAAGCACTTTCCCGGACTGGAGCCCTGGCATGGGAGCCTCCCAGCCACATCCTCTTTCCCGAAGAGAAGGAGTTGACGAAACAGAACAAACAGTTTTCTTAAACAAGCCACAGTTAAAGGAAACAAAATGAGCATTCAAGGTTTCTGGTCTCTGGGCTTTCCTTTCAATCTCTAGCCCTCATTCTCACTAAACAGTCTCTCCTTTAACCTCTGTATTACCGATCAGAGTGGTGTCATTTTTATGGGAGGAAGTAGAGGGAGCAGTGTGGGGGCTGAGAACTGGCCTCGTGTTTTTAAAATGAGAGCAGAACGGCATCCCTCAATGTTCTGTCAGAGGTGAGGGACCTGGAGGTTCTACTGGTCCTCCCCACCTGCCTCCAAGTCCCCACCTTCACTCTCTGGCTTAGCGATCTTGCAGTAGAAGGTACAGTTAACGTAGAAGAGTATCTCAATTTTGGTTAGGCTGTGCCTTTAATTTCCTTTTTTTTTTTTTTTATTGAGGTATAGTCAGTTGACAATGCTGTGTCAGTTTCTGGTGTACAGCACAATGCTTCAGTCATACATGAAGTGCCTTTAATTCTCTGAAGAAAAAAACAACAAGCTTAAGATTTCACACCTAAAGCACTCAAGCCGTTGATAATTCTCCCCAAGGGTATCCTGAGAGGAAGGTCCAAATGCTAATCTCTTTCTTCAGTAACATCTCCCACCATTCTCACCACCCCACCATGACTCATGATCCTGTATCCAGCTACATCACATTTCTGCTACCTTCTGGCATGCCCTTTCTATGACTCTGAGCCTTTGCATCTGCTGTTCCCTCTCTGATTAATGGAGTGAGGGACGTAAGTCACCCCGCCTGCTTCCCCTGCCCCCATGCTGTTGGTTCCTAGACATTAACATTTCCTTATGCCATGAGGTAGTACCTATCTTGGTGGCTTCTCCTCTACCCCAACTAGATTGGGAGATCCTCAAAGACACGGCGTCGTGTCTCATTCAACTCCATATCCAGCCATTAACAGAATACCTGGCTCAGAGTAAGTCTTTGATAACAGCTTGTTGAAATAGAGGACACTGGATGCAGATCCATTCATTCATGCATTCAGCCAGTGTTTACTAAACACAGTGTTCCAGGCTAGGAATCCAACTGTGAGTAAGACCAAGTCCTTACTCTCAGAGAGTCTACATTCTATTGGGAGGAGACAGACAATAAGGAAGAAACCAATTAAATATATCTTATTGGGGTGGTGATAAATGAGGAAAAGTAAAAATAAAATAGGAGCGTGACAAGGAAATCTATCTTATTTACTTTTTAACCTCTATTTCCCCTACTCCCCTAGCCCCTGACAACCGCTTTCTACTCTGTTGCTATGAGTTCAACTTGATACCATGCAGTATTTCTCTTTCTCTGACTGGCTTATTTCATGTAGCATAATGCTCCCCATGCTCCGTGTTGTCACAAACGACAGGATTTCCTTTTATTACAGCTGAATAATATTCCATCGTATACACATGAATGCCACATCTTCTTTATCCTTCCATTCGCTGACAGACACTTAGGTTGTTTTTGTATTTTGCTAATTGTGAATAATAGTGCTATGAACACAGACAGGAGTGTGGATATCTCTTTGAGATAGTGATTTAATTTTCATTGGATATATATCCAGAAGTCAAATTGCTGGATCATACGGTAGTTTTATTTTTAATTTTTTGAGGAACCACAGTGGCTGCACCAGTTTGCATCCTCACCAACAATGCACAAGGGTTGCCTTTCTCCACATTCTCCCCAGCACTTGTTATCTTGTCATTTTGATAACAGCTGTCCTGACAGGTGTGAGATATCTCCCTGCGGTTTTGATCTGCGTCTCCTTGGTGATGTTGAGCATCTTTGCATGTACCTGTTGGCCATTTGTACGTGTTCTTTGGAAAGACATCTCTTCAGGTCCTTTGCCCATTTTTAAATGGATTATTTGGGTTTGTGGGGGTTGTTTTGTTTTTGCTATTGAGTTGTATGAATTCATTGTATGTTTTGCATATTAAGCCCTTATCAAATATGCAATTTGCAAATATTTTCTCCCATCCCATAGGTTGTCTTTTCATTTTGTTGATAATTTCCTTCCCTGTGTAAAAGCTTTTTAGTTTTTGTTAGTCCCACTCGTTTATTTTTGCTTTTGTTGACTTTGCTTTTGGTGTCAAGGAGAAGTATTTTAGGTAAGTTTCATAGGATGGGCTGCTCTGTGGCATTTACATTTGAGGCTACTGTCCTGAGGGACACAAGATCTACATTCTTTTGCTTGTGGTGGAACGAGGTGGGAGCTGGTCCCTGTGCAGTGGCTGCGATGAGTGACTCAGGTTCCCAAGATGGCTGGCTGGGGGAGGCAGGAAAGCCAAGACTATCAGGCACACAGGAAGCGTGGCTGCTGTCGCATTCAGCACTAAACCACTGAGGGAGCTATTTCAGAATGCATTGTAGACATGAAAGAGCTTGAGAGCCTTGTGCCCAAGGCTCTAAAGGATACCCCGGGCCCTGCCCAGTCCCCCGAGACATGCTGCAGACCGTGGGAGCTGATTCTGTTTCTGGGCATCTGGGCAGGTCTCGGCACAGGGTCTTCTTAACCTTTGTGATTTCAGTTACCAGCCCATCGCAACACAACAAAAAGGGCTACAAAATGATTAAACTCCAAGCTGCAAGAGTTGGGATCTCAATTCTGTCACTTACTACGTATGCATTCTTGGATAAGCCATTGAAACTCTGTAGTAATTCCCCCATCTATAAAATGGGCATAATCAGTGAGTCATTCTGCCTACGTAGTTTTGCACACATAGTTCTGCAGATCAAATGTGATATATATAGTAGTACTGTGAACACTATGAAGCACAACAAAAATACAAGAAATTATTATTGCTAATAACCAGGGAATCAACATTCGCTGAATACCTAACAACTGCCAGAAGCCCCTTAGAGGCTATCTTATACAGTTTTCGCAAAATTTTAAAGAGGTATTATCATCTTCATATTCAAGTCAAGGACACAGAGGCTCAGAGAGGTTGTGACTTCATCAAGGGGGCAGAGCTAGGCAGAGCCAGGATCCAAGCTCAAGTCCACTGTCTTCAAAACTGATGCTCTTTTTCCCTTGCTATGTGTCCTCTTGCCTTTGGGTGGTTGGCCTAAGCTTGGGATGGATTCTCAGCTCTGAGTCATCTCATCCAGAGCTGGGATGTGCATGTCCCCCGAGTTGTCCCTCTCCGCCCCAATGCAAGAGCTAAGCACTAGCCTCTAACCAAGCCTGCACTGGGATGCGCAGGCCTCCTGGTCCTTAGAGCTTCTATTCTGGGATGAACCTGCCTCTCGGCTCTGTGTGCTGTTGCATCTGGAACACTGCGGGTGGGCTCTAAAGCACTGAAGAGCCCCCCTGCTCCTTCTGCTGCTATTCTGCCACTATCTCCATCTCTGGCTCAAGATGAGGGAGAGGCCTGGGCTACACTGAGCTGCCCTTTGACGCCAGCCAACACTATCTGCCTCCCCTTCAATTTTCTGGTGGTCCTGGTTGCCCCTGGTGTTCAATTTACGTCCTCACAGCTAAACAACAAACCTCCACAGGAACAAATCGAGCTTTGCTGCATCTGCCTGCCTTACTCCTCCCAGATGGACTGATCATTTGTGAATCCATTTCAGGGATTTTATTCTGCATGGTGGCAGATCAGAGTTAAAAGGAGTGGCCCAAAAGTGAATGGGTAGTTACAACCGTGGCCCAGATAATCCCCAAAGTGGATAAACCACCAACTGAATGAGGCTTTTGTGGCTAGATGAGAATTGACACCACCTTGTGAGACTGAATGAAGGAAAATCCATTTAAGAAAACTCACTTGCATGGAGCTAGATTCTTTCTCTCATCCTGAAGGAGTGAGATGAGGCTTTGTTGAAAAAACAGAAGGACTCTCCCAAAGGAGGGGGAGTGGAAGAAGTGACAGCATGGAGCCCCTGAAAGAAACAGTGACTGATCTGGTCTTATTTTTAAACCAACCTTTGTGATTCAAACCAAGCTTGTGAAAAATTACGATTTCCCAGTCTTTCATCTCTCTCTGGCCACCGAGAACCTGGGTAGTTTCTGAGTGATGCTCAGGACAACACGGTTATTAAGTACATAGAGTTCCTAGGTACAAATCCTGGCTCTGCCATTTCTTATGTGTCTTCTGGTAAATTTAAAAATTTCTCTGTCCCTTACTTTCTCCATCTGTAAAATGGGGATAATAATAGTATCTCCCTCAAAAGATGGTTATATAGATTTAGTAAATTTCTATTATGTGTGGAGTACTTAGATCACTGCCTGGCAATTGTGTTTATCACGTAGGTGTTAGTGATTATTATGCCACTAAAAAATAGATGTGGAGCTATTTTTGAATCCAGCAGGTGACTTATGAACCCAGCAGATTCTGACATTCTGGTAACCAATCTCGGGTAACCACTCCCTACAGTCCCTGCCTCCTCACTGGCAGGGCCTAGTCAGGCCACTTGCTGAGTCTAACCCCAGGGTGAGACACAAATCTTCAAAAATGAAAAAGCTTTTTTCCCTTCCTAGCAGCCTTTGCCATTGGAGAATAAACCCTTTGGCAACATTTGACCTTAAGAACTTAGATGGAAAAGGGCAAAACATTCCAAGGAGCGAAAGCTGGGTCTCCTCCCAGGTTTCACATCTCGGCAGAGTTGGGGCATGTCAGGTGGGATCCCCTGGCCCCTCTGTCATTTGTGGTCACCAGCGGCCCCCGGGACCTCGCCCAGGAAGCGTGGGAGCAATGGAAGGGCACGTGTGCAGAGAGAGAGAGCTCTGCACTGGTCACAGCCTCCTCTGCTCCAGCCACAGAGGAGAGGTGCTGTAGGGTTTAGGGGGACCCCTGTGGGGTCAGAAGGAGGACTCCACCAGGGAAGCCACCACTGGCCCTCTCTGATGGCTTTATTCCCATTCCCTCCCAGTCTCCAAGGATGGCTGCCTGAGCCTTTCATTCTCACTAAATTAAGCTGATAAAATACAAATAAAAAAAAGGGGCGAGGGTGGGGAGGAGGGTAAGGCACACTCTTATTCTGCATTTTAATAACTCTTGCACTGAGCCTCAGACCATTTTTAATAAGAGATTGATGGATAGTGGTCTCCTCCCCACCCCCACTCAGTACATATCAGGGTCCAGATCAATTGCACCCTTTCCTCTCCAGAATATTCCACTTGGCCCCTTTGTGAATGGTGGACGGACAGATGATGCCATGCCCTTGACACGATTTGCTGACCTCTGGAGTATCAGGTCTGGAAGGGCACCCCTAGTTACCCCAAGACACACTCCCCAGGGGCCTGTGCCCCAAGTAGGCAGCACTGAGCCTTTTCCAGGGAGCCAGCTCTGGGGATACAGACAGGCCCACCACAGGGGCAGTTCCAGGGGAATAAGGCCTATTTCATTTGGTCAGTCAACCTTCCCCTGAGTGGCTGTCACAGGCGCTCTGGCCCAGAGGTCTTTGCAGGACCGAGGAGACCTGGTAGCAAGATGAAAAGAGGGCAGAGTTCAAGTCCACTGCCTGTCTTCCAAATGCACTTGCTCCTGCAGTCAGTCTCAGGACACACGGGGTCTCCCCAACCCCATGGGGAGAACATATGTCAAAATAGTCATGTAACGTCTAAGCACCACCATCAAAATGCACCTTTTCCACAGTAGACGTTTCCATCAAGAGAGAATTTCACTCACTGAAGACCCTCTATGTGCTAAGGGCCATTATGAGCCTACATACAGAAAATGACATCTCATTTAACCCACAGAGCACTTCTGAGAAGTAGGAGCTATTTACCCCATTTCGTGGGGGCAGGAAACTGAGGCTCAGAGAAGTCAAGTGACTTCCCCGAGGCCACAAAGCCAGTAAGTGGCAGAGCCAGGATTCAAATCCATGTTCCTCCAAGCAGGATTTCACCCAGTGTTTCCTCCAGCCCTGCATTATGAGAAGTGCAGGAGGCAAGGCATTGGCGAGGGGAGGGAGGGGGCACGGCGCAGGGACACGGCCGGGCGTGGGGCTGGTCAGCACCAGCTTTGCAGTCTCATCGCCACATCCCATCTGGAGCTATGAGGAGCAGAAACCTGGCAGCTTCCAAGGCAGATGAAAAGCCAACCTTCCTCAAATTGTTTTATTTAAAGCCAGATTCCTGACTGTTTGAAGCCGCTTGATTTTGGCAGTACTTGTTCCTTTTTCTTTTTCCTCGCCGCTTTTAAACAGCCCTCAGAGATAAGGGGAACGCATCGTTGCTGGTGCCTGGCTTGCAGATGCTCAGAAGACCTTCTGCCTCTCCCACCCCCGCCGGCTGCTCGCGAGCTGCAGCTGGGCCGCGAGTGTGAGCGCGTGGGCGCGTGCGCGCGCCTGGGTGGGAGGAAGGCAGGGAGCCCGGAACTGAGCTGCACCCGAAGTATAGATACAGATGAGGTCTTTTGCTTTTACAGTGAGTCTCACCGGCGTTAAACTTCATTTATAACTCTATAAATATATACGGCTTTGAACAGGAGGCTTTATGGCTGGATTTATAAATTCCATCTCCCTGCGGCACAGCCTGGGTCACCGTGAGGAGATGGCCCCTTGACAGACAGCGTGGCCCCTGCCCTTTGCGACATGAACATTTGCAGGACCCTCAGCAGGTCCTCAGGGCCTTGTCCCTTTGGCTGCTTGGGCTCTGCCGCCCTGGTGCCGCCCTCTTCCTTGTCTGCATGCGCCCTTTCACCCCAGGCTGGCAGCTGGCTGGGCTGCCGCGGGAGGGGGGTGGGACACAGAGCTGTCAGCTGACTTCCTCTCCACATCTGTTCCTTGGCCAGAGCCCCGCTGCTGACCTTGGTATTGACAAGTTCACAGGAGACAGCAGGACAGGCTGGCAAAACCTGGTTTATGGAGGTGTCTATTTTACAGAATCCTTTTAGGTAAACAGACCATCCACACAGATGCAGGCGCCCAGTGGCGACGGGGTTTACAATACTTCTCCCCGAATGCGCTCGCAGAGAGAAATTCGAGGTAATCTGTATAAACCCAAGCCCCTGAAATTGCACGTCAAAAAAATTCCAACAATTACTCTAGCCCAGCCCGAAGGTGGCTGTTAGATGTTCTTCTTATGGAAAGTATAATTGTAAAGGAAGAGAAAACGTTTCCTAAATAAACCTCAGAATCTGGAGGGAGAGGAAGGTGGGAGAAAAGGAATCCAGAGGTTCATGGTCTCCAGCTAAGTGCGGAGTAGGGCTCAGAACCCAGTGTCTCCTTAAGGTTTAAGTTAATTTCAGCCCAGTAAAACTTCCAGGTAATTAATTGGTAAAAGGTATCTTACAGATTTTTTTAAATATCAGCCTGTGAGGCTTTGGTGTTAAAGGAGAAGAAAAAATAGCCAACACATGCTCCTAAAATCAAGGTGATGTAAAACAAGGGCCTGCCCAGCCCAGTAGCGCCTGAGGAGAATGTAAAATCCAGGTCAGCCCAGATAATTATTAGCTTGTTAAAATGCCAAGCACCCCAAGCTGCCCCCAGCCCCCAGGCCACAGGAAATATCGAGTGGCACAATTGTTCATGTTCCGTGCCAGGTGCTGTCCTAGGCACTGTGTACTTGTGCCCCATTTAATTCTCATAAGAACCCCTGAAAGATGTGATGATCCTTACAGGCTTTGGGGGGAGGGCTGGGGAGGGCAGTGAAGAAACCTTGATGAGGAACTTCAGACCCTAGGGCACAAGGTCAGGATGTTGGTAGAGCAAAAGTTTGAAGCCAGGCTTCCTGGCAACAAAGCCCCAGTCCTTGCTTCTTGCTGCAGGTGTGGCCCCACGGTGGGAAAGGTCTGGCTAAGACAGGAGCAGCAGCGAGGAGTCAAGGAGTGTTCAAAACATCCCCCGCCACCAACTAGCTGTGCAGCCTCAGGCAACTTACTTAGCCATTCTGAATTCAGGAACTTTGTTTTCTTTGTCTGTGTGTTCTGTCCTCTGTGGTCTTCTTTAGGAAAAATGACTATTTCAACTCAAATTGCGCTGTGACCCGGGACTCCCATTCTCTTTTGGCTGTGGAAGGTTTTCCTTGCCAACCTGGGCTCCTAGGTTGTCGTGAGGATTAAACACCTAGCTCAGTACCTTCCACATAGCAACCTCCAGTAAATGAGAGTTCTTTCTCTCATTATGGTGAGAATCAAGTGCAGTGCTATATTGCCCAGCCTGGTATAGCCTGGCACACCACTAACACTCCATAAACAATAGCCATTATCATCATCATCATCATTGTTGAACCAGGGAACCAAGTGAAGGAACTCCTGTACTTAAGTTGAGCAGAACCAACAGCAAATGAGAACATTTATCCTGGGTCCTACTATATGCCAGGCCCTGTGCTGGGCCCTCCCAGCCCTCATAGGATGGTTTACCTAGGTGGAGAGGCACCTCAGTGTCCACATATAAGATGAGCAGTAATGGGAGATGTAAAATTCCTCTAAAGATACTTAAAAGAATCACAGTAGAGCCATCATTAAGTGCCAAATGGGTGGTAAAAGCAAGATAAGAAAGCAGTTAAGGTGAAGGCTTCAAACCTGGGTTTCAGTTCCTGCTGTATCACTCCTTAACTAAAAAGTTGAACAAGCCACATAAATCATGATGCCTTTGTTTCCTCAACTGTAAAATGGGTATAATTGTCTATACCATAATGTTTTAGCCACCAAATGACATAAAGTGTATAAATCATTTATTAATAGTAACAGCAGAAAACATTTGTTAAGGGCATTCTCTATGCCATGCACTTGGCTGAGGCTCGTGGCAAGCGTTCAGTCAATGTTGGCTAGTATTGTCATTACACAATGGAAAGATCCAAGCTGCCAGTGCCCAGGAATGTGAATTCTTAGGCGGACTAGGATCAAAGACTAAACTCCAGCCCCCAGATGTTGCTAAGCTATTGTCAAACATTAACCATTCAGGGTTGATACTATCCTGGGATCAATGTTCCAGGCTTTTTTCCTCTTTATGTCCATACCTTGTAGTATGCTGAGGACTCAACCAGCTTAAAAGAACCATGAATTCCTCCTGGGTCCTGGTAGTAACCTTTTACTGAATCATCTACAGCCAAAGAATAAGATATCATTATAGGAGCCAAGTGGGGGTGAGCTTGGCCGTGCCTGCTCTAAGGATAGAAGGTTATGAAACTGTAATGAGCCTGTTGGCTTCTTGGTCCCTGACCCAAGAGCTCCATCTCCCATTATGGAGTCTCACCTTGTACTGCATAAGCCAGGAAGGACCCAGCGATGCTGTCACCAAGGGTGAGGGCTGGACCCTGCCTGTCTCCTGGTACCTCCCTGGGCTAGGATTAGGGCACTTCATTGGAGGAATAGAAGAGTTCAGGATCTCAGTTTACTTGAACTGTGTCTGTTGTCCACTTGGCAATGAGGGCCTGAGTAGAGGAACCACACCTAACTCATTGAGTTGGTGGGAGTGCACCACCCCCACTTACACTCCTTGATTTACCTCCAGGAAGCCACCTGCCTGGTCTTTGTAGGAAAAGGGAAGAACTTCAACTCCACTGTGACCTATGACCTGAGAGTCTCCCTTTCCCACTTAGTTGGAGAGTAAAGTAGAGTCAACTGGCCAGACTTAAAGGAGCAGAGACCAAGCAACCCAAATGTCCATCAACAGGCAAATGGATAAACAAAACATGGTACATATGTCCAGTAGAATATTACTCAACCTTGAAAAAGAATGAAATCCTGACACGTGCTGCAATATGGATGAGCCTTAAAGACATTACACTAAGTGAAATAAGCCAGACACAAAAGGACAAATATGGTTTGATTCCACTTAGATGAGTTCCCAGGAGCAGTCAAATTCATAGAGCTGGAAAGTAAAATGGTGGTTGCCAGGAGCTGGGGGAGGGAAATGGAGAGTTATTGCTTAAAACGACAGAGTTTCAGTTTGGGAAGATGGAAACATTTTGAACATGGATGGTGGTGATGATTGCACAAGAATGTAAATGTACTTAAAGCCACTGACCTGTACACTTAAAAATGGTTAAAGTGGTAAATTTGTCTATGTCTACTTAATCACAAGAAAACAAAGGAGGGAAAGAAAAGAGGGCGAAGCTGTTTAAATTCCTTTTGCCAACTGATATCTTGGTTACTTGCTGTGTTCAGAATGTATCAATACAGTTCTACTCCAAAGTCATGTTCCAAGGTAAAATTGTAGTGATTTTTATATATAGCTGGAAATAGCATTTAAACATCTCTGTTCCAATTTCTCCCTCCTATTGGGCTTGCTCTTAAGAAAATGCAAGTCCCGCCTGTTAGGTGGCAAATCAGATCTGATCTTTACTAACATACCCTATCATCAAGATGAGGTAAAAGTGTGTCTCTGCGCTTTTCCCAAATCATCTACTGGAATTGGCTTTATGGAGATCATTCACATTTTGGATTTCTGCACAAACCTAGACCTTGGGGAGTCCCCACCATGACTGTCTTCTAACTTGCCATGACCCAGTGGCTTAGCAACCTATACCCCTCTCTGTGGGATCCCAGCTGGGAGAACTGACTCAGGAAAGAGCCTTCCCATAAATGAGCTGTCTGAATGCATTCACTGAGAGAGGGAAACCCAGAAAGGGGTGGAGCCTGGGAGGAAGGTGCTTAGTAAAGTCTCTGAGTGGAGGGTGGCAGAGGACATGCTTAGTCACCAAGCATGTAAATAGCTCTATGTCTTATTTGGACAAGTTCTGAGGTCTACTAAAGACTCTGATTTGCTGGTTGATCTTCCAACACTCTGATTTTTTTTCAGTTGAAGACCTCATGCCCCAGATGTATTCAAAATACCCCATCTCTAGCCAACCTTCCCTGAACACTGAGCATCTACAGATATAGGGTGGGAGAGAAGTGGACAGGCAGGGCATTGGGTTATGTAGGGGTGTGTGTGTGTGTTTACCAAAGTCATAAAAACCTTCTGATAACTCCACTGCTTCCTTGCGGTAAAAAAGAAGAGAGACTCTCTGTTCTGTCCTACAACCAGGGATGGAAGCAGGGTGAATGGTGACATCCCAGGATGGAGCTATGGTGGTATGATAGTATGTGAGTCTCTGCAAAATGTCTTCTGGTTCTAAAGTCACTCTTGAACAAGGAGAGACAGCAACCTCCTCAGCCACAATCTTGGTGAATGGAGCTGAATTTCGTGGCATAAGCACTGTTACAGTGAACTCCACTCACTCTTTTCCTAACAAGCTCACACAAGTACTCTTGCCTCACCTCACCCTCCTAGAACCCAGATGGGATGACTCATGCTCAGCCACCTGAATGCTGAATTCAAATCTTTAATAGACATTTCAACATTTTCTCCACACACTGTGCCATCAAATAACTCAGGGCAGATCAGAGGCAGGGACCTTCAGGGGATTCCCTGATTCCTACTTGGACTTGATTGTTGGCTTCCACACATATGCACTTGAAAGGACCATTTGACTTTCCAACACCATGACTGTAAACTTGGGCAAGGAATAACCCCCCCCACCTCTCTGCCACCCACCCAGTAACAGTAGCATCAGGCTCCTGAAACATTCTCTTAAAAGTCTAGTGTCCACATGATACATCTGTTAGGCCATTCATTTTCACTGCAAAATGTAACAGTAGAAGCTATGGTGACAGATGCCAGAAAGTGATGCGGTTGGAGGAGGGAAAGATTGAAGCGAAAGCAGCACAGGAGGACTTTTGTGTATCTTATTTGGGGGAGCTGTTAAATGGGTGACACAATTGTCAAAACTTACTAATCTTAACACTTAGGACCAGTATAATTTTATTACGTGCAAATTATACCACTTTTTTTTTTTAAGTAACGGTGGCCCTATCTAGATCAAAGACAGCAATCCACGGCTGTGGAGAATAGGGCAGGATATCGACCTCTTACTTCCCTCCACCTTTTCCCACATCTCTCATCTCCCCAGATCTCAGAGACAGCCCAGAAGAGTCTCCCCCGTTCAGTGAATGAGGGGTGAAGATGGTAATACACTGGCTTTCTCTCCAGAATGCCGGCCTGATGTGAGGGCTAGAGCTGGCAGGGGAGTGGAGGTTTTGCATGTTGGGTGAGTTTGTGTCCAGTCTCCCACTCCTTTCCTAGTGTTTCTGTAGGTGCTCAGAGCGCAGCCCTCTCCTACTTCTCAGTCATCCTTCCCACATTTTGAGCCACAAAGGACTCAATGGAGGTGCTCCCAGAGGGGGCTCATGAGAGAGAAAAGTCATCAAATAACCTTGGTAACATCATTACCAAGACATCCATGGTAATGTAACCCAGAAGGGTGCCTTCAGTTGAGATTTCTGGGGCAAAGTGAGCATGAAAATCAGGTTCATGACATTGTTTCAGCCTGAGAGCCACTAACCAGAGGTTCTCTCTTCACAGTAGGTCCAGAGAGACTTTCCCCTCTCTGGCCATGTCTGTTGGCCATCTTCTTGACTGAGAACTGAAGGCCAGCAACTCTCTGAGACTCTTGGCCCATTCTCTTTCACCAGGGAGGAGCCATCACTCCACACTGAGTTCACTAAAAGGCTTTGGTTGCAAATCGGTTTGCTGGGGAGCAGTCCGTCCCCACTCTCCCACACTCAAGCTTATCTGCATTTCACAGGTGATGATGTGTTAGGAGACCAGAAGTTCTATTTTGGCTTTTGCTGCCCTCTGGCCCAGCACTTTAAACTCCTACGTCTCCCCATTTATTAGATGGACCCAGTAATGGCCCTGAGCACTTCTTTCAGAGAGAATTTTAGGACATTAATAAAATAATGACCACTAAGTATGAAGGCTTCAGTAATAAACAGTGGCTTTGGAAAGGATCCACTGCAAGGGCATGGATTATTTTTAAGTCTTCAGGGACATGTCGTGCAGAAATCCATCCACTCTCTTGCTCAAGCTGGGAGATTTTTAAGAATGGGAGGAGTTGGGGGAGTTGAAACATGAATGAGTCAGTGCTGGTTTCTGATACTCGGCTTTATCTATTTCAGTCTTTCTTCCCTACCATCACAACCTCTGACTTTATTCTTTTCCTCACCGAATTCTACTTCCTGACATTCTAGGGAGATGCTGAGGCTTCTGGATTCAATGACAAGCATAGTTTAAAAAAATGATGCCATTTCATTCAGGGCTATGTCCTTCAGCCAGAAGGCTCCCCAACCAGGGGTGAAGAGTATTTTGTTCAGCTTGGAGAAGGGGCCCAGAGCACTGAATTATAAGCAAGACAGAAAGTCACCTCCCTAGAGTTTATTGGCAGTTGGAAGGAGTGAAAGGTGCCACCTCTCCGTGTCTCCTGCTTCAACATGCTTGAAGGAAATAACCAGAACCTTAAATAGTTAGGGGCCAATCTGAGGCAAGGTTTACTTTTACAAGAAACCATGTCTTTAAAAATCCCCCCTTGGGATGCTCTGCATGGAGACTTGGATGATTCAAGGAAACCCCCAACACCACTTGTTGAATGACCCCACCCAAGCAGGTGTGGGCAGGATTGAGGGCCAGGGACAGGCAGATAGTGTCTCCAAAGCAAGACCAAGGCAGCTGCAGGGAATTAATGGAACATATTTCAAAGAGGCAGGAGGCAGAGGAGGCAGAGCAGTGCCTTGCAAAAAGTCATAGCAATGAAGTCTAAAGTAATGACAAGCCTGTTTGTAGAGACTTTCAGTGCTAGAGGACATAACAATACTCCAAGCCTTCCTGAGTCAGGACCAGGATTCACTCCTGCTTCTACAGACACATGGAGACAAACCCTTTTCCCGGGATGTTTTTCACTGGCAGAAAATAAGGCAGAACAGACTTTGTCCTCTTTCCAACCACACATAGTCAAGTATGATGGAAAAGTGGAGGGCACTTCCTGCCTCCCAGCAAATGTAGTATCATCCACACGGGCCAACCTTTGCAAAGCTCAAGATACTGACACTTTCCTGCCACCATGAAGTCAGAGGGACCTCAGCCCCCACACCACCCCAGCCTGATAATGCCCACCTGTTGCCCCTGCCCACTTACCACAGGTTCACACCAGGAGAGAAAGTAAAAGGTCAGATTCAGCTCTCTCCACAGCAAGAATCCAGAGAACCCTGGGGAAATTGACATTTAAAAAACCACCTCCTCCAGTCTCTCTCAGAGGAGCATAACTTTTAACTCTACCTCCACTCCCACCCGCCGCCCCCCACCCCCAGGCTTCCTTTGCAACACTTTCTCTATACAGATGGCTTGTAGGGAAAGAGTTAAAGAAGGTGCACGACTAATTCCCCAAAACCTCCCTCTTATCTACATAGAAAAAGAAAAACAGCCCTACACAAACTCACTGACAATTTAGCTCAGACCTCACCTGTCTTATGCAACAGCACACACACACACACACACACACACACACAAACCCCTATAAGGCCAGAGTCCACATGCCCTTTTAATTTGGTAGAGACATAGTTTTGCATCTTTCTTTTCCCTACGCAGAACCCGGCTCGACTGGCAGCAGAGAGATAGATGTAACCTTAGTGCCAAACGCCTTGCAGGAACGCACAGACACACAGGAACCAAAATGCATCTCATAGCTCTCCGTGGTGCTGAAATCACGCTAGGGAGGAAACCAGAGGAGACAGTGCGCTGGACTTACCCGGGCTGGGGGTGGGCGGCAGGAGAGCAAGAGGAGCTTCCTGGGAAGAGAATTCCTGTCTGTGCGGGGCTGGAGCCAGCTGACGCGCTCACCTAGAGAACCCACCTCTCTCCCTTCTCTTCCCTTCCTCCTTTTCCTGGGAGGAAGAGAGGAGCCTCCACGAAAGAAATGAAACCCAAGCTGGCAGGGCTGGAGTGGAAGGAGAAAGAGGAGGCAACCAAAATAAGATTGAAAAGTCAGGTGGCTTTACTCCACTAGTGGTAATTCCTTGGGTCAGGGAGGACCCCTCTTCTCTCACTCTGTGTCTGCGCCTTTCTCCATCTCTGCGTATTGAGCAAACAGCCTTAGTACAGTTGGTTCCTGCCTCTGACGTGAAAGAGACGAGGAAGCCTGGGACTGCTTTGCGCTGTCTCTCCCTCTCTCTCCCTCTCTCTCCCTCTCTCTCTCTCTCACGCACTCTCTCTTTTCCCCTCTTGCTGAAATTTCAGCAGCATGATATATTTTTTTAAGCCTCTGTTTTTTCCATCCCTTACAAGCAGCCCCCTAGTGGACAGAAAAGGAAAGCATACTGAGTCCTCTTGAACAATCCAGATTCAGACCCAGAAACACTCTCTCTACCCAAAAACTCTTAGGGGCTGCTTCCGCACAGACACAGGCCTGTACAGCCCGAGTCTGCCCTCTGGCCAACCCAGACAGGAAGGGAAAGGGAGCAGGAGAGAGAGAGAGAGGACAGGAGTTTTTGCAAATCCTTTGCCCACAACTGCAGAAGTAAAGAAGTAGAATGGGGTAAGGGGAATGGCTGGGGAGTAATGTATTGGAAGATCAGTTGTAGGGTTCCCACGTGGTTTAAGGTCCTGACTCAGCAGAAAGACAGCCTCCAAAGAGTCAGGGTCTGCAGCCAGAGGAGCTATGTCTCTACATAGGACAACCCAGGAATGGAGTGTTTAATGAGGCGGGGAATGTAAGGAAACCAAGGAGAGATTATCCAGCCAGTACCTCATCTAGTGCCCTAATATGGCTTTTTTAAAACAGGTAAGAAAAGTATCTGGGAAGCCATGACCTGAGATCAACTCAGAGATGGAGAGAGAAATGACCTTGTTGAGCATCCATGGAGAACTGCAGCACCGAAAGGCCACCAAGGGTCACTGCTCCCAGGCTCCCAAGGGACATCTTTCACTCCTTTTTAAATGTACAGTCTCAAAGCCTCCTGGAAAGAGTCCTAGGACTTATATCTACAAAGTTGAGTTCTAGCTGCAGACTGCCACTTGCTTACCAGACATTTTTACTTCCTTATGGCTCAATTTCGCTGTTTGTAAAATGTGGATAATGCTGCCCCCTCCCTACTGAATAGGAATTGGAATGATATAGACACAGAACTGCAGTGTTGGCAGGGAATCTAAAGGTATCACATCCAAACAACTTTCTTACGTTTGATTCACCCCCTTAGCAAACCATAACAGCTAGCATTTATAAAGTGTTTGGCAGGTGTCAGGCACTGTTATAAGCCCTTACACGTATTAGCTCACTTAATCCATACAATCACCCTATAACTCAAATGCCACTATTGCCATTTACAGGCCAGGAAACGTGCAGAGGGATGAAATGACGTCCCCAAGATCACTCAGCTAGTGAACAGCAGGGGTGGTGTTGGAGCAAAAGCCACCTGACCCCGGAGTTTGTGTTATTAGCCACTCTATACAATAAATATACACTTCAGAAGCAACAGCATCTGAAATCAATAGAAAATAGCACCATAGCTATCTTTTTTTGTTTATGATAAAGCATCTAGATTGCTTGAATAATTTTATACGTGGCTGAGTTTTTCAAATAAATTATTTACAACTATGAGTGCCAGACAAACTGTGGAAATTGCTTTTACTGATGAGAATCAGCTAAGAAAACTAATCCTCTTGGTGATTCGGGTAGTTTCACATATACAAAACTGACGGTAAAGTTTAAAACTACTGGGCTTTCACATCACTTCAGAGGACACATTCTTCGATTTCTGTACCCAAAGCAGCCCATTGCCTAGTGCCTAGCACGGTGCTAGGATGGAGCCAGCACTTCGATGGCCTGAACTGTTGCAACGCACTCAGCCAATAAGCACACAGTGAGTGAGCTGTTGGCATTTTCTTCAGAATTTCAGAATTATGAGCTCCTTACCTAATGTGGCTTGATTTTTCTTTCTTTGGATCAGAAGTGAATGAAGCAGGGCAAAGATGGGATGTGATGGTCAGGAAATCATAGTCCCTGTCCTCTTGGAGTTTCTGGTTCCTCAGAAATGGGAGGGAGGGGCAAGAAAGACCTTTCAGTTCCAGGGGCAAGTGCTGGGACATGTGCAAATGCAGTGCAAGAAGGGAGCACCTAGAAAAGGCAGCCACCTGATCTTTGAGGACTGGGGTACTTCTTGAGGGGTGTGGAAGCTAAGCTGAGGCCTGAAGAATGAGATGTTACCTTCACAAAGAGCAGGGGCGAGAGCTAAACAGAAAGCACAGCATTTGCAAACTGTGAGGGAAGAGAGAGCTCAGTGTGACATTTTTAAGGTAAGCAAGACCCTTCCATTTATCAGTGGGGAAACTGAGGCTCAGAGAAGGTAAGTGGCCTGATCAAGGTCACACGTCTAGCACGCGTAGAACCCAAATTGAATGCACGTCTATCTCACTCTAAAGTCATTCTCTTTGTGAAGCTCCATGCTGTCTTCGCTCACCCCTGGAAGTGCACACATGATTTCAATAAAATTCTTATAGTAACTGAGTGCTGTGGTGGCATCTAAAGGAAGCTAGGAGTCCGATCCATTACTATTCAATGAGACCACAAGAAGGCACGAGTCAGTACAAAAAAAGGGGAAATTCAGAATGACAGAATTGTTTCATTTTAATGTGTCATTCAGAGGAACAAAGACATTAGAGACTCGTGTTTGAAAGGCAGGAGAAGTGCAGAAAGGGCTAAAAGAGAGGTTCAGATTAAGTGCCTCTGGCTGGGAGCTCACAAAATCTGGAGTCAAATATTCAGACCATCCTGAAGAATCTGCTTTGGGGATTCCCCATACCTCTAAAGTGAGGGTCTGCAGCTAGGTGTTGCTCCCAGAGCCCATGAAGCAAGGAAAGAGAAGAGAGCAGAAGTTGCCAAGAGTCAGAATTTCATGTTAATGGGGTCTTCCTAAAAGGGGTCCGGCTCAGGGAGGACAGTCACTTCTCAGGACATTGTAGGGAGATTCAGGCATTAGCAGGGTGGTTGGAGTAAATGACTCGTCCATTCCCCTCCAATTGGTTTATGTGGGATTGCATTGACCTAACGGCTGAAGGATTTGCTTATAAAGGACTAGTTCAAGTAGAGGGAAGGATTCTTAAAGATGACCATGAGGATAATGCAGCTCCAAAGGTTACCCTCGCAAGGAGACAGAGAAGGCCTTGTCCTCCTGAACCAGGGCAGGCTTGGGCTCAGTCCCAGGCTGACTCATCAGATCTTGGTGACCTCATTGCATGATGGCAGTGATGTCTGGGAAGGGTCTTGGAGAGCCAGCTGGCTGCCACACAGACAAGGAGACTAGCATTTCAGGCAGGCACTGGGTGGGGAAGGGAGCATAAGGATGTGGCCCTAAGAAGTTTTTAGAGCCCTGATGGGTAGAAGGAGCCTAAAAGAAGAGCTTTTTCCTGCAAGTGATGGCTTACCTGAGCTACAGAAGAAGGTGGGCAGTTGGATAATTTCAAGCTGTCAACCTACTGAAAAGCCAGGATCTGCCCGATGTGTTGGTGGAGTGGGTGGAGAAGGACCTCTACCCCAATCCTCTCTCCCACTGCGGCACTGAGGGAAACACCATTGTGGTAACCTGTGGCAGTTAATACTTTGCCTGTTGAATACTTCTCCTAACTTTTTTTTTTTCCTAGAATGATAACCTGCCCATCTCCCACCCCAGGCACTAACCTGGGGACACTTGACTTAGGCTTGGCCAACACAAGTTCTCTTTTCTTCTAGACACAGTGATGGTTGCAGGGCTGGGCACATGTCCCAAGTGGGGCCAATCAGAATCCTTTGAGGTGGGGCGCGGTACAGCTCAGTAGTATAGGGCATGCCTAGCATGCATGAGGTCCTGGATTCAATCCTCAGCACTTCTATTAAATAAATAGATAAATAAATAAACTTGATTACCTCTCCCCCCCTCAAAAGCCAAACAAAACCAAACACAAATAAAATTAAAAAAAAAAAAGAACACTTCTTAGAAATGGGATAAGAGCTGTCTTTCTAATGGGGTTGCCAAGCAGAGACCGTATAATTCTGGAGGTGAGCATAGCCCAACCTCCCTGACCTTATGGAGGACTTCCATCTACAGTTAAAGGCAAAGACCCCAACACCCAGAAAGAAACAGCCAAAGATGCAGAAAGGGAGCCCAGATAATGTCATACAAGCCCCTAGATCCAGCCAGTTCTGAACCTTCCAGTTAGGTGCGCTGGTACATTCTCCTTTTGCTTAGGTTAATTTGGGCTGTGTTTTTGTCAAGCTGGCTTAAATTTTGAATCTTGTAAGTTTCCTGGGAAAATTTGTTCTCTTAGCAATATATCTTCAGCTGGGGTAAGGAGCACCTAACTGGGAACTTAAGAACAGATAAGCGCTTGGGGCATGGGAGCAGGAGTGGCAGTCGGGGAGGAGTGAAGATGCCACTTGCCACTGGGGAGTTGGGAATAAACATTTCCTTTGTCAGTCCGCTGGGCGAGGTTTGAGGCCCAAGTTCTTCACTTGGGGACTGCAGAAAGAAATAATAAGACAGCCATTGCTGCATCAGAGTAGAAGACAGTGGAACACAGGGAGCATGGGGTGGGCCTGTTCAAAGCACGCATTTTTTCTGAAGCTTATGCTTTTCCAGGTGGACCTCTGGCATCACAGGGCTCTGCTGCCCTGCTTGTGGACCGCCCACCTGGGTAAGGAAGGCAATCCCAGGGGCCATGTCCATTCTTGACAAATCTGCTTTTCCCCCTGCCTCCTCCAGCCCCCAAGCCCCCAGCCTGGAACATCTCATTTGAACACCTCCCACTCCCTTGGCTCCTGGCTGGGCACAACTGGCTCAGAGGCCCTGAGCAGAGTCCTCCGATTCTGGGAGGCTGCGGCCCTGAGCCTGAGTGAGGCAGGATCCCTGCCTCTCCTCCTGCCTGGTGCCTTGGCTTTTGCACACAGGGTGCCTGGCCAGCTGCCGCCCACTCGCCCGCCTGGGGTGCCGGGCTGTTGGGGGAAGGAACGCCAGCCAGGGATGGATGCGGCTGGGCCCCTGGCTCCACAGCCTGCCTGCCAGCCAGTGGGGATTATTATCTACACCCGCGAGCAAGCCAGGCTTCCCACACTAAATTAGCAAGAGCAGAGCAGATGTCTCCCTTAAATGCAGCAAAGGATGGGCTAGGATAGAGCCGGCCTCTTTCCCCTTCCCTAGAGACAAGGGCACGCGTGGAGTCCCAGGGTCCATGCCTTTCCTGCTCCGGCACCTCGCTGTGTGGGGCAGCCTGGGGTCAAAACCACCTCCCGTCCCCTATCCTTCCCCACCACTGGCTGCCCCAGGTTTGGATTTCCTTCCTCACCAACTTCTTACTCTCTTTTTGTTCTTGAAGCATCTAATATTCATTTCCTTTATTCTCCAAATAGGAAAACAGAGGCCTTATTTTAGGTTTTCTCTTCTTTTATGTTGGCTGTTGTGGGCACACATGGTGACGGTGACACACAGGTTGGTGAAGAATTATCGGAGACGCAGAAGAGTTTAGGAAAGTTTAATAGTTATGCTGCTAGAGGAACAGTGGGCCACACAGGCGGGAGGTGCCTGCTGGAGGTGCCTGCGTGAGCGCCAAGGGTGGGCGGGCAGGGCCTTTCATGAGGGGAGGGGGCTGCGCACACGCGGAGGAGGGGCTGCAGTGTCCGGTCGTGCACAGATACCTGACTGGCTGTAAGACCAGTCAGGGACTTCTCTGAACAATAGGCTTTACGACTTTGATTAGGGCAGCATGTGATTCCCATCCACCTGGGGTACTGTGAGGTGGGCTGTCTCCTGGGGTGATGAGTTTTGTTAGGGTAAATACACAACAAGAGAAGAAGTTTCATATCTCACAGAAATGCAGGTGTGCAAAGGGTCCTGGAGTGGGGAGTGGGGGTTGAGGTGTCAGTAGGCTCCAGGCACACAGAGAGCCCAAGGGTAGGAGTTTTGTGACTCCAGAAAGTGTCAGCCAGCTCCACATTGGCCATACGAGAAACTCCAAATCCTTGCCCCTTATCCTTCCCCTGCCACCCTCCTCCCCGGGCTCCTCTCTGCTGTGGGAGAGCTCTCATCCAAGAGACGAGGCCTCCTCCCTTCTCTGGCTGCCGTCCCCCTGCTGCTTAGCATCCAAAGTTCCTCGGCATAAGGGTCCATTCTGGCTCGCTGTCACTGCTCTGTGATCCTCCACCCTCCTCTGTTTCTGTCTGACTTTGCAGCAGCTGAAGCCTTCCCAGCTCACACCTCCCTCTCTCCAGCCCTCACCTCCCCTGCAGGCTGCGGAGAGTAAGAGCGAACGCTCGCTCCCACCCTGGCCTGCCTGGGCTTGAATCCTCGCTCTGGCACTTCTGCTCCGTCAGCTTGGAAAAGGGACTTTTCTCGGCGGTTTTCTCATGTGTAAGTTGGGGATGATCATGGGGCCTTCCTCACAGGAGAGCTCTGCAGGTTGTATGTGTTAGTTCATGGAAAGCACGAGAAGAGCCCCGGCTGCCCGTGAGCACTCCATCCACGCTGGCTGTTACTCGGCAAACGTTTTCGAATGCAGACATTTAAAAGTATATATATATATCCCCCTTGCACTTAGCTTTGGCTGATCCTGGCTTTGTGAATAAATATCCTTTCTGGGTTTGGCTCCTGCTTCGCTGAACGTTGATGGAGGCCTCGTCAGGTTCTGCCTTGAGATGGGGAGGCCTCTGTGGTCAGAAGATGAGATCCTAGACCTGGGCTCAGACAGACCTACTTCTGCTAAACTGCTTCTAAGGTGTGCGGCCTCTGGCTGGTCACTCATCTCTTCACATCTCAATTCCCTCATCAAAAAAAAAAGGGCGGGGGTGCATAATGACGACTCCCTCTCCACAGCATTGCATCTATTCTATCTATTGATCAAGGGCAGTGTCAAAAACACCGCAGAAACTGCACAGCTGAGAGCTGAGCATCTGTCTCATCTGCACAGCCTGGTCCTGCCCCTCACTGCTCACAGGCCACCCCGGAGAGGCTTCCCAACATCCCCCCCAAACGGCCAGTGGTGCTGCCACCTTTCCGTGCCCCCTCCCAGCATTACTTTTCTTCATACCCCTCTACCCCAGGTGGATTTTATAATCCATCTTCCTGTTTGCTTATTTTCCAATTCCCCTACTGTACCTACTGCTCCCCAGAAGGGCAGGGCCTCTGCCTGAATCGTACCCCTAAAGCCTCGCACAGTACCTGGTCCTTGCAAATATGTTCCATAAATATTGCCACTTCAAAGCATATTTTATGTCCTAGTCATTTTTAGCTCCCTCATAGCATGTTTTATTGCAAGCAGTAAGGTTTTTGAATCAGGCAGAACAGAATTTAAACCTTCCCTTTTCTACCTTAAGAAATGTACCCTGAGCTCCTGTTTTTTCATCTGTAAAATAGAGAAAATAGTATTTGTACTGTAGGGTTACAGTGAAGATGGAGTGAGATAATGGTGCCTAGAACAGTGATTGACAGACAGAGGAAGCTCATCAAATCTTTGGTGGAGGAAGGAAGGAAGGAAAGAGAGTGCAAACTGGCCCTTTATCTGGATCTCCCACCTTCCTGGCCTCCTCCTCCCCCGCCCCTCCCCGAGGCTGGGCTGGCGCAGAGACTCCTGCTAATCCTTCAGCCACAGGGCATCTGTCTCTCAGGCCCGCTGGCAGTAGCAATCTGGATCAGCCTTAGAAGTTATTACCCTTTAAAGCAAGGGTCGGCCACTAGTTTAGCTCAAGTGCCACAAATATGGAACAAATTTTGCCAGAGGCACCAGAGTGGCCGAAAGAACATTTTTCCAGCTTTCAGAAAGGCATCACCAGTGCCCGCTGGCACTCTGACTCCCTGTTTGGGTTTTCTGTAAGGCTGTAATATTCATTGCCTGTATCTCTTGTAGGTCTTTCTTATCAATCACTCTTAAGTAAGGAGACCTTCTCTGCTGTTGTGTTTTTACATCTCTCCTTTTGCTGGCTTCTGTCTCCTTCCTTCCTTCCTTAAGAAGCAAGCTCCTCTCGGACTTTTTCCATTTCCATTTGTTCCACCTTCTCCCCACTTCTCCCCGACCCTGCTTTCTTTGACTTCCTCTCTCCAAATGGCCAGAAGGTGGTAAGATTCCAAGATTCAGACGGGAGAAGGCAGAAGGTCCCAACACAATGAGACCCTTGTCATGGGAGACGGTGGGCCTCCCAACCCCCCATCCCTTGCCATTCCAGCTGTCAGGGTGGAAGCTCTAGGTCTGCCCTGGCACCGCATTTTCTGGACATTTCCTTTAATACGGAGAGGCTGGCACAGTGAGAAGAAATACAACGGCAATGGGTTCTCTCTGGGGCTTCTGAAGAAGGGGGTCAGGCTGGTGGTGCCCAGGCTGGTTTACTTCACAGCCTTGCTACCCCTGCCCAGGAGTCGGGCTGTAAGCTTTTAATGAACCACACACAGGCATGGCTTCTAATCTCCATCTCTTTCCCCTCAGGGACCTGCTACTCGCCCCAAAGCCAGTCACCCTCCCTTTCCTTCCCTTTGTCATCCATTTATATTCTCTTGAGTTTACATTTCCTCCTCTGGGAGATGAGAACAATAAACAGAGCTGTGGGCTCTGTACCCCTTAGAGTGTGTTCAGGGTTCTGGGGATCGGATGTGAGGCTGCAGGGGAGGGGCTGAGCATTTCAGGAGGAAAGAGCCTCAGGAAGTCTATGAAGTCATCCCACTTCCCTCACTGTTAACATGGGTGAGCTGGAGCACAGGCTTTTTTTTCTTTTTTGCAAATTTGAGGGTAGCCCAGACTCAGAGAAGCAAGCTTACGCCCCATCTGAGACAGAGCTGCATCTTCTCACTCAGAAGAGCACCATTGGAAAGCATTAACTCAACAGCTCAAAGTCAGCTTTGGAGTTACTTTGGCCTCACAGGCAAGCCATTCCTTCCCGTATCAGCATCCCGACTTCATGCACCCTACTTGAATGAAGTCAGAGCTGCTTCTCCAGAGAACACGTGCTCCCGGAAACTTTGTCAAATCTGAAGACAGGGCCTTGCCTTTGTCAGAATCTGATATGGTGCTGCGTACCTTGAAGTGACGGGGGCCTCCCATACTGTGAACTTAAATGCTGCTTTCAAAAGAAAACTTTATTGCAACAAACAAGCTAAGTGGTCCTCAGTTTAAAAAAAAAAAAAAGTACTTTAAATGACACAAATATTTAGGTTAGAGAAAAAAGTTAGAGGAAGACATATTGGGAGAATATTTATACATATGAACACATTATTATGAGCTAGGAATTGTGCTAAGCACTTTACATACTAGATTTCATTTATGTAAATGCTGAAGAAGAAAAATGGAGGAAAAGAGTTTTCTAAGTAGCTGAAAGCATACATTTATCTTGTACCAGAGAATGAAGATGAATGAAAAGGCTGGGTAAGAAAGTAGGTAAAAAAAAAAACTCCTACACAGAGACCAGCTTTAGTCTGGGCTGCTAGCCAGCGGTATCTAGAAGAAAGGGAGTAATGAACTTGTAGAGTGTCAGAGCTGGGAAGAGCCTCAGGACTGATCTTTCCCACCGCTCCCTCTTCCATTTCACAGATGAGGGTACCGAGGTCCCAAGAAGGGAAGTGACACGGCCACCCTGACACAGCTGGTTGCATGGTGTCCCCTCCTGGGCCAGGGATCTTTCAGGAAAATCTAACAGTGTGTCCACGTGTCCCCGCCAGCTAGATTAAGTCACCATGTCTCATGGATGGAAGGGTCATCGTTACCCCATGAGCGGGTCATTGCTCTTTGCTGTCCTTGTGGCCATTGCCCTGCAAGGGCTCTTGCTGACACCAGACTTACCCATCCAGCCCTCAGATGGCGTGTTCCCCTGGTTTCCACGTGCAGCTAAGGGTCCCCGTCCTGGCTTATGGCCTCAGTGTCATTATTGAGGACTAGTCCCCAAACTTGAGAAAGCCAGACTTGGCATCTGTCCTCTGAAACTGTTTGTGCTCCTTGGAACCTCCGATTCACAGAACGTTCGAGCTGGCAGAGCCCACATGTCACCTGGCTCAACCCCAGCAATTAGAGAGCAGAGAGGAGACACCCAAAGTGACACAACTAGTTGAAAACTGTAGATGCCGGTGTCTCTCCTCACTTCCAATAGGAAAGTACTAGTGTTGCTGGCAGTAGTTACCAGTTCTGGTAGGTTCCGAGCACTGCTGGGTCCTGGGGGAAAGCCACTGCTGGGATCACATCAGATGATGGAGAAGTGACGGGTGAATGGAGGCCTGGTGGTGGGAAAGGGGGTGTCCATGCAGCGGATGTCTGTCCACCCTACATCTGCATCTGCCCAGACACTCACCTCCACTCACTCCCCTACATCTCATGAGATCCCCAAAAAAGGATGCAGAGTGGTCAACTTCCACCCCACTTCCCGGTGAGAGTCTGTGGGCTCAGCGATAACACCTAACTGATAATAAAGGATGACACGATGAAAATGTAAGTTAAGATAAACAAGAAATGATACCAATATAGTACTAAATAATTGGCTATATACACACAGCAAGTAAGTTATGGAGCCTGAGAGCCTATGTCCCTAAGGCTGTGTTTCCTACGCAGTCATAGTTGGGATAATAAATAACATTTATTTAGCATTTACCAGGTACCAGATACTGTTGTTCATATACATATATGTAGAGAGAGAAAGGCTGAAGAAAGAATATTACATATATTTAATATAATATATATATTCTCATTCATTCATCATAACAGCCTCATTAGGCACTATTACCCCCATTTCAGAGATAAAAATACTGAAGGACAGAGAGGTTGAAACAAAGTAAACAAAGCCATATGCAATTAGCAGTACTTTGTTCTGGGCTTTCAGTTGGTGGAATCTGGCTACAGCTCCCTGCTTGTCAGATGACTTCATCCAATGGTAAGCAGAACGCTCCTTTCCTCACCGCCCACGACCCGCCACCCACACACACACTTTTCTTTATTCTAAAAGGGAGCTGGACCAGAGCCCAGAAGAGGTTCCATGAACTTTTTTTTAAATTCTCCTGGGTCACCCAGAATCTCTCGTCTTAAATGTAATAACAAGAGGAAAGAAAATTCAGCTAAAGAAAGGGGCAAACCCTCAGTGGGAGGCAAAGCCTGTTCGCTGCGCGCTGTAGGTGCGCACACAGCAGCCCCGTGCTCCGGGTGAGAAGGCCCGGGCTCTGGGGCGAGGCAGCCATCAGGCAGTGCCAAGGGCGCCCCCAGAGGGCGAGCGGGGGAGCGGCAGGGCCCGAGGCTCCCCTAGGCTGGGCAGGAAGGGGCAGAGCGCTTGAACAAGTCATATGAAGTGGGTTTGACTGTAATCTCAAAAGCAATAAACTGACATCTTTAAATCCATCTAATGCCCTACAATCAAAACCAAATTAGCTGGTATCAAGAGCAACTGAGTAGACAGTAAGCACAGGCAAGGAAAGGGGTGGGCGGTGGAGTGAGAAATCTAGGGCGGCAAGAACATGCCAGTCAACAGGTGGGAGAGAGAAAGAGCCCGATGAACAGAGGCTTTGCAAGGAGGCCCAGGAGAGAAAATGAGGTACTTGAACAGAGCTGGGCTGCGGGATGGGGGCGGGGACGGCGTTCGCTACCTTAGCACAGCTGGTTGGGGGTGCCAGCTCGCCGGACCGAACAGCTGATGGGGTGGACGGGCTCCATCCTCCGCTTCCCCAGCGCTGGGACTCTACACCGCGGGGAAAGGCATCTGCAGGGCCACGGTACCCTGTGATTGGTGACGCAAGAGTGGCACCATCCCTAAGAAAGTGATGGAGATAGAAATGACAGTTGAAAAGATAAAAAAAAATAATAATAATCTTTTCATTTCTCTCCCATCCCATGTCACTATATCCAGCAATAGGATCACCCACTTCTCAATCATGCTAGACCCTAGGCATGTACTCTGTTCTTAGGTTTATAGATTGGAAGAAATATGCAACTTGAATCTAGACTAAAACCCTGGCAAGCTTTTAGTGTCTTCTCCTTCAAAATCACATTCCAAATCTGTCACTATTTTTTTGTCTTATGAATTGCTTATGTGGTAAGAGGCTCAAGACTCCAGACAAGTTAAGCGATCGCACTGCATGTGTAATTCAGTGAGAATCCCAAGCCAAGAGTTTGCCACCCTTAGTTGGGAGAACGTAAGGGCTCTGAGCGTTACTGATTGTGTGTGTGTGTGACAACGGCCAATATGAATGGTCTAGAGTGCACACTGAGGGCCAGCCCAAAGGTGTCACATGTGGAATATATGTCCATTCAAGCCACCATCCCTGCAGGGAGGCAGGGTCTCGTGACTGTCTTGCTGAGGTCTCTCACCCAGGGTGTCACTGTACACTGTTCACAAGTGTGAACTTCTAGGGGAGGTGACAAGTCCTGGGGAGAGGCTGATCCTTGTGGGGCAATTTTGGGTGTGTGGAGAGCCACCAAAGGAATAATAACCAAGGAGGGACATTCACAAAGTCACAGTCGTGAGGACAAGGGAGGGAGAGAGGGGCTGAGATGTGCCAATGATGGGAGGATTACGCCTCTTGGGTAATTTTCTTTCCTCAACTAGCTGAAAAGCGATCCTTGGCTCTAGCTTTAAGATTTTCCATTCTGAGGTGATTCCATCCATGTTGGTTTCCAAGGGCTGCTATAACAAACTGGGTGGCTTAAAATAACAGAAATATATTGTCTCATTGTTCTGGAGGCATCTTATTCCACCCTGATCCCATAGAAATCATAAACCTCTTGGGGAAAAGAACAGTGTGTGGCTCATATGGGTCTTCTCTATACCCTCAAGACTGCCTCACTCAATACATATTTGGTTTTTTGAGGGGGAGAGAGGAGGTAATTAAGTTTATTTATTTATAATGAAGGTTCTGAGGATTGAATGCAGGACCTCATGCGTGTTAGGCACACGGTCCACCACTGAGCTATGCCCTGTCCCTTAATATTTGTTGAATTGAATGAAATTGAGTCATGGGAAGAAATCATGCCAATACTTTTTTGGCCTTGGAAGGTGAAAGGAAAGGAATTTGTTAAGAGAAGAGCAAGGGCTGGGGATGAAGAGAAAACAATTCCCCTGAGTTCTGATGAGGCCACCAGCTGTGCATCTATGTGACATTCTAGAACATTCTTCTTCTAGAACATGATTACCTTTTCGAGAGCCCACAGCTCCTTGTCCTCTCAATAAGGATATATGTCGCACACCTTCTTTACATTTTCAGAATCGTCAGCTTTTTTAAAAAGGCATCTCCATTTGAGAGCCCTGGCACCAGGTTTGATTGAAACGTGGGTCCGTCAACTCCAGCTGAGTGCTGGAATGCTCCGGCTTTGCAGTGTGACCTGTGTTCTCCACCAGCTGCCATGGGTAGCACAGTGACCACAGGCATAAAACAGAGCTTTCTTCACCCACATGCTTCCATTCATGGGAATTCTGGTTCCTTTTACCCTCCATCCAGGCATCACCAGGTGGCATCTCACAGATCCTAAGAAAGCATCTTAGCAGTATGCAACATTTCCCTCAGCTTCATATTTGGATCACTAATGTGGTGTTTCTAGTTGCCCCCAAAAGGCAGCAATGCCATTGATGCCCACATCTGTCACTATAGTACTGCTGGCATCCCCTAGGGTCCCCCAGCTTCTGTCAATATTGGTACCAGGAAGCTAAAGAAGTGGCCACCGACACTGAGCCCTCACCTCTGCTGCACCACTAACCCCCATGGGCAGGGCTGCCACAGCCAAGCCATAGCATCAAAGCCACCACCACGGCCACCAGCACTGCTTCCTATGGAGCCAACAGCCCGGCCCAAACTTCCAACTCTGTTAGCAGAGCTGCTGTCCAAGCAGCCATCACCAGCCCCGAGGCTACTGTCAGTCCAGGTGCTCAATGCCTCTTGGAGCATCTGGGAATAACTCTGAGTATTTCCAATGTCTGTTTGGCAGCCTCGTCCCCTGAGGTTCAAGCATGAGACATGAGACTAGGGGGCCAAATGAAGCGATCTGAATGGAAGACCACGGCTAATTTTCAAATGGCCCCTCCATCCTGGGGGTGCACCATTGTCCCGGAACCTAGCGCAGGTGCCCGCATTCTCCCTGGGCTCAGAGTTAGTCCCCAGTTTTCCAGCTGCGGGCTCCTCAGAGCTTGGCGTCAAGGGACATCCCATCAGGCCTGAATATGCGAGCAAACGCACACAAAACTGAGGCTGTAAACTTAAATATATCAATTAAAACCATTTTTCCCTAAAATATATTTTTCCAGGTATGAGAGTAAAGCATAATGACAGGGCCCAACAGCATACGGGACAGAGTCAGACAGCAGGTCTAACAAAGACTAAGCAACGGGCAATAAAAGAAATCCTGTGGGTCCATTTTCTTCCCCCCATTCAGCTTTTCTAGGAGATCTGAGTGTGTTGACTCCAGCTACAGTCCTTGCTTTGGGAAATTGGTTAAGAGCAAGAACCTGGGCCTTGATACAATCAGAAATGCCCCAAATTGTGTGGCATTAAGATAAAGGTTATAATGCAGGAAGCCTGCTGGCTTTGTAAAACCATTCCCAAGGCAGAACGCAATTGGCTCCAACAAGTTCTATTTACTTTTTTTTTGATAAGGAAGCTCTAGTGGACCCTGCAAGTCCACACCCCACCTCTGTTTATAATCTTGAGGCCACAGCAGGTGCTTGGATGGAGTGGAGAGATCTCCAGGGCTGTCCTTGCCTGGGACTCACTGAGGATCGATGATTCCTGATCTGGGGAACTAAGCACGACATGACTGGAGGTCTCCGTGCGGATGTGAAGAGCTTTAGGAATGCAGTGTATTATGAATACTGGAACCAAATTCAAACCATCCCCGCCCACAGCCCCACTTGACCCAGGGGCCGTGCACAGGAAGGCCATGGACCTGGCTTGACATATCCCGGACCCTCATCCTTCACTCCGAAGAGGCACTCAGAGAGGAGAGAATGACTTCAGAGGCACAGTGGGAACAGGAGTGGAAAGAACTTGAAATAAATCTACCTTTCACCAGCATGGAGAATCTACCCTGTGTCCATCCAGCACTAGGTCACAGGCTTCAGAGATGCAGGAAGTTTAAGACATGGCTCCTGTCTTCAGGGCCTGGAGTCTTCTTGAGTGGACTTAATGACCAACTTACTGTTGGAACACCAGAAAAAAATGAGTAAAAAAAATGGACACGTAGAAAAGCCAGCCACTCAAGTTTCAGTTTTCACTAATGAGAATTTGCTTCAGCAAAAAAATAACGAACAAATAAAAAACCCAGGAAATAGCTTCTTCTGTCACTTTTCTTGTTTTTTATTCATTTAGAATGACTCTTAGAGGAATGAGAATGAGATACAGAGAATTATCACCGGGAAACTGGACGCTGTTAATACCTATGTGGAATAAGAGATCAGCTCGTCAGCTTCCCCCTCATTCAAAGGTTTTAACTGGTGAGAACCCTACTTAAATACCTTTCTGGTGTGGATGGAATTGTGTCACCCCCCCCCCCCCCCAGAAGATACATTCTAACCCCTGTTACCTGTGAATGTGACCTTATTTGGAAGTAGGGTCTTTGTAGATGCAATCAAGTTGAGACGAGGTCATGCAGGATTAGAGTGGTCTCTAATCTAATGACTAGAGTCCTTATTTTAAAAAGGGAAATTTGAACACAGAGACACAGAGAGAACAGCCCATGAAGACGGAGGCAGAGATTGGTGTGATATGTCTACAAGCCAAGGAGCACCAAGGATTGCCCACAACCACCATGAAGCAGGAACGCTCCTCCCTTACAACCTTCAGAGAAAGCACTTCCTGCCGATCCCTTGATTGTGGACATGCAGCCTCCAGGTCAGTGAGAGAATACACTCCCCAGACCTCTGCTTCTCCCCGGCTGCCACTGCCCTTCTCACGTCCCTGCCCGCTCAATACACGTACGCGCATGCGCGCATCTGAAACCAGGCAGTTATTTCAAAGCTGAGACTTGGAGCTGCCTCCTGCCTGACCAAGATTCACACGTCCCTAACCCTGGGCCTTTGATCCCAGAGCACAGTCTCCTGTGGCAGAGTGACCCTCAGACTGACCACGAAGCTGGAAGAGACACCCCGCTGGCGCCTGCCTGAGAAGCAAACACGCTAGGACAACGCGGAGCGGAGAAGCCCCCAGAGAGCAGAGTGCTGCCGGCTGGAGGGGGGAAGACACAGAGGGCAGAGACTCCTGAGAGAGCAGCAGATTCTTGGCCCCAGGCTGAGCCTCCCAGGACCATTTCAGCCCCTTGTAAGCTGGGAGAGGCCGCCGTGAGGGGAGGTACCCCCCTACTCCACAGCAGGCCAAGGGACCCAGGAAGGTGGATGCTATTAAAGGCGGAGACGTTGAGATTCCTTCTCAGCTTCCACCCCATCCCACCTTGGCAGCAGAGGCCTCTCAACTCTCCCTTTACCATCCAGCCGGGCCCCTTCATGAAAGCACTGGCTCAGTTGAAGTGAAGATGCTCTAAAACACAAAAAAACTCAACAGTCAAAACCCCAGCCACTTGCACACTTGATTAGACCCAGAAGGCTTGGTTTCGGGGCCCTTGTGGAATTTATTTGCATCTCTGTTCTCCTCCCCCCACCCCCAAATTGGCATATTCATAAATACCAGCCTATTCCTTAACCCACTAAGTCACAATTAGAAGTCAAGAGACGCACATCCAATCCAAGCTCTTCTAAGACAGGGTTGCCTTCCTCTTCTGGAACTCCTCGTGGTGCCATACCCAGGGGGGAGCTCAGTAATGCTGCCAATTGGCATGTTTGGTGAACTGAGTTCCAGGACAGCGTGAGGTCATTGTGCCCAGGGAGGTATTACATAGAGCTAGGTGCTTGTTTATTTACTTCCCAGGGAAAAAAGACTTGCATCATACTTAGAAATCCATCTTGGCAGAATGATAGAGTGGGAAGAAAAAAAATCACTGAGCAACTGTCTAGTCCAACACCTTTATTTTACAGCCCAGAGAAGTGAAAGTATTTTCTAAGGCCACACAACCACTTGTGGCAGAATGGGGACTGAACTTTGTTTCCCTCACTCCCAGTCTAGTGCTCTTTCTGGAACTGTGACCAGAGAAGGGAAACTAAAATGTATCGTGGTGAAGCAAGGACAGGGGTGTAAGGAATCCCAGGCCAGTGAGGCCAGTTAGAAACTGACATATCCCACAGCATCACCTTGATGGCCCTGACCAGTGGCCCCATTTCACCCTTACTAGGGCATCCCCAAGTTGCCACGCCAAATGGATGAATCGTTGATATTCTTGCTTGCCTAAGAAAAGCATCTCTTGGTGAGTTAATGAAGCTGTCTGAACTGTCCTGCAGGAGGCCACTTTACCCTCAGGGAGCACTGCTGCTCTGCTGGTTGGTGTTATGATGACCAAAGAGAATCCAACTTCTCATGCTTAGTGTTGGATGTCTAGGTCTTCAAGACCCTCTACAATCTAATCCCAATCACCCTTATCAACCTTGCCTCTCTTCGAGGTGGAGGTGTGTGAATTGTTTTACTGTCTGGCTTGCATCCCTCTTCCTAAAGGGATGTATATTCATTTAAGGTAAGTTAGCTGTAATGGGGAAACCTCAAAACTTCAATAACTTAACATAATGAACATGTTTCTTTTCCACCTAACAGCGGAAACAGGAACCTCTCCTTCAGAAGCTCATCCAGAGCTAAGAATTAGCTTCTGTCCTACTAATCTGCCATCTTCAAGATATGGCTCTCAAGATCACACTGGGTGATCCTCCCCCCTGCAGCCACCAGAGGGAAAGGAATGTGGAGGAGCACGTGTGGGAGCCTGCATGGAAGTGATGCATGGGCAATGGCATCACTTCCCCTCATATTCCTGGGTTAGAACTCAGTCACATGGCCACACCCAACTGCAGGGGAGGCTGGGAAAAGCAGTGCAACTCTGTGCCCAAGCATAAGAGGAAAGAACTTTGTTAAGTAGCCAGTAGCTTCTACTGCGTGTCCCAAATTACTTAGGTGGAACTTCCTGTCCCTTATTGTGTGAAATCATGACAGGATAATTTTTGGTTCTCCTTTTCATTGACCACCTCCCACTAGGGAAGCCAATGTGCCCAGAAACTTCTTCACTACTTGTTCAGCCAGGGACCAAACATTAACCTCAACTCAGCCAATCACATAATCACATATTTTCTATCAGGACTTTGAGTCTTGAACAAGACACAAAAGGTGCAACAAGAGACAGAGAGAGCACTTGGAGGTCATTTTCACAGCACTGTGGTTGGATTTGGTGGTGGTGGTGGCCTCCAGTGGGCGTTCAGATGCCTGCCCAGTGTCATAAGCACAGCCTTGACTCATGTCTTCATTTCTGCTTCCCACACCCACTCTACTGATCCTTCTTTTCCCAGTGCCATAGGGTTACCTCCAGCATCTCAAGATCTCCACTTTGCTTTGGAGTAGAAAGCAAGACTGAGAGCAGCTGCACGGAAAGTAAACAGATTATCCTTAGAAATCACCCAATACTCTCTCTCCACCCATTACCAATGACTGAACAAATCTAGATCTCATCTTCATCAAAACTCCTTTTATTTTTTTAATTTTTTTATTGAGTTACACTATATCAACTTCTGGTGTACAGCACAATGTCCCAGCCATGCATATATATACATATATTCCTTTTCATATTCTTTTTCATTAAAGGGTATTATAAAATATTGAATATAATTCCCTGTGCTATACAGAAAAAAACTCCCTTCATTTCTGAAAGAGGAGAAAGCAAGTGGCAAAAAATTTAAAGATCACAAAACCCAGTGAACCATGGGATGAACAGATATTCTGACCACTCACTGCACTATTCATCACCCACTACCTTATCTGTACCTCCCTTTACTAGCAGAAAACTGTCACAAATGGTACCTCCACCCACTGGCTAGTACCAGTTTGATGTTAACTTATTGACCTTGGAGCTTAAAGACAGCACCCTAGTGGCTCTCCTCCCCTCAGTCCCACAGGCTACACTACTGTCCTCTCTGCTCCAGATCAGGGGTCAAGTCAAGTGAATGCTTTGGAAAGTGAGTTCTTCAAAAAGTCTTTCCCTTTGGTGTGGAGCTGCCCACCCTCATTAGTGACTGCCTGCAGTGTGATAGGCACTGGAGACACTGAGATGAAAAAAATCAGTCCACACTCCATTTCCACTGGGGAGATGCTTCTGATCAAAGTGAAGGCAACTCCCCACCCAGCCAGGGAGGAGACGTCCTGCTTCTTGGTCACACATTGGTCTGGGAAAGGGGGTAGAAAGAGTACAGAATGGCTGAGGACACCTGACTCAAGAGAGTCATAGAATTAAAAGTGAATATCCATCGACAGATGACTGGATAAAGAAGTTGTGGTGTATATATATACAATGGAATACTACTCAGCCATTAAAAGGAACAGAATAATGCCGTTTGCAGCAACATGGACGGACCTGGAGATCATCATTCTAAGTAAAGTAAGGCAGAAAGAGAAAGAAAAGTACCATATGATATCACTCATATGTGGAATCTAAAAAAGGAAAAAAGAAGACACAAATAAACTTATTCACAAAACAGAATCAGACTCACAGGTATAGAAAACAAACTCATGGCTACCAGGGGATAGGGGGTGGGAAGGGATAAATTGGGAGTTTGAGATTTGCAAATATTAACTACTACATATAACATAGATAAACAACAAGTTTCTTTGTATAGCACAGGGATTTATATTCAATATCTTGTAATAACCTATAATGAAAGAGAATATGAAAACGAATATATGTATGTATAAGTATGACTGAAACATTATGCTGTACACCAGAAATTGACACATTGTTAAACTGACTATACTTCAATTAAAAAATTTTTTTATTTAAAAATAAAAAAATATAAAAAAATACATGGAGGAAACTTAGACACTTTCAAACTTTTAAAACTCAGGAACTCTGTCTTCAAATGACATTCTAGGTAGATTCCAAATATATAGCAGATAAAAGTGGAGTGTTCTGACTGAAGGAGGCATAGAAATTCTTGGTTCTCACCTCCTGGCTCCCACCCCACCCTCTGTGTGTGCTCAGAGGCACTCGTGGTCCCAGGAATTCCAGTCTGAAAGATACTGATCTCAATCCAACTGGTTGTTCATTTCACAGGTGAGCGTTCTGGGACTTGGCAAGTCTAGACGTGGTAATGCCTGGAACCCACCTCTGCAGCTGTACTCTAATTCTCTTTCCACAGAGTTTGCCATTTTTCAACTCAGTTTCTTCATCTTTAAAATGGGGATAGAACCAAAATATCTACCCAACTCACCAAGCTGCTCCCTGAGGATCAAGGACTTATGGAAGCATAATGAAAAGCCTAAAGCTCTTATTACTTTTCTAGAGTAAGGAAATTGTATCCAGGGATGCATTCTGCACAAAGAGTCCTCCTTCACCTCCACGTGTGCAAAGGGAAGCTGAGGACCTGGGCTTATAGACCAACACGAGCCTTCCCATTAAAAGGATGCACTTTTTGGATGCAGAGGGCAGGTAGGAGCCTCGGAAATGAGGTTTAATGCCCTTGAAGGAAACATAGCATCCAAGAAGTCTCCACCCCCCTGTCAGAATGATTCCTTGCTATTTAAAAAAGAGCTTTAGATTTCTCAGGAAATTCTCAGAAGCCCCATCTCTTTACTGTTTAGCTGTAAGGAGCTGCGTTAAGTACCTCAGGGCTGCCTACTTCGAGCTCAGCCCCCTCCATAAAGCATTACCTTTATATCTCACTGTTTGTCTCCCAGGAAGACGAACAGCTGCTCTCCCCAGGCTTCAATGAGCACATGACAGGACCAGCTCTTTGAGCAAGCGGCCCTCCACCTCTTGCTGAGGGTAAGGGTGCGGCGCCTTCCAGGTGGAGGGATGTGAGCTCAGAATGCCGTGGTCTCATTCTTAGTAAGGCTGGGATAGGCAGAGAAATAAGAGCAGATTCCTCCTCTTACACTGGTCTGGCGATGAGGGGGCATCGAGGAGGGTGCAGGTGTTTTACTTGGACCCCCCCACCTTCAGCTCCAGAGCCTCTCAAGCATGATGAGGACAGGGAGGGGGTCTTCAGAGGGTGGGACTGGAAGTGGTCAGACCGTGCACACTGCGCCAGGTGGATTGCCCTACTTAGGCGCCAGCCTCCCCTAGGTATATCCTGGACCCAGCAGATTCCAGTGAGAGTCATATGATGGGAGGGTTATTAGGTCCCCTGACACAAGCAGAAGATGCCCACCAAGGACAAGGATTTGACCGGCATCACACATGGGGATTTTGGCAGACGTGTTAACTGGGGCTCCTGCACCCCAGTTTAGGCTATTAGTCTATCTGGCGGAATACTGCTCCCCCCAACTCACGGGACGCTGCCAGCACGCTCATCTGATCCACACCTGGGGTGAGAGGCCTGGGAGGGGAGTCCAGGCTCTTAGAGGCACAGAGTAAGGGCTCTTAGAGGCACTGAGCCAGAGTTGCCCACACCAGCTGCACTTAGCACAATCTAGTTGGCTTACAGTGAATCGGAGAGAAGCATCAAATCCCACAGAGTAGAATGGAGGTGGCACTGAGGGTCTTAGCTCCAGGCTTCCCTAAAACTGTGAGGAGGTAGCGCCCAGGCGGGAAGAATAAACTTCAGTGTCAGGGAATGTGGTTACAGTGCGTCGGGAAGGATCCAGGCAAGACAGAAGAAAGAATTTCACAGTATCAGTCATGCTGTTTCAAAGTGTTTAAGGAAATGGTATCCAAAGCTTCAAGTCTTGGTAACTGTTCCCAAATATTTCTTTAATTGGTCCTCTCTTCTCCAAGGCCAAGGACACAATAGTTTTCACCTACAACGCAGTTAGTCCTAACTGCTTTTTTCCAAACCATCCTCCATGCCTCCCTGCAGCAGAAAGAAGTATCCATAAAACCGAGTCTGACCACACCACTCCCTTTGCCAGATAAAAGCTAGGATGCTTGCTGTGTGGTCTCACATGTTTGCCTCCCAGCAACACCAGTTAGTCTCGTTTCCTGCCTCGCCCCGCCCCGAGCTGTTTTCAGCCCTGTGGCTTTGCATATTCAAGTCCCCCTGCTTTGAACGGCCTCCTCTCCTCTTACTTTGCTCCATCCTCTTCTTCACCTGGAAACTCTTACTCCTCCTTCAAGGCCAGTCCAACTGTTTCTGTGGCGGGAAGCCCCATAAAAAGACTGGCAGGACCCCAACGCAGGGCCGCTGCTCTCCTCCTACTAGCGTCTGGTTCCCTGGCCCAGAGGCTTCATCTCACTTTTTGCCTATAAAGCGGCTAACTTACACCTAGAATTCTATTGGTTCCCTGAGCTCACTTTCCTTCACTTCTGATTGGTTATTACTCTCACTTCTGACTGGTCCACTTCCCTAACTTCTGATTGGTCCATTTGTAGTACTTCATTTGCATGGAGCCTCACTCCTGATTGGCCTCTTTCTACAAAGCTTATTCCTGGTTGGTCAACTTCTGTTGTACTTTATTTGCATATGATGTTGCAAAGTGTAAAACTGGCAGCCTATAAAAGGCCTGTGTAAACCTACAGAGGGGTCCAGAGGTTGGAGTGTTAACTTCTGTGGGTTTGATGGCGTAATATACCTGAGTTCTCCAACTCTCTGAGTGCTGCTTGGTTTCTCGCCAGGATCCAGGCTACTGTCACAACTGAGCTGTAACACCGAGCTGTAACACATTTTTCTGCAACATTTCCACCTCTTAAAAGTCTGTCCTAGCTGCAGGGAGTTCAGTGCCCTCCTCCAGGATCACTTGGCAGTCCGAGCGTTGGCTGGACCAGCCTATATCATCACGGTCTGTAACTGTCTCCCAGACTCTGTAGAGTTCTTTGAGGGCAGTGAACTACATCCGACTCACTCATCTTTGTATACACTGGGAACAGCATGGGAGCGGTTTAGTGAATATTGGTTGACCTGATTGGAAGTGAACTTGCCTAGTTGAGGGTAGCCCAGGACCACAGAATGAACTGGCCAGCCTCTCGGGGGCCTCCTGGTCCTCGGGCTCAGTGTGATCACATGTTGGAGCGTGTGTGAGACTCCACTCCACAGGTCCCTGAACCCAGTGGGGAATCTGCAAACATCCTCAAAGAATCCTGGAAACAGCAGGAAAACCCCTCAAAGTCTCACTAAGAAGTATATTAATGTGATTGGAAGTAAAATTAAGTCCTTTCAAAAGCCAGTAATAACCTCCAATGGAAAAAGATAAGTAAACCAATATATGCGTGTATATGCATGACTGGGACATTGTGCTGTACGCCAGAGACAGACACAATGTAACTGACTGCACTTCAATTAAAACATAAATGAACAAATAATTTACTGCTTAAAAGCCAAAAAAAAAAAAAAAAATCCAGAATGATGTCCTTAGGTGAGGGGAAAGCATATGAGACGGTTCATTCATTGGAGCACTGAAAGAAGTAAGTCCATTTCTCTAGGGTCACAGAGGCTGTGGCCCTTGGGTCTGGCTCCACCCCGCGCCGGGTGAGCTTGCTGTCCAGCACCCAGGACTTGGCTCTGCCGGGAGCGTCCCTGGAACTCCAGTGCAGCCGGGATTTTCTGATGGGGTTTTTCTGGGGCTTTGAGGTGGGGGAGGCTGTGCACGGGCTTGGAGGTATAGCAATAAATCAGATATCTTGTTTTTTTGTTTTCCGATCAAGATGTGAAGAGCCCTTGCTTTCTGTCTACTGAGCATGGCTAATTTCTCAAGGAGAGAAGACTTGAGGGCGGAGATTCCAGTGGGGCCGGCATCTGCTCTCTCTGCACGTAGGGCCTCCGTGCCCACAGCTGCCTTGTCCAAGTCACAATCCAGCCTCCAGTGGGAATGACCTAACTACCCCGCTCCCCAGAGTCACAGCCACAAGGAAGGAACCCCCTCAGATCACGTTTGAGAGGGACCCCCACGCCTCGGCTGCACAGGGGACTGACTCTCCTCAAAACCCTGGGCATAATTTCCAGGTAGAATATCGTGGTTTGGTTCTGCTTTTGTAAAAAGACAGGGGACTGAATTTAGCAGCCTGTCTGGAACACATTCCCCGGGGAGCCTCTACCCTTTAGAAAGAGCTGGAGAGACATGTCTCCGGAGCAGGAGCAATCCACCCCCAAGGGATGCAGGCATCAGACTTCATTCTTCCCTTTCTCGGAGAGGAGCGCTCTGCTGGCACGGGGCTTCCACAGAGAAACAGCAGCTGCATCCCTTCCACGCCTGCTCAAGATCTTGCCATGGCTCCCCATTGTCTTTAGGACAAAACTCAACCAACTTAGGGGGACCCTCAAGGGACTCTATACTGTGACCTCCACTGACACATTCATTCAACCAGCAGTGACTGAGTGCCTGTCTGGTGGCAGCTTAATGCCAGGCCTGCGATTGCAGAGATGGAATCACGGCCCCTGCCTTCAGGAGCTCACAGTTTCGTGGATGTGACTGTTGGTTTTATGTGTCACACTTGGCTAGGCGACAGTCTCCAGCTATTCGCTCAAACACTAGCCTGCGTGTTGCTGCAAAGATATTTTGTAAGTGTGATCGAAGGCCATAATCAGCTAACTTTGAGCAAGGGAGGTTATCCTCAATGATCTGGGTGGGCCGGATCCAATCCATTGAAAGGCCTTATGAGCAGAGGCCTCGTGTGGGGCTCATGGTCTTCGGCATGGTGCATTCTGTCTATTAGTATATCTGGTCCTTTCAGATGGGCTGACTATTCCTTGAGGTGCTCAGGTGAGACTGAGGTCTCATGCTCCTCTGAGGCCTCCATGAGTCCCAACTCACTGTCTGGCACACGGGCATAGGGAATCCTGCACCTGTTGGCTGACTGCTACCCTGAGTTCCGTAGGAGAAGGCCCAGAGTCAACAGCAGCGACTGAAGAGGGATGTCGTCGGTGGCTGTCTGGCGCCCGAACCCAGAGAGCCCAGCACTGGGACCAGGGCCCCAGCAGCAGCGGGAGCAGACCGTCCATCAGGACTGGGCCCAGGACCGGGAGTCCTGCCCCTGTGGGTCCTCCCGGGAACACTTCCCCACACCAGGGAGGTCAGCGCCTGCTGGGGGGGACAGAGACTCCATCAGTCCTGCTGGCAAAGGATCCCTGGCTGCCCCCGAATGACACAGGTAGGGGAAACCCAGCATCAGAGGAGGAAGCAGCCTCAGGTGGCCTCTGTGTGGGCTCTCACTCCCAGTACCCCCCAGAGAAATGAAAACCCTGCCTATCTTTCTAGACCCTGAGATGGTCTCATGGTCTCTCGCAGTCCCAACAGCGCATGCCTTCGCAGAATCCCTCCCTCGGATCGCACCTCTCTCCATCCTGCGTCAGCGCCCTCTTTTAGGGAAGGGAGGAAAGCCGGCCAGCCTGCGTTCTACTCCAGGAGAGGTCTGTTCCAGGAGCCACTGAAGTGGCCGGGTGCCTTGCTGCCAACACAGGAAACCTGGCCTTTTCCCCTCCTGCCTTGTTCTTTCTCTAGTGACAACTCCATCATGTGCTAATGAAAGCAAGAGACCTAGAGAAAACCCACCTGGGAGGCAAGGGAGAGAAAGAGCAAAGGGCTCCAGGAAGACAAGGCTGGTCGGGCGCAGACACAGACAGAAGGGACCTCTCCTTCCCCGTCTCAGTGATGGCGTTTTCTCAACAGCAATGAGCTCTGGTGACAGAGCCTCGAGCCACTGACCCCACGCTTACTTGCATCGACTTTTCTGATTATTGAGAGCCAGGCGCAGGACCCCGCATCTCATCATGGAGTTACTGTTGCCTGATGGGGCCCACTGACTGCCAAGGCAGAAGGAGAGTTGAGAAGGGGAAGGGACGGCCCTGGAGGGAAGGTTCATACAGGACCATTTCTGGTCCCGTCATTCTCTGGCACTGCTCTTGGCTCCACTACCCGCCTCTGCAGACACGTAGTGATGGGCATGGAGATGGTGACCCAAGAGAGCCTGTTCGTTCACATGTCACCAACTCAAGGCTTTAAACCATGGGAAGAATATTTCAGCGGTGAAAGGAAGGACTGTTTTCAAGTACCCTTAGCCATCTTGAGAGGTCCACTCACATAGTACCTGTTATTTTATCAGGCTGACTACAAAACATTTCTATCTCTTCATTTAAAGAGGTGCCTTAAGAACCAGTTAGTCTTTGTTCACCCACTTAGAGTTGCGGGCTCTCCCTGACAACAGAGGAATGCATCACTCCTCAGCAGCCCCGGTGCATCTCGCTAGCCCGAGCTGGCTCTCCCCTGGTCTTGGTGCACATGTGCAGGGTACTACTGCCTTGATCATCTTCTGTCTCTCTCCTTCTTCCTGCAATATGTGAGGCCCCAGTCAGAAGGCCTTTCCATTCCCGACCTTCCGGTTCTTCCTGCTTCCGCCCTTGTCAGTCCTGGCCTGGCGTCTGTGGTGAGCCTGCTCCCAGAGGGAGAGCGGCGTTGCGCCTGGGACCTCCGTCTCCAGAATTCACGCGCTCCGCCTCCTGGCCTGCTCCAGCCGCCACGCTCCTTCTCATCTTCCTCTCTGGACCAAGCTCTGTCTTCTCCCTCCACTTTGACTCACCGCTTCTTTAACTCCTCAAACGCTTACCTCTTTTTTCTCTATTCTCCTGTCCACTTGGGCTGCTGGCTTGGCTAGGCTTTTTCCTCTCTGCGGGATTTTCAGCCCCTTCTCCTCTTGAGCTTTTGCGGTCAACATGTCCACAAACCAACTACCTGGGCCCCCCCTCAGAGTATGTTAGACACGCAGAACCTCCGGCCCCACCCAGACCTACTGGGTCAGCGTCCTGTTCACTAGGGGCCCAGACGAGCTGTGTGCACATCTAAACCTGAGTGACTCCACTCTAAATTAGAAGGTGCTTTCCTGACAGGCAACCCCAGGATTCTTCCTGCCCCGCTGTACTCCCAGCACTGACCACTGTGCCTGGCAAATAGTAGATCCTCAATAAATATTAACTGAGGGGGTGGGTGTCTGGGTTTTTCTTTCTGACCTCATGTACACTGTCCTCTCCTAAGAGGCCCTCTGACCCATTCGGACCCCCTGCACCACCCTTCCCCTTCCACCTCCCCACCCCCTTTTCCTTCTTCTCCTCTGCTACCTGGGACAGGATCAGACTGGCATGTGGGAGAGGAGTTGGCTGAAGGTGGCTCAGAGACCCCAGCAGAAGATGTCATCACCAGAAAAATGTCATCAGGCTGTAGGCTCTGTCAGCAGACTCTGTGAGCCACAGAGAGGAGCCTTGCGTGGAACGGGAAAGGTACCAAACTTTCTCGTCTTCTTCGCTCACCAACCAGCAAGCCTCGGATGTGATAAGGACCCTGCGAACTACCTGGAGGCAATCCTTTTAGAGAAAACAAATGCTGGTTCCAAGGGACACAAAACCCGAGCTCTGGTTTGCATCTGCGTTCGCCCTCGTGCTCATTAAATGCACACATATGAAATGCTAGTAACAAGGGAGGGGAGGAAGAGGATACAAAAGAATACTAAGAAATAAACTGTGCCCTCAAGGAGCTTACAGAAGCCTGAGCAATGCGTCCAAAGAAACCTCAGTTGTTTCTGACGCTTTTCTTCTATCATGGCGCGCCCTCTCATGGGGAGGGCGTGAAATCAAATTGAGTTCCTGCCCAGATGACACATGGATCAAAGGACTGTCAAAGTATAATTCAAAAGGAGGAGGAAAGGAGAGAAAGCTCAGAGATAGACACTGGCTGCACTGGCAAAGAGGAGGCTAAAATATAGAGATGAGGGAGAGGAGAGAGAAGAGAGAGAACCAAGAAGAAAGAAGGGCTTTTGCAGCCGTAAAATGTTCACACCGTAAACCTTTAATGCATGTATTTTAAGAAGCCGTCCACCTTGCACTGAGAAACTTTCGCTGCGAGCTTGCAGACCATGTGTTCAACAACCTTGTGAATGTCATGGGTGGATGGCTGACAAATCGACTCCTAGGGGCTCACCGGGTGCCATACATTCTCAGCACTTTGTCCCAAGCAGAGTAAGTTCTTCAAGGACACGCCAGCGGGAGCCCTACCTGCCACACCCCTCCCAGGAAGGCATCATTCCGCATTCAGGGGCGACAGTGCCTTCCCTATCGACTGTGAACAGGAGGCAGCCATCCTCACCCTCCATCCTGAGGGCACAAGCAGATCTAGATGAAAGCTACAAAGCCTGCCATCGTGTGGAGAAACTTCAGGGGACAGTCGCCCTGGCCAGGCCAGATGGGGCCGCTGCACCGGAGGGCACGTGGCTTGAGCTGGCTCCAAAGCAAGCACGCCAAGCAGGACAGCAGGGTTTCTGGGTGATGAGCACGTGCGCTGGGTGCCATTTTGACTAGAAGGCATAGATTGCCAGCTGAGTCCATAAATAACCACTGAGAAAAAGCTGATTGCTTAATTACAAGGTGGCTTGTAAATACAGAGGCGGGGGAGACAACGAACAGGGCTGGGAGGGCAGGGGAACGGAGCCCGGGAAGCTGAGGGTCACTGGACGCCTCTCCATGGTTGCCTCAGCCATTGGCTTTCCAGCCCCACTAGGCTAATGGGCTCATTCCCCCAACAGGCCTTGGGGCAGGAAAGAGATGTGGATGGTTGACCTGGAGTCACAGCACAGAGATGAGGAACTCTGGGAAGACCGGTGCCTTGGTCAGCGTTACGGAAGGGCTTGGGCCAGGAACATTTTCTAGTGAGTTACTTAACCTCACTAATCATCCTCTGTGAAGTGGGCTAATGACACAGATGTCACGAAATTGCCGGGATGATTAACTGAGATGGAAAGTAAAGTGTGTTACTCAACACCTGGAGCACCGTCAGCACTAAGAAATAACGAGCACTGTTTTTATACCTGGGGATTCTTCTGGAGCTTAAACATTTAGCATCTCAAGTGAAGAACATGTATGTGTATGACTGAGCCACTATGCTGGACACCAGAAACTAACGCAACATTGTAAATCAACTGTACTTCAATTAAAAAGAAATAAAAAGAACATATATGTAATTCTTGTGTGAAAAGGAATTAGAATTGTGTGACAATTCCTTCCTAGCCATTTGAGCAGTGGTTCTCAAACTTCGATGAGCAGAAAAATCACCCAGTGTGCCTGGTAAAAATGCAGAATCCACAACCTACCCCTGCTCACAACCATCAGATTCAGTGTTTCTAAGAAGCAGACTCTACCACATTTTATGGAAATGCTCTGTGTGTGGGTCTGTCTGCAAATTCATCGAGGGAAGCAAACACACCTTGCTCATCTCTGTATCCCAGACTCTTAGCCCAGCTCCCGGAACATGGAAGGCACTTAGGAATGTGGCTTGAACGTTCTAAGTGTCCGTTTGTCCTTGAGAATAGTATCTGGGGGAATTCTTAGCACAGAATTACAGTTAGGACCTTAATTTTACTTCTTATCCAGAGGCTGGGTGCTGAGTCAGAGCACAAGAAGATGACTAAATTTACCAAAAATATTGAGTGCCTTTGATGACGGCACCTAAGATAGGATAGAGGAGAAAGGGCTGGGTCGTGCATTCCAAGGAGCAGAATTTACAAAGAAAATGTAATAAATCCTCAGGAGCGAATAAAGGGATAATTTTTCTAAGCCAAGGAAGTCAAGAAAGGAGGGAAGAAAGGCCATCCAGGAATGTATGGGAATGCAGAAGGAATTAGAATTGGGTGAGAATTTCTTTTTCCTCCTATTTCTAGCCCCTGGTTTATGCTCAAGTTCCCAGGCCTCCATCCAGCTCTGCCACTCTCTAACTCCAGGACCAGAGGTAATCTCTTGGTTGTCCCAACTGTACGTAAGAATGACGTCATCTCTACCACGAATAATAAAAAGCTTATGTCGCCCATCCCTCCAGCCTTGTCTTCTGCAGCCGTGCTAAACTCTAGTGCTTCTAAGCTTTCGTACTTGCAATGATTTCTGCCATGATTTCTTCCTTTGGTGATCAAACTCCTGCTCATCCTTGAAACTTCAGCTCAGGCATCAGCTCTGCCAAGAAGGCTTCCCTGAACACGTGGTTTCATTGGGATGCTCTGCCCCGCCCCCCACACACACGGTTTCCCACAGCACCCTTTATAGGACCTGTCATTCTCTTCTGCATCTGTTGCCATGCCTGGCTCCCCGTGAGAGTCTGAGTGAGGACCGCATTACTCACCTCTGTGTTCCCACCTTTTAGCAGAATGCCTGGCCCACTACACATGCTTAACAAATGCTCAAATAATTAGTTAATTAGAAATAAACTGGATGGCTTGTAAGCTTCTGGGGGCGGAGGCAGGGAGGAAAGAACCCAGATGCACAATTGTCCCAGGTGGTAATACACTTATGTTTTAAATCCTGGGGAAAAAAGAAAGTCAAGCAAATGACCAAGTGAACTAGAAAGATTTTAACAGATACAAGCACAGGGTAGCCCTGCCCTGTGGCCCTAATAAGAAAGCAAGCTGGGAAAGCATGTAGGGCATCTTCCTGGAATGATTCGGAAGAGAAATGAAATGTTTTTAGACGAAGGTAGGTAAAAGTCAGTGCCGAAATCACAGGGAAGAAAACCAAAATCCCCACTCAGAAAACCCCTTAAAGGGAGGACTTGGGTCACAAGATCCTGCTGGGAGGTTAACCCAAGGTTTTTTCAACTGTAAATGGGCCCTGCTGAACTTCCTTCCCAGCGAAAGGCAAGCAGGAAACTGGCCTTGCAGAGCTAGAAAGCCCTTGGATGTGCCATCAGGGAAATGCCTTAGATGCGGAACAATATTCTTGTTCCTCTTTAACAGTTTCCTGAATATAAATTGCCCTAGGAAAACTGTAGGTTACGGAAGGAAGTGTCGGATTCTATAAACTGATCTGCACCCGCCCCCCAACACACACACACACACAAACAATCTAAAACTGGGCCAGGCAGCTACACAGGCCGGGCGAATATAAGATCTGAGTAAATAATGGCCCATTCCCTTGGGGTCAGCTTTGTTGATGACGTTTTCAGAGCACTCACAACATGCCCAGTCCTACATTAATAGCTCCATGTGCTTTATTTCATGAAATCTACACAATGAGACTGTGGAGAGAAATATTACTATCTCCATTTCACCAGTGAGGAAACTGAGGCACAAAGAAGCTAAGAAACGCCCCCATGTTTACCCAGAGAGCAAGTGGCAGAGCTGGGTACAAACCCAGGCAGTCTGGCCTTAGTTTCTGCTCTTAACCTCTCCTTCCTGCTGAAGAGGTGAAGCTGGCTCCTGATCTGTCCCTGGTACTACCAGGTGTTAGAGGCTGAATTTTTGTGTCCTCTCCAAAAATTTATGTTAGAACCCTCATGCCCAATGTGACTATATTTGGAGATAGGGCCTTTAAGGAGGTAATTAAGGCTAAAAGAGGGCATGGGGGAGGGTCCTGATCCAATAGGATGGGGTCCTTATAAGAGAGGATGCCAGAGCTTGCACTCTCTCAGCGTGTGCAGAGAGGGAAGGCCATGTGAGGACACAGTGAGGAGGCAGCCATCGGCAAGCCAGGAAGAGAGGCCCCACCAGCGACCAACCCTGCCCGCAACTTGATCTTGAACTTCGGGCCTCCAGACTGTGAAAAAAATTAATGTCTGTTGTTGAAGCCATCCAGTGGGTGGTGTTTTGCCGTGGCAGCCTGAACAGATACACCAGGCCACCATCGGAAGCTGGGCAAATTTAGGAGGTAGGCAAGGTACGCCTTGTGTGCGTCCGCAGGCTTGTGTGAGCACAGCCTCCTCCTCCTCCGACTCCCACCCTCATCCCCAGGGCCCCGAGCTGACCCCAGCTCCCCAGGCTCCAGCTGGAGCACCCATGCAGCTCGTTCTCTATGCAGCGTCGAAGCTTATCTGTCTCGTGTCCCGCCCTAGCGGTGCAAAGACCACCCGTGACTACTGTGGGCTTGCTGGCATTGTGTGGGTCCCCTCAGCACTGCCACCCTTCACCCCATCACCACCCAGTGAAGCCAGCGCTGCAGCATCTACCCGGCTGGTGGTTTTGTGGACGAAATGCAATGGTTTGAGCATAGGGCTTATAACAGTGGTCATCGCTCAGTAAGTGTTCACTTGGCAAGATTATTAACCCACCCCATGTCCCGGCTGGTAACTGGTAAAGCTGGACTTTGATCCTTGACCTTCCTGCCTCCAAAGGCCAAGGTGTCTGCTTTCCAAGGTGACAACCAGCTCATGTGATAAACCAATTTGACATCATACCAGTGGTGACTTCCTCCATCATTCACTGAGCGATAGAATTTTCGTTCTAGTTCCACTCACTTCAGTTGAAAAAAAAAAGCACGTAATATATGCATGTGTTGTATGCATGTGTGTATGTGCCTACATAGGTTTTTCATGCCCAGGCACCCACAAAACCACACTGTGTGTTTCAGGCTGTGAAATGAAGGGCAGAGTCTGGTGGGGCTGATGTTCAGTGCTTCTAACAGTTATGTTTCTTCATTCCTAGCCCTGACTCTAATTTCTTAAAAGACAGGTAAAGAATAGGGTGCACATTTTAAGCACCAACCCATGACACATAGTGGGTTCTTGGTAAATATTTGCTGCATTGAATTGCTCTTGAGGTGAAGGAGGCAGGTACCAGGATAGGCTGGCATGGGGCACACAGAGGTCCACATCCCGTATGAAAAGCCAGCAAGCAGGATTGCTCCTTTGTGCATGGCCCCCAGCTCACATCTCGGACTTACTGATTAAGCACTCGGCAGAAATAGCTGTGTAAGTACTAGGATGTGACCAGAATTTTAAGATACCATTAAAAATAAGCACAGCCCATGTCATCATTGTCTGTTGCACACTGAGGTCGGGAGAGCTGCCGTGGCCCACTGGCCAACAATAAGCAAGAGCAAATGAGGTCAGAGCGCAGACAGCCCAGGAGCAGCACTGGCCTGGAGAAACCCAGACCCAGGTGACAAGGGTCCCAGCCCTCCCCGTGTCCCCAGTTCTGCCCCAGGTCTCAGTCACCTCTCTGTTTAAGGGAATTTCTTTGGTCCTACCATTGGTCTGGGTTTGCTGTTTCATAGTCTTCCCAGGAAGAGCAGTCAGCAAGTCTGTGTGGGTTGGTCCTGGGGGCTGTAAGGGATGTCCTGAAGAAGACGTGCAAGTCTCGAAGTTCTGTCCCACCCAGGGCCACAGCGGGTATCACTGTGGTTAAACTCTTCCCATCATCTGATGTGTAAGGCAACCCACCGGGATGGCTGGTTCTCAGGTCTCCTATGTCCTCTTTCTCAGAGAAAGACGTCAAATCGCTGAGTTGGAGACCGCACCCCAGCCCTCCCTCACCTCTGGTCTGCCTGTCACCTTTCTATCCCTCCATGCTTCAAGTCCCATCTTTTCATAAGGTCTTGGCTGCCTACCCCAGCCCATGTCTTCTCTCCTTTTCAGAATTTCAATACTGAACCTATTTTAGAATGTCAATAGTTTTCTCTTTGTTTCTAATCTTAGATGAGAGTATTTCACAAGGTTCAGTCTTTGATCCTTTTCTGCAAACTATATCCCTTCCAGCGCAGTCCTATCCACCATCACCTGGAAACTTAGAATTCAGAAACACAGATCCATTCACATTGCCCCCCACTTACAGCCCTTCAGGGGCCCTTGAGATTCTGCAGAATGAAAGTCACACTTCTCAGTCAAGCATGTAAAACCCTCCAAGATCTACCCCCCAGTTCTCTCTCCGGCCTCGCCTCCAGCTCCTTCCCCCTCCTACAACGTGCACTGACTCCCGTGTACTTCCCAGTGCTCTGCCCTCTCTCTCCTCCAAGTCTTTGTTGGGCCTCGCAGCCATCCAAACAGGAGCCAGGGATCCCTGCCTTCTCTCTCACCGCAACATCTGGGGAGCCAATGAGCCCTGTGGACTGGATTTCATGACCATTTTCCCATCCATCCCCTTTTTTCCTCATCATCTCTCACCCAGGTGGTTATAACTGCCTCCATCCTGGTCTCAAACCCTGGTCTCACCCGCTCCCCACCAACTCACCTTCTCCCCTCATTTTCTCAATTTTGTTTCTGAAATACAAATCCTACTTTGTTCCTTTTCAGTCCTTTCTCTTTGTCCACACTAAGCACCAATCCTTGTCAGGGTATTTTCCAGTCTCCCCCTCTCCCACATGTCTCATGAGAAGCTCCTGCTAGTCGCCATGCTTCCACAATTCTGCACATGTTGTGTCTGTTGCTGGAACCACCTTCCTGTGAGAGAAACTCACTTCATCCTTAAAAATTATAGTAAAATTCACTGCTCCTATGAACTCTCCCTGGAGACCCCAACTAAGGCTTAGCGTGTATGTTCAGCACACTTGCCACGTTGCATGGTGACGCCCCTCTTGCCTACGTGTGTCCCCCAGTCACACGGGAACTCCTTGAGGACAGGGCCTGTTTCTCCTTGAGCTTTGTGTGTCTGAGTGCCTGGGGCATTTTACTGAATGAATGGTTCAAACAGAGGACTGTTCCAGCTGTGTTAGTCTCGTCACCTCTACTAACTGGTAAGGTCCTCGTTTCCCATCATTGCGTTGTTTAAGTGGCTGTCTTTGAAGAGACAGAGGAAATTCTCAGCACCTGCCTCCTCCTCACCCCATTGCTAATCTTTTCTTAAATTCATGAACAACTATCAAGGGCTCTAAAAAGCAAACACATCACAAAATGTGGATCGACACATGAGGGACTGGGAGAAAATGGGTCCTCACCTGTTCATAGTGTGGGGAACCTGAGGGGACAACAAGCTGACTGAGTGCATGAATGTTGGGTGTTTTAAATTGAAGCATAGTTGATTTACAATGTTGTGTTACCACATAATCCAGCAATCCCACTCCTGGGAATCCACCATCCTGTCTAGAGAGTCAGGGTTAAGGTTAGGGTTAGGGGGAAAACTCTAATTTGAAAAGATACACGCACCCTGATGTTCATAGCAGCACTGTTTACGACAGCCAAGACATGAAAGCAACCTAAATGTATGATCTTCATTTAGTACACCCCCCACCAGCCGCCGTGCGCCAAGGAAGAGGAATGAGGGGCTTGGAGCCCCCATCACTGGCCCCCAGTCGTGCACAGAGGCTGTGATCTGCCTGCAGCTTGCAGGCCAGACTTACAGCTTGGGCTCCACCGTGCAATTGTGAGCCCCTCCTTGGCACAGCCAACACAAGTCTCTAAATTTAAGCAGCTAGGAATGCTCACTTCAAGGCCAAGAATCTGGAGTCACTTTAAACAAGGAAAATACCGCGGTCCACACCGGCTCACACTGTCACCGTCGCAGGGTCTGCAGTGAGCTGTGAAGCTGCTACTTGCCTCCCAAGAGGGGGCGACCATTTTTTAAATGAGCTCATCCAAGCCAACGGCTATTTTAAATCCTAGACAAACACATACGCTTATGTCATAGAAATGCTCTGAAAGAAATCATTCCGCTAAGTTCCCAGGCCCCCAAAGAGCCTAATTCACTGTGTTTTGCAGGGCGCATCACTGCTTGGGACTCAGAGGTGAGAGCTCATGTTCTCAGCCCAGTGCCAGGAACGGAGCATATCAGGTGTCAGAGGCAGGGAGCCCAGTTACTCTCGTCCTGCAGTAAATTAATCTGGGTGAACTCTGCCTGTGGGTAAGGAGGCATGTTCGCCTCCACCAGGAAGCCTGCCTCAGAAAGATGCAGGTCCCAAGAGTAAGAACAGGTCCAGGAGGCCAAATTCCCAGGTGTACGTAGAAGCTTCAAACTTCCAGAACATTCTCACAACTGGTGGCAGCAGACGCTGCTCAGAGCCATAGGGGCAGCCAGGCCAGAATGATCAGGCGTGGGGTTAGCAGGGAAGGGGCCGGAAGGCACAGAACAAACCCCAAACCTGGGAAAGAACGGCTGTCCGGTGGGGAGAGGCCACAGGGCATCTAAACCACAGCAGATTTCTTAGGAGGGTGCATGTGGTTAAATGAAAGCTCTCAGTTTGGCTGAGCATCTGATGGCTATGAATACACCATGGGGGAGCCTTCATTCTCTCGCACCTTTCCATCAGGCTCTACATAAACAGAGCAAGGCGACTTCAAGGTCCAGGAGCCCAGCCCAGAGTGAGGGGTGAGGATGGCTGTTCTAGAGAGGCAAAGAAGCTTTCAAAACAGCCTTCGGGGCAGATGTCCAACAAGCTCTTCAGAACAGGAAATATTTACTGTCTAATTTGCAGGTGTGGATGCTGCAGCGCAAATAAGCACCTTCCCAGCCCCTCCTAAGTTGACATCAAAGTCTGCTGTACACGCAAGGATCACGAATCAAAGAAAACAGATGCATTTCCCAGCAGGGTCAACGTGGGGCAGAGAGAAGCAGCTGATGCCACGGGACGACGTGATGATCCATAAAATGAGCTGGTTCCGCAGAGGCGGGCACGCAGGCAGGCAGCGATGAAAACGCGCGCACCCCGGGAAGGAGGGCATCCGGATGCCGGCATGGCAATTCCCCCTGGGCACCCGGAGGCGGCCAGAAGAAATAGGATTTAGCCCTTAAGTATTGGGATAGCCACCTATTGCCCAGGCAGATTACAGGGAAAGGGAGAAGTTAGACCAGAGTGCAGACAAGTTGGGACACATGGGGGCCCTGGGTGTAAGAGCCTCATTATCAGAGAAAAACGGCTGTTTTTGTGTAGGGGTGTGTAGCTCAGAGGTCTCCACCGAGGCCCTCGTTGTGGGATTCGGCTTCCACGGATAATCAAATGGGAAGAGAGCCTCAGAACCTGACCCTGTGTAAAGGAGGAGCTGGGGCAGCTTGCATCTTCTTGCATCCCCTCCCCTCCAATGGCCAGTTCTAAATAGCTCTCCAAGGAAGTGTTCTGGCAAATCAAGTGGAGAAAGAAAAGTAGGAGCCATGGAAGGTTTCGGAGCAGAAGGCTGACATAATGAAAGGGATGCTCTAAAGGGACAATACAGTCAGGATGTCAGGGTGAGTTGCTGGTGGAGAGATTGGATGTGGGGAGAGGTGTGGGATGGCTTCTGTGATAGTTCAACAGGAAATCATATGTATAAATGAAAGGTGGCCGTGCTGATGGTGGACAAAATAATGACACTGTATTCATCTCCACAAAAAGTGCTGGAAATAAAGAAGGAGGGGGTGTAGTTTTACAGAAGAAGGCAAGATCGTCTCAGAAATGCTGAGTCTGAGGGGACAGCCAGACAGCCAAGTGAAAGTGTCTAATTAGACCTTCAAAATTATAGGATGGAAATTAAGGCCAGGGCTTGAGATTGTGTCTGTGAGTCATTTGCCCAAAGTAAATGAAATTGCAGGAGGAAGGCATGTGATAGGAAACTGGCGATGTCTGCAGTTACAGAAGAGAAGGAACAGGGTGCTCGGGGAAGGCCCAGCTAGGGAGGGACCAGAGAAAGGAGCGGGTGGTGCGGTGGAGGCCTGGGACTGTGACAGTGACTGCAGAGAGGCCTGCTAACCCACACTCTAAAAGTGACCTTGATTGATGCTCTGGAGAGAAAGTGGCCTGGCCAGCAGTCCTGGGGGGCCCATTTTGAGAGACAGCCTCAGGAGGACACAGAGGAAAAAAGTCAACCTGCTAGGGACCAGAGGGAGTCCCTGAAAGAAGAAATCACCACTTTCTCACCAAATTCAACAATAGAAAGAAGACAGGAAGGAATACAGGAGATGCAAAGGGTTGGTGTGCTGTCCCCCAGAGGCACACAAAGAGGAGGCAGCCGGTAGGGGAAAGGCTCTTAGAAATGGGAGGCTCGAGGGAGCCAGGGTCCTCCAGAGATGGCAAAGGAGGTAACAGAACAGAGCGGGTCCAGAAGGAAATTTTTCTCTGCATCAGTTAGCTATTGCTGCATAACAAGCACCTCAAAAGTCAATGACTTAAAATATTACCTTTCATTTGTATCACTGATCTCCATATAAGCTGAGCAGTTCTGTCTTCTGGACCAGGCCTGGCTGCTATCAGCTAGGTTTGCTCAAACATCTGCAGTCAGCGGCTGAGTGGGCTGGGACCTGGGCTGGTCCGAGATCACTCTGTTGGGACACCTCAGCTCTCCCTTTCCCTGGTCCCCCATCTTCAAGGAGGCTCATCTCACAGCAGTGGAGGGGTTCTGAGAAAGAGAGCAGAAGCTCATAAAAGTTCTTAAGGCCCAGGCTCGAACTAGTACGCCATCTGAGGAAGTCACAGGCCATTCCCCATTCAAGGGGAGCACTGCCTCTGGACTGAAGGAAGCACAGAGTCACACTGCAAGGGGCACAGACATAGGAGAGAAAAGACTTGAGGCCATTTTTGCAATCAACATCCCAGGGTCTCCTTGCCTTCTGAAACCCAGTGATGAGTCACATAGGTAAGGAGGCAGGAAGGTGAGGAAAGTCAGCGCAATGCCTTTTAAAAAAAAAAACAAAAAAAAAACGAGGTTTTGATTTGCCTAAGTCCCCCAGAAATGGAATAGATCTGGAGGTTAAGAAGAAAGAGAAAAATTCGGAACGGCCACTATAAGCCTTGCAGAGGGAGCCTACATGCAGAAGAGGAAGGGTTGCCAACTAGTACAGTTGAAAGGACCAGCTGAAAGCAGGATGCAGAGACCTGTGGTGACCCAGGGCCACCCAGCGCCACCCGGGGCCTGGGGGTGAGGGCAGAAACAGGTGTGGAGGGGCTTACCAGGAGATACTGAGACAGAGGGTCCGGGCGGCCGAGTCAGGGCTGGTGCAGGAGCCAGCGGTCCCACGGGCCTGCCTCCTCCTCTCAAGTTCACAGCGGCGGGCCTGTGGCCGACACACCCATTTGCCTGGTGAGCGGTTGGAGCCTTCTCTGGGGAGAAGTCCTGGCCCTTTGTGTCTCAGAAGTGACTTCCATGTTGACAGGACTCCCCAAAAGTGTAAAAAGTAACTGAGTGAGTGGATGCGACTCTGAAGGGTAACAAAATCAATGAATGGAAAATAGTTCATTTTTGTCCCATTGATTTTTTTTTTTTTTTTTTTTTTTTTTTGCTGCTCATTGAGGACATGGCTACACATTGGCATTAAACTAACCACTTTTCAGGGCAATGCTTTAACTCTCTATAAGACTGACTCCTGCATAACCAATTCCTAAAATAAATTATTTATCGTGCATCTCATTTTCAAACCAGTGAATTTTTAGGTGGTTGCATAACCACAGTGGGGCAGTCAATCCAGAGGGGTTTTTTTCCCTATCCTGACAGCATCACACCCTCGCCCTCTCCAGGCATCACCCTCCTGTGTGAAATTCCTCTCCTGTGCCTCCATTCCAGTCTGGCTTTCTCCCCAAGTCCCTGAGCTCTTCTCAGGTTCTCCAAGCTCTGAATCCTCTGACTATCCTCTTCTTGCCTCCCCACCATTCATTGCTCAGCCTCTAGGCCTCCAGTGGTCGTCAATCTTGAATCACCCAACATATCAGACTGGCCGACCCTCCAACCCTCTCCATTCAGTAGTGGTAGCTCATCGTGGGTCTGGTCCTCACCAGAGCAAGGGCTATTAAAATCTTGGAGTTATAAGTGTTTTTAAAATTCCCTACCCACATTGATTCTGACACACATCTCCCTCCCCTGCTCCCTTTATTAAGATTCTGGCCTCCCTCCCACCTCTCTGATCTCTGGGAGAAGCTTTTTCACACAAAGCCCGAGGTGTGGAATAAGGCTCCTGTTGAACAGGAAGCTGGACTGCCCACCCTGCAGGCTGGCTCTTCTCTGCCAGACCCTGCAGAGAGACACAAATTCCAGGCTAGAAGGCATGGTGAGGTGAGTGTGGTAACTTTCTAAAGGGCCTGGAGTTTGGTTTAGCCTCTTTTTTTGATCTTGTCTAGAAACTGCCTGGTATACAAAATAACATAAAACCTTCCCCTTGGAGTGGAATACTATTCAACCATAAAAAAGAATAAAATAATGCCATTTGCTGCAACATGGATGGACCTGTAGATTATCATTCTAAGTAAAGTAAGCCAGAAAGAGAGAGGAAAATTCCATATGATATCACTTATATGTGGAACCTAAAAAAAATGACAAAAATGAACTTACTTACAAAATAAAAACAGACTCACAGACATAGGAAATAAATTTATACTTACCAGTAGGGCAAGGGGATGGGAAGGGTTAAAATGGGAATTCAAGATTTACAGATACTAACTACTATATATAAAATATATAAATAACAAGTTTCTACTGTATGGCACAGGGAATTATATTCAGTATCTTGTAATAACCTATAATGAAAAAGAATATGAAAAGGAATATATGTATGTATATGTATGACTGAAGCATTATGCTGTACACCAGAAATTGACACAAAATTGTAAACTGACTGTACTTCAATTTTAAAATAAAGCCTCCCCCCTCGAAAAAAAAAATTTTTATGGTGGTGGTGGTTTTCAGACTGTCCCAGGTGGAAAGTGTGAGTATTCCTATAAATCTGTCACCTTCCACGTGGATCCTATGTAACTCACCATTTTCAGGGCTGATCTTTCTCCTGAGCATTTCCCCTCCCTCTGTCTATGATGAGACCCTTCCACTGGGGTCCATTATTAAATTAAAACTCAAAATGCCTCATTTGGGATTTTATTACTTACTCCCCAAAATCAGGGCCACCTGGTGACTTCCTTGTTTCTATTAATGGACCACGAGTAAAGGTTCAAAAAATATTTTGTAGTAAAGAAAGAAGGAATCGAATGACACTTCCCCCAGGCCGCTGGGTCCACTAGCATCTAAGGCCTGGGGCCGGGAAGGGGTTGCAGTGCTGCTGGGATCCTGACCCGGGCTGAAGAAGCACTGGCTGGCGAAGCGGTGGGGCGCAGTCTTGGTGTTGCTTTTTGTTAGTCCTACGAATTGGTAAATTCTCTTGGGGGGTAGGAGAGCTGCAACTGAGACTCCAAGAGTAGACAATGAAAAAGGATGTTGTTGGGCTGCACCCAACAGGCCTGCAAGTTCTGTACCTGCCCTGTTTCAAGACCAAAGAAAGAAGCCCGCAGTCAGTGACTGAGACATTCGTGGTTTAATGGGTGGGGGAGCTCACATCTCTGAGGCAAAGTCCTGGAGTGACACCCCACTGTGTGCGGCAGACAACGGGCAGGACATGGCTGTGTTCTTCGCTCCCAGGGGCAGGGGGACATTATACAGGGAATTGTCATCAGGTTGTCTCATCAGTTACCAGGGAAACTAGCAGAGGGGCATGCCCTTCACTGCACCTTTGATAAGGGTAGTGGAGAGTTCTGGTCTAAAGTTAGAACAATCACTAGCTGGGGCCTGGGGCAATTATGTAGGAAGGTCAGTCAGGTGAGTTGGGTGTAGGTGAAGCAGGCAATGGTCCAGCAGGGGACATACAGAGACCAAGAGAAAAGCCATCTTGAGTGGCCTAACCATACAGATGTAGATTCACTAACACTAAAAATAATCACCTTCAAGGGGGAGGGTATAGTTCAAGTGGTAGAGCACATGCTTAGCATGCACAAGGTCCTGAGTTCAATCCCCAGTGCCTCCTGTAAAAATATATAAATAAACCTAATTACCTACCCCCATCAGAAAAAATTTCCTTCCAATTTTTCAAATAAAGAAACAGATTATTATTGCTATTAAATTAACCTGATTTCACCTGCATAAAAACATACAGAGTGGTGATGGAGTTCAGGACACACTCTCCCCAAATATGGCACCTTGGCGAATCGAGTATCATGAGCTGGAAAAGTCTGAGAAAATGGCAGAAGCAGGAAGGTGACTCTGACACGCCCCCAACCCTTCTTCCCTGAAACAGGTCATTAAACTGCCATGTGAAAGGTACCCTCCCTGTACTAGAAGGAAAGAAGACGTTCTTATCACCAGAAATGGGGGATTGGGGGCTGAGAAATCTGTACAAGCAACACTTGTTAAGCCACCCTTATCTTCTTCTTCACTTCTTCACCATTTACCACTCCAGCCCAAACCCCTCTGTCTTGTCAATTCTTCATGAATTTATTGTTTATTTGTCTGTAAGGTATAAAAGCTTCCTGCTCTGGTCATTTCTTCAGGTCGTCATCCTTGTTTGAAGCTCTCACGTACCCATAAAGGTTCGCTAAAGTGTGCCTGCTGTTCTGTTAACCTGGCTTTGTCAGGTTCACTTTCAGACCCAGCCAGGGACCCTACCAGAGTTCAAGAGAGCTTTCTCCTCCCCTGCAGGGGGGTAGGGGGAAATGGCATTCCACGGTGGGGCTTCTCGGGGCTCCACATTCCCTTAGGTTACCTGTCCTTAAGGTTGGCCAAATAATGGCCTGAATAAATGTTATGGTTCTGTTAGTTCATTCATTCAGGAAACAGTTCTGACTACTAGGCACTTAGTAGGAATACAGCAGTCAGTCGAACAAAGACACTGCCCTTGTGGAATGTACCTTCCAGTGGGAGAACCACCTGCCCCCTCCTCCCCAAATTAGCAACAAGCGGATGGCCTCCACACACACAAAACATCAGGTGAACAAAGCCAGGTAAGGAGAAAAGGGAGTCCCCGGATGTGGAGTGGGAGTCGATCTTTTATACGCTATATGGTCATTGTGGGCTTCGAGAGGTGACACAGAGCAGAGACCTGGAAGAAGTGAAGACTGACTTCAGGTCAGCATTCCATAGCTGCCCTGCCCTGGTTTGAGATGGTGCAGATTTGGCCACTGTGCCAGAGGTGGGGTTCTCAAAGGTGGTGCATTTGGTCTCCACCAGAGTCAACTGAAGGACCACTGCCCCCACTGAATGTGCCGTCTTGTCTTCCTGCCCCCAGCTGGTGGGGAGGTAGCAAAGTGAGACCCTTGCAGATGGGTGAACCCAAGTCCTCTCATCTCTTCCCGTACCCTCTTCAGATACACCAGGAGCACATCAGTGAAGCAGGAAGACACCAGGAAAAAAAGTGGGACCAGAAGTGGATGAGTAGCACTGCTGTGAGCACCAGGAGCACCTCTACTGTTCTGGTCTGGCTTGGTACCTCCAAGCGTCATAACCTACCAGTGCTCCTCCAGGCACAGATGAGAGGAGAAAAATGTGGTCAGCCCCCGAGGGGAATCCCATCAACAGTTCAGAAGCAAGAAAGTTGGATCTTTGGGGTTTAAGATCCCCTCCAGAAAAATGTTCTGTTAACACTTAGGAATCGCTACCCCTCCGCCTGCATATCCACTCCCCCTGTCCCCGATCGACTTGCCAGGGCCCACAGTCACTGTCAAAAAGAAGTTCTATGTCCTTTTTTTAGGTTTAATTGTATGGGGTATTTAGCCTTTTCCTTTTTTTTTTTTTTTTTTTTTTTTTTTTTTTGCCTTTACTCTGACTCATAAAGAATAAATCGATCGGTTCTCTGAATCTCTGAGTCAAGTATGCAAATCTGAAAGTAGAAACCTTGGTAATGAAAAGCAGAGAGTGGCAAAAAGGAACTAGCAGGAGACAGGGAGGAAGACAAGTCACAGTAACAGAAGAAAAGGCGGAAACTCAAGCAGTAGCTGATAGCCGGAGGATGCCCCTCCGGTATCCCAAGGACCCCAGGTACCCACAGCCTCAGGCTCCGGCATTACTGCGCTCAGGCTGCCCCAGAGAAGCGCCCCAGGCGGGGCGGCTTACGCAGCAGAAACGCGGGGTCTCACTGCCCTGGAGGCCGGAAGTCCGGGATCCGGATGTGGGCGGGGCTGCTTCCGCCCGAGCTCCTCCTCCTCGGGGACTGAGGGGATGGCCGTCTCCTCCCTGAGTCTCCACGCGGTCGTCTCTCTGTCTGTGCCTGCGTCCAGATTCCCTCTTCTAATCAGTACAGCGGTCCCTGGATTAGGCCCCACTTCGATGACCTCATTTTGCCTTAATTATCTCCTAAAAGATCCAGTCTCCAAATAGTCACGTTCCGAGGTGCTGGGCGTTAGAACTCCAACAGATGAATTTGGGGAGGACGCAGTTTTTCCCATCACAGCCCTGAAGCTTCAGGTTCTTTGAAGTCCTGTTGCCTTTGCATCCTTCCTTTCTCCTTTCTGGGCTATTTATTCTGGAATGGAGGAGTCATGAGCCAAGCCACCAGAGAGGCTGGCACTGAGGGGCCAGCACCGAGACAGCGGCCCCTGGATGCCATGTCAGCCCCTCCCACTCAGAACAGGCCGGGAGGAGCAGGGACCATGCCTTCCTGCCTCAGTCCCAGCGAGCAGGGCAGCCGCTCGGGGCTCCTGGAAACAAGGGACCAGCATCTCAGTCTCACGAAAGACAGGGGAGATGGGTGTCCTCCGTGACAGGCCACGAGGGAAATGAAAGTTTCCTCTTTTCTGGGGAGTAGTCACGAGTCTATGAACAGAAGTCATGCTTCTAACCATCCCTGCCCCCTCACTGTTGGGGGACACTTGGTGGGGCCAGTGACGCAGGTTGGTGAGAATTTACCAAAGGCAAGGGAAAGTTTAATAAGGTTGCTGCTACAGACAACAGCAGGCCACGCAGACAAGAGGGCCTGTGTGTCCACTGAGTATGAACCTGCAGGGTCTTTTATCGAGGAAGGGGCTGTGAACACAAGGGGACAGGGGAGCAGATTTCTGACTGGCTCTAAGTGAGGTACAGGGGAGGATTGTGGATTTATGACTCCAGTAAGATGGAGACAGGGGCTGACACGGGCAAGGTGGTGGAGTTCATGATTCCGATGAGGAGGGAACAGGGGCTGAGACAAGCCAGCCTGCCTTGTTATTTGGCTGGTCATTTCCCGGGGCTGTTAACTCTGCCAAGGCCAACACAGTAGGCAAGGGTTTTTTTGAGAAATTGCAGATGGACATTCGAGAGCCCAGGAGTGGGGGTCACAGGGCCTCAGCAGGCACCAGCTGGCACTGCATCACCCTCACACCCATCTTCCCTGCTCCCAAGATCTGAATATACTGGAAAGGAAGCTGGAGCCCTGAGTTCTCAGAGGTGGGGACACGTTCTGAGTCCCATCGGCCATCACTACCCACTTACTCCAGACTTCTAGGAATTCTCAGGCTTTGTCCTAAGACTCTCTGCCTCGCTCCTCTTTTTTCTTTTCTTTTTAATGCTTCACTTCTTGAAGTCTTGCCTGAATTTCCTGTTGGGGTGGGGGGATGAGAACACTAAGGATCTTTCCAGCTCTCACAGCACAGTGAACAACCCTCTCCCAGTCCCTACAGTTGGGTGATTTCCCAAAGGTTGGACTGTTTCCTCGCTTTCTCCCACAGACTCACCCAACTAGCGCAGCATCCCCCCCCACCACCACCACCACAGCCTTCCCCTGAGACAGGGGAAGGCTCGCCCTGGGCTAGAGAGTGCGGGGCTGTGCTGATACAATGGATTCTGGGCTAGAGAGTGCGGGGCTGTGCTGATACAATGGATTCTGAGCGCTGGCAGAGGGCGTCGGGGCTTTCAAGAATATGCAGAAACGGTCCCTCAGGCTTTCATCTTGTCAATGACACAAGCTAAGGCCACTGATATTGGCTGAGCCTCTGCTGTGTCCTCCTCCCCACCCCACTCCCGCTTCTCAAGAACCAAGGAGAGAGGGGCTGTCCAGGGGGTGCCCCTGCCCCTCAGAGCCCAACAGATAAAACTGTCGACCAGGCAAACCTGAGTGCATTAAATTCACTGCAGAAAGGACAGCACCATCTCGTCAGAGTCTTAGCAGTGCTCCAAAAGGGGGACGTTAAGGAAGAGTAGTTATGGCACTTTGGGGTCTGGGCGCAGAGTTTAAGGTGGGTCTCTTACAGGAAGGACTTAGGCAAAGTTCCTGACATACAGTTCAAGTTTAGTGAGCACAGCAAAGAGAGGGCCTTGCCATGCCACACTCTTGTCTGATAATTCAGGTAAGCAAATTATGATTCTGGTAAGAGAGGTGTTGGTGCATATAAGAACACTTTGCCTGCCTAAGTTGGTTTGCAGTGAGACTACATTGCCACAGATGTGTCAATTCTTAGCCCCCCCTTGTGGCCATTCTCCAGCCTAAGCTGGAAAATAAACCGTTAACCTTCCAGGGTTGTGATCAACCCGGATCTGCACTGTTGTTTAAGCTGTCATGATCATGTGTCAAATTCTGATTCTCGCTGTTTCTACCTCTGTAAGCGTCAGGTTTTCCTATCTGTGGCAGAAAGAATAATGTCCTTTCAAAGATGGCCATCCCTTAATCCCTGGAACATGCGAATATGTTATATTACAAGGCAAGGGAGAATTTGCAAATATAATTAAGGTTACTGATATTAAAATAGGAAGATTATCATGGATTATCTGGTGGGCCCAGTCTAATCACAAGAGCCCTAAAAAAGCTAAAAAATTCTCTCCAGCTGGAAACAGAGGAGATGCGGCAGAAGGGGATGTAAGACAGATTGACAGGTGTGAGAAGCATTTCACGTGCCTTTACTGGCTCTGAGATGGAGGGGCCCCTGTGCAAGGACCAAAGAGGGGCCCATAGGAGCAAAGGGCAGTCTCCAGCTGACAGCCAGCAAGGAAAGGGGACCCTCTGGTTTAAAGCTCTAAGGAACTGGATTTGGGCAACAACTTGAATGTTCTTGGACGCAAATTGTTCCAAAGCCTCCCAGTAAGAGCCCACTCTGCCAACACCTTGATCTCAGCCTTTTGAAAATCAAGTAGGAGAAACAAGCCAAGCCGCCCAGACTTCTGACCTGCACAGCTGTGACATGATAAATTGTGTTGTTGTAAACCACTGAATTAGCAGGGATTTGTCACGGCAGTGATGGAGAACTGATACACTCCTTTCTGCCGGCTGATCATTTGTTGGACCTTTTGTTGGAACAGCAAGTGCACACCATTATTTGAGCACTGCAGCGTGACTAATGCAAAAAAGGGAATTATGATCGGAGTTTGCAGTCCACTTCTAGGCTAGGAGCCAACTGAGGCCAAGAGAAAAGATCTCATTCCAAAGGAACAGCTTACAAAAACTATATATGGAGGTATTACATACAACCTTCTCCCTCTACAATAGCCCAAGTTCCACCTTGAAAGGCCAGTATTATATTTGGGGTTTTCATGTTGTGAATCACCATCTGTTGAGCTTATAACCTTCCCGAGTCAGGACCTTTATGGACTCAGTAGCATTTTCCAGCTCTCCTGTCAATGACTGGGCTGTACTATATAGAAATATGCAGAATTCAAGGGCCTTTATTTCAGAAATGAATTAAAGAGGCTGGAAGAAAATGAAAATCGTTCAGAATTCTTCTTAATGATTAAGATTTGGGGTGTCAAATCAAGGCTCAGTTTTTTGAGTTATCTAAAAATCTCTTCCAAGAGGGAAAAAATGGATGAGCTGAAATAAATTCTAGGTGATATCAGAGACTATCTGAAGGCAGGCAGCAGTTTTCAGGATAACAAATCCCCATCTGGCTTGAGAGTTGTAGGCTTTTTGGCCACAAATCCAATCCTAGCTATTGGGAGCCTCCCAAAGATCAGTAATCAGCCAAAATATCCCTATGAAGTTGTTGGATCTTGTTTTGGCAGTACTTGACAAGAGTGGTTGGCATGAGCCAGAAAGATTTATAGAAGGGAGCTCATTAAATTGATCTGAAACAAAAGAGCTGCAAATGGGGCTTAAGTCGTGAGCCTTTCTGGTAAGATCTGTAAAAGTGAGGCAGCCCCCAAATGTTCATAGGACCCTGGCCCCTGTGTTTCATAGTCCCTTTCCGGGTCTGTTTCTGGGAACACTCAGTTACAGAGGCCTGTTTCTATGAACGATTCCCAGCTATTGTTTCAGTGGAAATAGGAAATTTCCTTCCAAGGAGTGGTGTGACAGCAAGTCTTAGATTTTTAGCTCTTTGGCTGTTTCTGATGTTTGCCACCTAAAAAAGAAGATCACCAAATGGTTGAGGAAACCAAATGATTTGTTACAAAGAACTGGTACTGAAGAAAGATGCATGGTTACCAAAGAAAAATGAGTATAAAGCCAACAGTTGGTTTTATCATATATTTTAGCCAAATCCTGAGCAGATCATAGCCAGATATTAGACTGTAGGATGCAAAGAGCAGTATGAAGACCAGGACTGATTGATGTCATAGTTAAGGATTAAGAAGTGGCTGTGAGTAGATTTTTAAACTGAGAGGAAAGAAAACTAAGCTAGGAAATAGTGCACAAGAAATGCAAATAAAACATGATCATCTGCGGCTCTGGAAATCTGGATTTTGTTTTGTGGGTTTTGAGTGGAAGTTGGTGGGGTCAGTCTACCCCGTTTTCTACTTGACCCAGGTATTGGGTCTATGAGGTCTCCTCCTTTCGGAAGACTATCAGACTCCTCAGCTTAAAGCCCCCAGGTGGGGCAGTCTCCAGTGATCGAAGGATGGCTCGTGTCTCTTTCAGAGACATAAAGCCAAGGATCAGCCTCTTGCAGTATTACTGCTCTTCTAGTTATTGTTTCTTAGCAGTTTTTTTTTTCCCTGAAAACCACATTTTCAGGGCTTAGATCATGCAAGTGTTGTTTAGAAGATGTTGAGAAAAGGCTGCCCATATCCTTGGGTAAAATTGGGTGCGTTACATGAGTTTCTTGCATATTTGGACAAATTTACATGAAGCAGAGCAGAGGCTAGGATCAGAATAATATTTCTAGACACACAGGTCAGCTTTTTATTTACTAATAAAGGGAGAATTTATAAACTCCAGGAATTGATCTTATTGTCATTAAAATCGATCACAAGACCTTAGTCTATGGAAGTTCCAGAAGTCTGAGAGTCTTGCTAATTTTAGTTTGGATTTCCATTTGTATTTTTTAATTTTTCAAAGATTGGGGGTGATCTGGATAGTGAAATTTCTGGGTAGGTGGAAAGGCTTTGCAAAACTTTTAAATGACAGTCCCATTTAATTCTCCCAGCAATGATGTGACAGCACAAATGAAGTGTCACCAATCAGACAAGCCCACCTGAGCCTTGGTGTCCAGTGTTTTTATTAGAAGTCAGTTCTTTCCATTATGTCTGGGCTTTAAAAAAATTTTTAGCAAATTTTTTTAGCTCAGTGTGATAGCAGATATGAAAACCAATCACACAGATTTTACTCTATCCTAAAAGTGTTTAATATTAAAAGGCAAAAATGAGCTGTGGCAGTTGAGGGGGTTCCCCATCTCAGTCAAAGTCTTTTCCAGACACTATGGCAAAAACCAGGGAAATATCTTGACTTCTTTTTCTCAGTCCCCATATCCAATAAATTATCAGGAAATGCTTCCATTTCCTATGTCAATGTTGATCTGTTTACAGAGTAGTTAAGCACAGATATTGGAGGGAGAAAAGCATGGATTTCTGTGTGTTAGGATAACATAATAAGCAGATTCCACACAAGAAAGAAGAAGCAGTACATTGCTTAGCATGCATTTAAGCAGAACTTACTGATTACATGAGATTTTTATAGAAATGTATTTTTACAGAGGTGCTAGTTGTCACTTGGTGAAACTGACTTGTTCATAAAAGAGATCCAAAGGGTGCTTGGGTGCTTTTTGTGTCTACTTACTGAGGTTTTGTGTGCCTCTAATCATCAGTAACAGCAAAGAGGAGAGATGGCTGGCACATTTTCTAATTATGCAAATACATAAACCAGTCTTTCAATAACTTTCTTAAGATAAATTGCTAATTTCCATTAAAAAAGAAAAGACAGAACTCCTTTACAGAATGAATTTGGTCCCAAGCTGTTTTGCAGAAACAAGTCTTTTCTATAGTTCATTTCTAGAACTTACATTTCTTCTAGTAAGCCTTGTAAAAGGCAGTATTCACATGCATGTGCACACAGATTGATTGATTAGTAAAGTCATGGTAAAATACCAACAGGCTTTCTTCCTATTATTGGTGCTAAATTCAGGGAGGTTATGGAATGTCTAGAGATATAATTCCTTTAAATGGCTGTGATCTTCAGCACAGCTTCCTGGAGATCATTTGATTGCTTTGGCTACCAAATCCTATAGCATTTCCTTACCTCCCTACCCTGGCAAATAATCCAAAAGCCTCCCTCTTCATACACAAGGACAACAACCCTGGCTGAACCAAGAAGACATGAATTCCATCACTGCCTCAGGCTTTTTAAACATTAATTAATTAATTTTTTTAACTTTTTGGGGGAAAAGGTAATTAGGTATACTTATTTATTTCATTTTTAGAGGAGGTGTTGGAGATTGAACCCAGGACCTTGTGCATGCTAAGTATGCGCTCTACCACTTGAGCTACACCCTCCTCCCTTAGGCTGAGCATTTAAATCCATGGAAGAGAAAGAGTAGCTAGGAGATCCCAAGAATCCCACCAACCTTACTGAATAGACCCAAAGCAAAGATCTTCTCGTGGTATGAAGCATTTTCTCCTGTCAAATGCGAACACCTTTAAGAAGAGCAGCATATTAAGTTATTATCAGTAACTGCCATTTCACAGTGGTGGTTACTAACTTGTTCTAAAGCTGGTGGCCTCTGGTGGAGGTAGGGGTAGAGGTATTAAATGACTTCAAGTACTCCTGACTTCTTCTGTACCACAGACATTGTCTGAAGGTTGAATAAGATATCTTGTGTATTTGTGCACTTCCATTTTTCAAATATATGTAGTGCCAACAAAAATTGAGAGAATTTGTTGCCAGTGGACTTGCCTGGCAAGAACTGTTAAAAGAAGTTCTTTAGAAAGAAGGAAACACATAGATCAAAAATGCAGATCTACATACAGAAAGGAATATCATGAAAGAAGGGAAAGTGAGGATAAAAATAGATTTTATTTTTCTTATTCTTAACTGATTTAACAGGTAACAATTTGCTCAAAATAAAAATAGCAATAATGTATTAGATCATGTGTACTTATGTATATATACATGCTTGTGTATAAGCGAAATGAATGACAGTAATGATAGAAGGGATAAATGAAAGAATAAGAATTATTTAGTTATAAGATACTCTCACTACCTGTAAAATGATATTGTGTTATTTGAAAAAGGACTTTGGAAAGTGGATTGTATATTGCAAATTCTAGAGCAGTGACTTAGAAACGAAATACAACTGATTGCTAAGAGAGGAGAGAAAATGGAACTATATAAAATGCTCAGTTAAAACCACAAAAAGCAGATAAAAAAACAGAAGACAAAAATAGAAAGAAAAAAACAATAAGAGCAACAAATAGAAAAACAGTAACAAATATGATAACTACATTAATAATCACCTTGAACATCAGTGCACATAAATGCACCAGAGTGGACCAAAAAGTAAGACCCAATGACATGTTGTCTATAAGAAGTCCACTTTAAATGTAAGGACACATACAGATTAAAAGTAAATGCATAAAGAAAGATATATCATGCTAACACTAACCATAAGGAAATGAGAGAAGCTATATTAATTTTGGACAGCAGACTTCACAGGAAGGAAAGTTATCAGGGATAATGAGGGCATTACATAATAAGAAAGGGGTCAATTCTCCAAGAAACCATAGCAATCCTTAATGTGTGTGTGCCTAACAACAGAGTGCTGAACTACATGAGGCAAAAGCTGATAGAACTGCAAGGAGAAATAGATGAATCCACTGTTATGGCTGGAGACTTCAACTCCCCTCTCTCAGAAATGGACATGTACAGTAGGCATAAAATCAGTAAGAACATAGTTGAACTCAACAACACCATCAATCAACTGGATATGATGGACATCTATAGGCTGCTTCATCTAATAACAGCAGAAGATACATTCTTCTCAAACTCACACAGAACATTCACCAAAACAGACAACATTCTGGGCCATAAAACACACATTAAGAAATTTAAAAGAATGGAAATCATATTAATGTCTGTTCTCAAACCACACTGGAATTAAAGCAGAAATCCATAACAGAAAGATAAGTAGAAAATCCCCAAATACTTGGAGATTAAGCAACACATTTCTAAATAATATGAGTCAAATAAGAAATCTCAAGAGACACATGAAAATATTTGGAACTAAGTGAAAATGAAAACACAAAATTTGTGGTATGCCGCAAAGGCAGTGCTTAAAGAGAAACACTGAGTGCATGTATTAGAAAAGAATAAAGATTTGAAATCAGTAATCTAAGCTTCTACATTAGGAAATCAGGAAAAAAAGAACAAGTTAAATCCAAAGTAAACAGAAAAAGAGATCTTAAAAATGAAAGAAGAAATCAATGAAATTGAAAATAGAAAATCAATAGAAAAAAAGTCAATGAAACCAAAAGCTGCCTTTTTGAAAATATAAAAAAAAAATTGATAAGCCTTTAGCCAGGCTAATTAAGAAAAAAATGAAAGATGAAAGAGGAGACATGGCCACAGCTCTCATGGATGTTAAAAGGATAATCAGGGAATATTATGAACAACTCTGTGCCAACGAACTTGATAACCTAGATGAAATGGACCAATTCCTTGAAAAACAGAAGCTGCCAAAGCTCACACAAAAAGAAAACAGACAATCTGAATAAGCCTATAGATCTATTAAAGAAATTGAATCAGTAAATAATAACCTTCCAACAGAAAGCACCGGACCCAGATGGGTTCACTGGTGAAATCTACTAACATCTAAAGAAAACACTATACCAATTCTCTGCACTCTCTTTCAGAAGATAGAAGCTGAGGGAATTCTTCCTAACTCATTCTATGAGGCCAGCATTTCCCTAATACCAAAACCATACAAAGACATTACAAGAAAACTACAGACTATATTTCTCATGAACATAGATGTAAAAATTATCAACAGAACATTAGGAAATTAAACCCAACAATGTATAAAAAGAATTATATACCACAACCAAGTGGGACTTATTCCAGGTTTGCAATGCAAGGCTGGTTCAACACTCAAAAGTTGATTGATGTGATCCATCATACCCTGAGGCTAAAGAAGAAGATGCAGAGAAAGAATCTGACAAAATCCAGCACCCAGAAATAGACCCAGCCGAGGGACAGCATAAACAAAGACATGGAAGGTGTGCTTTAGGAAACCACAAAGCGGCAGCTGTGGTGGGTTTGTTTGTTTGTTTGTTTGTTTGTTTTTGCCAGAGACAAGAAGATCTGAAATTGAAGGCTCCTGTCAGAGTTGAGACTGAACGAGATGGCGGAGGCCAGAAGCCAGGCATTGGGAGTGCGATCCTGAGGTCAGGGGATCCGTGGACCTGGTGACCAGATGGCCATGACAATTAGGAGTCTCCTGGGGGCTGGATGTGGTAGGGAGGGAGCTGCCTGGCTTTTTCCTGTATTCTGGCTCTGTTCTCCCTAAGGGGGCTCTGCTCAGGTGTAAGCCACTGGACTCAGGGTGGTATAAACACCAGCAAACTTGAATCAGAGATGCCACAGAGGAGCGTGTGGCGCTGAGAGCACATTAATCAGGGCCTTCTAGGTGAGCAAACAGAAGTACCACTTCCAGCTCAGTTAAGAAAAATGGTAATTAAAAAAAATTATACACACACACACACACACACATATAAAATAAAGTTCAGATACCTCTCCACTGCCTCTTCAAGTTAAAACTCCATCTGTTCTTTTGGGGCCAGTGAGTGAAGACACCCCTCTTGTCTATGCATCTGCAGAGAGAACGGCCTCCTTTGACATTTGGGTCAGGCAGACGGGCCCACGAAGATGCCTCCAGCCTTCATCCCCTAGCTCCTGTCTGATTCACATGTCACTCCTTCCTGCTACTTCATCCAGGGGTGAACCTCAGTGTTGCTGCCCTCCTAGTAAAGGAGATGAATGTACAGCTTATAGATACAGAAGCTGTTCCTCATCCCTTCCATGGAGCTGGGGTCAGTCCCTCATTCGGAAAGCTGAGATGCCAGGAAACAGTGAAGTTTGTGCTTCTCAGACCAGAATCCTAGGATACCTGTGTGTGGAGCTGTCCTTGGATATAGTCTTAGTAGTCCCCCAAGTCCCTACATAATTTTTTTTGAAATTTTCTATTTTTTGTTAATCATAACCTTAAAAAGAATGAAATCACATTCTGGAGTCATCTTTTAAGCAGCATTATGAGTTTCTGTGCTCATGTTGACCCTTGTGCCTGTGGAAGTCCAAATTGTTTCAAGCCGCTCTGCATGAACAAAGGTTTCCAAATAGTTTAAATCAAAACAATTGTAAGCATAGAGTTATCATGTCTACTCTCCCACTATGGCGCATTTAATTTGTATTTAATTCATCTGCATTAAATAAAATCTCTCATATGAATCGTTTCTTCAAATAAATAGGGTACCTTTAAAGAATTTTTAAATAACATCTCAGAACTGACATTTGAGATCGATGTGCTGGTCGTTTTGATTAATTTTTAGATCTGCTTGTCCTGAGATAGGAAAGACCGCCCTGAATTTACTAACGTCATTTGAACCAATATATTTACGTGCATTCTTGTCGTTATTATTTTTACTGAAGTCAAATTAAAGAAATGATGTCAAAGTGAATGTGAAACTGAAAATTTCTCCTCTTAAGCCCAACAGGTTGCCTTCAGGGAGCCCCATCATCTCTCAGGGCGGGGTTGTGGCCCTGCAGGCAGGCTTTGGAGGGAGTCCCCGCAAGGCAAATCCCTGCTCTGCCGTGTGTCTCCTCTGTCACTGCATCTTCAACTGTAAGATCGGAGTAATAATGATGATACCTGTTAAATAGGGTTGTTTCAAGAACGAAATGTGTAAATAAATGTAAAGTTATTAGAACAGTGCCTTGCACAGAGAGAGGGGTTAAAAAAAATCAGTGATGAAATTGTTACGGTTTTAGTAAACTATGGGCAACTTCTTCAGATCGAGGAAAAACCAGGAGTAGTTTCCAACTGTGCTCCTTGGAACCCAAGGATACCTTGTGTTCCATGACATATTTTAGGTTCCACGAACGTTTTGAGTCAAATTTATAATATGATTTTTAAAAGACTCTAATAAGACTCAACACAATCTCAAATGTGCTAACTTTGATATTGAAGACAACCGACCAGTGGGTTAACTTCATTCTGCCTTGTTAACTTGTTTTCATGCACACCTTGGAGAAAAATTTCTACTGACAGATCTGGGGAGATATTTGAAGATCTTGTAAATGAGTCATTGATTGTGGAGTCTGGAGCTCTGCATTGATCTTTTTAAAATTCAAACATGCATAAGTGAAAATCATAAATAAAAATAAAAATGTATATATAATCCAGTACTCAATGAGAGACCAAGCGAGGTTGATTTGCTCATTCATTCATTCAACAAACATTGATTTTATGTCTGCCTGGTGGTTGGTTCTTCTCTGGGCTCTGTTGTATAGCTATGAGCAAGGTTCAGGCACATTTATTCAGCATGTACTGAGTCATAACTAATATGCAATAAGAGGTAAAATCAGAGCACTTTTCTTCGTGTTACTGTCATGAAACTGATAGGCTTAGCATTTATTGGAAGGGTGGAGGGTTTATTGAATGGCTTTTATATTCATGATAAGGAAGTGAGCTTGCTGTTAGTTGTTAGTGATTCAACTTTGAAACAAAAAAGTCCTGCAAATCCCCTTTAATGCTTTTGGATCAGTTCGATCGAAGAGCATCTTGAGATTGCAAGGTAAGTGCCTTGTCTGTCTGAATCAGGATTTTCTTGATGTTGTATATCCAAAACAGAGCACAGAAATAAATTGAATATTTATTAAGACTTGTATGAGACTGCAGATATCAGCCACTACTATGATTTCCAGTTTTTGTTTTTATCAAAATAGATTCAGTGTTCTCTTTGATTGACTTTGTAATATCTAGGAAAAGGTATAATATAAATTTATTAAATAAGCTTATACTTTTAAAGTGCTGCCTTTATGTGTTTTATATAATAGGATACTGAGTAAAATTTTGTCTGGAAAAAATTTATGCCCCTGAGATTTTAAATTTGCTGGTCTGAAGAATCTGACAGATTGAGAGAGAGAGAGAAGGTTTGATGCGTTCCACCCTTATAAATTAAAAAACAGAGCGGGGAACTGTCAGGCTTTCCAGTTCCTAACATAGGAGTCAGAAACAGGATAATTTTTTTATGAGAACACTGTAAGGTTCCAGAACCTTTTTATTTCCCACAGTTTTCTATTTTAATAATCCAATCCTTTTATTTTTGCCCTTTCTTAATTATTGGCAATAGAACCCTTAAAGCATAAAAGCTCTGTAGTTCTATTTTAAGGGACCACGAAGAAGAGAGCAATCAGGGAGACTGGTCATGCCCCATTCTAGAACTCTGGTCAGCCCTGAGAGCTCTGATTTGGAAAGTTGCATTGCTCCGACCTCACCTGCCCTCTGCTAATGAACTTTCTCTTTCTCCTTACTTACAACAGTTATTCCAACCCCAGCCTACCTCACAGTGCACAGAAAACTATGCACTGTGGTTAGAGAGGTCATCTGAGTAGCGGTTAAGAACATGTACTCTTGAGCCAGACTGAGTTTGAATCCGAGCTTCATCACTCAGTAGCTTCATGAGCTTAGGTTGAGTTCGTTAACTCCTCTTGTGCCTCGGTTTCCTCACCGATAAAATAAGGTAAAACAGTGATGGTCAATTTTATGTGTCAACTTGGCTGGGCCACAGGGTGGCCAGCTGTTTGGTCAAACATTATTCTGGATGTTTCTGTGACTGTATTTTGGGATAGGATTAACATTCCATTGGCAGACTGAGTAAAGCAGTCCCACCTTAAGGTGGGTAGGACTCATCCAATCAGTTGAAGGCCTGAATCAAACGAAAGGGCTAACTTTCCCCTGGATAAGAAAGAATTCCTCCTGACTCACTGCCTTTGAACTGGGGCTTTGCTTTTTCCTGCCTTAGGACTCAACCTGAAACGTGGGCTCTTCCAGGGTCTGGAGCCTGCTGGCTTCCGGACTGGAACTTACACCATCAGCTCTCCTGGTCCTCAGGCCTTGAGACTTGGACCAGAACTACATGATCAGCTCTGCTGTTACACCACTGGGTCTCCAGCTGACCAACGGCAGATTTGGGACCTGCCAGCCTCCATAATCATGTGAGCCAGGTCTCTATAGTAAATCTTCTCTCTGTTGATTCTGTTTCTCTGGAGAACCCTGAGACTATAAATAATGACACCTCTCTCACAAGTTAGGTTATGGATGTGATGGGGGGGGCTCTTAGAAAAGAAATGGCACAGAGTAAGTGCTCAGTGCTACCCAACTGAACACAGAAAACTGCCTCTCTTCTCTTCCACAATCACAGACACGGTGAAAGAAATATAAAAACAAACCCAGTGCAGCACTGGAGAGTCAAGAGAGGAGCCAACCTGCAGTCCACATCAGAAGAATCCTCTGAAAAGTGAAATGGGAAAGATTGACAGCAAAGCCCACAAAATTAAGGAAGCCACAAAGTCCAACAGGTGAAAATGGAAAGCTTATTTTTTCTTAAAGTAAAATTTCCATTCGTCCTCCAGAGAACCCTTAACATCATAGGCACCAGAGGATAGCACAAGGAAATTAATTAATCACAGAGTGATAGAACAGCTGTTCTAATTTCCTACTTTCAGAACGACTTATTCCAGTGCTTACCTCGGCCGAATTTTAAATACTGCTCTCTAAAATGGGAGTTCTAACATCAAAGTTGTAACGTTCAAGTCAGTGTAACAGCTGGAGAATCAAGGTACACTCCCAGATGACTTAAAGCCACAGTGACATTTTGGTTAGTCTTATCCCAGAAAATAAGCTACAGACATACCCTAATTCCATGGCTCTCAAGCGTGGCCACATAGTGGAATCGTCAGTGGAGCTTTTGAAACTAATGAGGTCTGAGTTGGGCCTCCAGAAGTTCTGATCTAATTGCTCGGAGGAGCAGCCGGAGGGCGGTGATTTTTAAGAGTTCCCCAAAGTGATTCCAGCGGGCAGGCAAGGTTGAGAATGTGCTAAACAGAAACCAAGGGCCAGTAATCCCTCCTACTCACAAAACTAACAGAAATGGGTTCTCTGTTAGCTTGAACTATATGAAATCTCCAACATTCAACCATTTTTTTTAAACCTATAAAACATGGCGATTTCACATAGTTCATGAGTATTGGAAATTGGAAGGAAGGGAATCTTTGTTATGTAGTGACAGAAAGTTTAGCAATATTGTCACTTACAGTAATGTGGACAATAAAAAAAATATACCCAATGGACTGGATGCTCTAGCTGGAGATATTTACAGGAAAAATGTCTACAGTGTTAATCGGAAATGTAACAGGAGAAAGATCTACTAAAGAAAGGACTGTTGAACATAAAGGAACTGGGAAGTTATGATTATGTCAGTTCTCAGCCTCTCTGGACAGCAAAGGCTGCCAAAATGAAGAAACGGCTTCTGAGCCAAGATCAAGTCCAGCACACACCCCAGAAAACATCCTCTAATGATGAGCTGATGTATGCCTGTAATAGTCTTTGTTAAACTCTCAGGAATGTCAAAGGTGGTCTAACTCAATACAGTGTTCCATTTTTTATCAGACTCTTTAAAAATTTCAAGGGTATGCCTAACAAGTTTTCCAAAACAAATAATAGAGCTTCTAGGAAGCTTAAGGGTGTTGTTTCTCAGCAAAATCCCAAGATAAAGAAGGGCTTATCTCAAAAAAAAAAAAAAAATCCGTGGGAATAGATTTTGTCTAGTGGAGTTGAACTCAGTAAGATTCCCAGGAGATCCACAAAAATTTTCAAGGAATTACATCAACAAAAATACTGCCAGCTTGGATGGAAAAGACAGAGGCAATGGCAAATGAAAAGAGGCCTTTGGACCCTTAAGAGTCTACAGACAGGAAACAGGCTAAGAAAATTACTCAGCTGCACACACACGCTACCTTTCATGAAAAAGGAAAGATTATTCAGAAAGTGAGAGACCAGAGGGAAAATCTGTGAACCACAGAGAATGTTTCAGAATGAGCAGAGCTGAGTCCTTATCAAGGAACTTCAAACATTTGCTTGGCTGGCTGTTCATATGAAGTTCAAGAACAGACAGTTATTATAAAGCCATAGAAATCAGAACAGCAGTTGGGACTGGAAGGTGGAAGAAGGGAAATTTTGCATATATTACATGACTGCATAATTGTGATACTAAAGGTGGACATGATAGCATAAAAAAGGGAAATCTTAAACTATATATCAATATGACTTTTGAGAGAATTTTAATGAAGTAAAATAATAAAATATTTACATTATTATATTCACACATAATGCTCATTATGATTATTGTCAGCTTTATTTTGAAAACACAAAGATGGCTAAAACTGGTAATCTACTAATGCAAATTATTGCATTAATAAAGAAAAACACTTCATGTCATTTCAATAGATGGTAAAAGGCATAAATAAAATTCCACATCCATTTTTTATATGCAAAATATTCTTAGAAACGTGGAGATGTAAGTAAACTTCTTTGTTACTTGAAGCATATCTATCAGAAATCTACAAAAACAACATACTTAATGGTGAAATATTTGACGCTTTCTCACTCAAGTGAAGAACAACGTAAGTTGCTCATTAGTAATGTTCTTACTCCATATTGTTCTTACATTCATGCCAGTGCAATAAGATAAGAAATAGATTAAGAGTATGAATGTTGACTAGTCTAATACTAAATTTTAATTATCCAAAGATAATATGATTCTTTAGAAAATCCAAAGAAATTAACTAAAAAACTTTTATAGCTAGTAAAAAAGAAATTCAGAATGAAATTTCTGTCGAGTGACTTGGAAGAATTTCTACAAGATGAAGATAGTGTTTAATTGAATCCTATTTTGTAAAACAAATTAGGACAAAATAAACAAAAAACTTTGTGCAAAGAAAGAAAGAAAGAAAGAAATCCAGTAAATTGGCCAGATAAAACTTACATGCAAAAACTAAAGACCCTTAATCAGAATACTTTTAACTTCCAGTCCCTGCCATACCTACAGATTTATTCACATCCACATTCAAGTTTACTTCTTCCCTGCTCACCTTTAGAATATACTGCAAACATGTTTTCCAAAATCATTGTATTAACATATACCTCCACTGAAAAGGGAACCCTCCTACACTGCTGGTGAGAATGCAGTTTGGTGCAGCCACTGTGGAAAACAGTATGGAGATTCCTCAAAAGACTAGGAATAGATTTACCGTATGACCCAGGAATCCCACTCCTGGGCTTATATCCAGAAGGAACCCTACTTCAGGATGACACCTGCATCCCAATGTTCATAGAAGCACTATTTACAATAACCAAGACATGGAAACAGCCTAAATGCCCATCAACAGATGACTAGATAAAGATGATGTGGTATATTTATACAATGGAATACTATTCAACCATAAAAACTGACAACATAATGCCATTTGCAGCAACATGGATGTCCCTGGAGAATGTCATTCTAAGTGAAGTAAGCCAGAAAGAGAAAGAAAAATACTATATGAGATCGCTCATATGTGGAATCTAAAAAAAAAAAAAAAAAAAAAAAAAGAACATAAATACAAAACAGAAACAGACTCATAGACAGAGAATACAAACTTGTGGTTGCCAAGGGGGAGGGGGGTGGGAAGGGATAGACTGGGAGTTCAAAATTTGTAGATACTGACAGGCATATGTAGAATAGATAAACAAGATTATACTGTATAGCACAGGGAAATATATACAAGATCTTGTGGTAGCTCACAGCAGAAAAAAATGTGACAATGAACATATGTATGTTCATGTATAACTAAAAAATTGTGCTCTACACTGGAATTTGACACAATATTGTAAAATGACTATAACTCAATAAAAATATGTTAAAAAAAAGACAATAAAGGGGCAATATTTCAAGAAGGAAAAAAAATATATATATATATATATACCTCCACCAGCCGTGTAAGGCAGTTTTAGTTCCTCTGCATCCTTGCCAATACTTGATATTATCAGTGTGGTTAATTTTAGCCATTTTAGTGTGTGTATAGTGGTAGCTTATTGTGATTTTAATTTGCAATTCCCTAATGACTAATTAAAGTTAAGTACCTATTCATGTTTATTGAGCCATTTGGATGTCCTCTTTTCGGAAGTACCTTTTCAAGGTATTTGCTCATTTTTTTATTGGGCTTTTTGTCTTTTCTTTTGATATATGAGAGTTCTTCATATATACTGGGTATGAGTTCTTTATTTGATGTAAGTATTGTAAATATGTTACTGCACTCTGTGGCTTGCCTTGTCACCCTGGTAATAACGTCTTTTTATAAATAGAGGCTATTGATTTTAATGTAATTCAATTTATCTTTTTTTTTCTTTTAGTGGTTTTTGTGCCCAGTTTAAGAAGTATTTGCCCAAAGCAAGATCATGAAAATATTTTTATATATTGTCTTCAAAAAGCTTTATAATTTTACCTACTATCTGTCTGTGATTGATTTTTTAAACTGGTGCTTGAGGAGTCCAAAATTAATTTTTGTAGGCTATCCAACTGACCCAGTATCATTAATAAAAAGAATTATTTTTCTTATTCAAGATCTTCTTAACTATTCTCAGCCAAACTACTGCATTTTCCTTCTCTTCTTGCTTTTTCCTGAAAATGCTTTGATATTCTCCCAAATTTCCTAAACATTAAATGTGATGCATATTTTCCCAGGTTAACCTTACTTAATTTTTCTTCCACCATTTAACGTTCTCAGCAGCTGGCTCCTTAAGATTTTCCTCTCCTTATCTTCCAAGACAACATTTTTCTCTGGATTTTCTTATTTTTCCATTACTGCTCCCTTTCAGATGCTCATCCTCCTCCCCAGGATCCCTTCCTCAGTCTTCTTTCTGCTTCTCTTTTCAGACCTCCTGCTTTCCCTAGGTGATCTTGTCCAGATCCATGCCTTTAACTTCCTCCACTCATGGGTGACTCCCAAATGCCACCCCAACCCAGATTTCTAATTCTCAAGTGCAGACAAGGATACTGAAACGTATCCAAAACTGAATTTATTAATGTCACCAAAAAGAAGGCCAGTAAACTGACCAGATAAAACTTCTACGAAAAAATGTGAAGACCATTAATCAGAACTCCATTAACTTCCAGTCCCACCACATACACAAACGTCTTAAAACTTCCCCACCACACCTTCCTCCTTCTTATATTTCCTACATCTCCTATATTTACTTAATTGCCTCTGGCAGAAACTTTGAAATCTCCCCACATACGTGTCTCAGTTTATTAGTCACCAGGCTCTGCTTACTTACGAAGCACCTTTCTGAATCACCTCCTCCTCTCCAACCCCACTACTGCTGTCCTATTTCCAGCCCTCACTGTCTCTCCCGCTGTTTCTCCCATGGTTTTGTCCCATGGTGGACAGCATTCTGCCTGATCTCCCTGTATTTGGTCTAACATCATTTGTTTCCAGACAAAAATCTCTCAGTTGGTAATTAATATTTCCTGCTTCTTCCTCTAGACCAGTGATTGCACCATATCCACATTCAGAATCACCATAGAACAAAACAGCCACCTGACAACCGTGTACCAGAGGCAGTGTAGTGTAATGAGAGTTTGGATACAGCAGCTAGGGGCCTTGAAGATTGCTGGATGCCCAAAAGGTTGAAGCATTACTACTGGTGCAGAAGATACACTTGGGAAAGTTCGTAGGGCTGGTACCTCTTCATTCTAGTCCTCCTTTGCATTGACAAACAGCAGTGGCAGCCATTCTCCATTACATCCTTATTTCCTACTTACACTTTGTAGCCCAGTGACACTCTGATTCAGCGGACCCTTGGCATCCAAGAGTTAACACCATCACCTACTGTTTACCAGCAGCCCCATGGATCTTTGACATGTGGAGTGTGTAATTCTGCAGAGGCACAAATCTCAACCACACATGCTATGATGCTGCTGTTTGCGAGTGAATCGTTTAGCAGTGAGAGAGCCAAGCACGTTGGGGTTTGTTGAGTCATACACTCAGGAATGGAACCTGAAGGCCAAAGCTCAGGCTTTGTAGCAAATGGCTTAAGGCAAAGGGGGCCTGGGTGTTTGTCATTCTGGAAGCAAAAAGGAGGGAGGCAGCTGAGATGGCGTCACTACCCTTCCCCTTGAACCTCAGGGAGGGGAGCGCCCCAGGGGCAGAGTGGCTGGTGGTGGAAAGCTGCCTTCCTGGGAACTTCGACTAAGAAAAGAGGCTAGGACAAGCTGGTCTGAGCCTGTATGGAGACCCAGAGCTGGGCTGATCTCAGCAAGGCCCGTGTGCAGCTTACAGGAGCCGCCCGAAAGAGACAAGTGAGCATCCTTTCCTCCCCATCAGCATGAAGATTCATATCACTTTAATTATCCTAAGTGGAAGTGACGTGGAGCACAGCGTGTCAGCCAGGATGCGATAGCTAGAAGGGGCCTGTTTATAAGACAAGCAGGAGTGACACAAAATCCTCAGGCTCCTTGCCCAGAGGGACAATCCCTCAGAACAATGAGTCTTATTTGGACAAAGATGTCAGACTCCTAGTACCCGTTTATATGACTTGTTGCTGCTCCATCTTGTACTCAGGGGCGTCTGGATAACCCTACTCAGTGAATAACAAGCCCATCTTATCTCCTTAGGGGATGCTGCACCTTTGGAGGATATGTTATCCTGGAAATCAAATTAAATGCCCGTTCACCCTGAGCTCATCTCGCTTGTCGCCGAGGGTTGGTACAGCAGCCAAGGGAGACGATGTTGCCAGGGCCAGTCCTTGGAAGGAAATGGGTTTAAGTGTCCAGTTCGGTTTCCACACTTGGAAATCATCCATCTCGATGAGGAAATGAAATCAGTTGATCTTCTACTTTGCTCATTTGAAGGCAACGAGACATTTCTCTGCATCAGACAATTGGCTTGTGACCCCAAAGGACACTTGCTCTCTCCACTTCGCCTTGGCAGCTGTAAGCTCTGAGCAGCCGACGTGAGCATGAAGGAAAAAAGGCTCCCTTAACGTGCACAGTCAAGGATGGATGGTCTGAGCCAACAGCGAGGTCAGGGATGCAGGGAACCCCAAAGGGCAGTTAATTTTCATTTTCACTTTAATTGGCCTTGGCATATCCTAGATGACTTCCTCCAAAATAAATCCATCCTTCTAATTATTAGCTAAATTAACCTAATTATTGGCTGGGCTAATATTTAAGTTAGTTGCTATTCTCTAAGTCACTCACAGTGCAGAAGGGCCCACAACCACCCAGAACCAGGAGGACTGGGGCTGAGATAACACTGTTGGCTAATTGGGAGATGACAGGCACTCCCACTGGGGACACAGGCACACTGTTGACCTGGGGTAAACTGTTTAAACAGGTTTCTGGGTCAGTCATCCTTCAGGGATGGTTTCTCTCCATGGTGTTGACTTTACGCTGGGTTCTGAGTTGGCAAGAGTGGCCCTAAGTCACCAGGCTGCTGCTCACCTCCATGCTTCGATGCACCCCATCTGTAGTACCCTGCACTTGAACTTCGCTGGGCTCTCTCCTCCAACTTCAGGATTGAACTCAATGATACTGCCTCCCAGCAGCCTTCTCAATGGGCTTCCTCATCCCTGTTCATGTACCAGTAGCACCTAGCACATTGCCTTGTGGGGAAGGGCACTCAATAAATGTTTGATGAAGAAATGAATCAATTACCCCGTGCTTAGCACTTTTTGCGCTCTACAGTGATTGCTTGTTTTCTTATTTATAACTCCAAGTACTGTGAACCCCTTGAGGACAAGAAATTTATTTTATTCATTTGTCTGTCCCCACCCCTAATAATTCATGGCTCAGAAAAGGCACTTAAGAAATGGGGAAGAGCTCATCTTGGGAAACTGGCCTTTTTGTTTAGAGATTATACTTGAATAACCTAACTTTCATGTAAAGATTTTTGACTTATAAAGTGCTTTTATTAGGAGTTTGTGATTAACAGATACACATTACTGTATATAAAATAGATAAACAACAAGGTCCTACTGTATAGCACAGGGAGCTATATTCAATTTCTTGTCATAAAATATAATGGAAAAGAATCCGAAAAGAAAAAAAAAAATATATATATATATATAACTAAATCTCTTTGCTGTTCACCTGAAACAAACATTGTAAATCCACTACATCTCAAGAAAAAATAAAATTTTAAAAATTCTTTTGATGTCTTATTATTGCTTGTCCTTGTTGGAGTTAGAAGGGGTGACATTGTGAGTTAGAAACTTGTGTCATTCCCATTGTACAGACGAGGAAACTTAAGCTCATGAGGTCCCGTGGCTTGCCTGTGATCATACAGCTTATAGATGATGCAAGAATTCAAGCTGGTTGTCTGACTTTGAGCCTCCACTCAGTTATTTTCTAATCAATAGCAAAAGTTCTTTCCCATCTCTTACCCACAAGTCCTGTCTCCCAGGAGAACCCTCCTCTCAGCTGGCTATGAACTAATGTTCATGCAGAGGTTAGCTCATTGCAGTTTAAGGGTTAAAATAAAAACACATACAGGGGTCTTTGCCTTTTAAGATGACAAGCCTGAAAATTGACATCTAGAAGAGAATGACCTTCAAGTGCAAGAATTTCAGACGCCAAGGCAGACAAGAAGGGAGAGAATAACTATTGGCAGTGACTTGTGTGGCCTGGGTTAGTCATTTATTATGAATGTTATGTAGAATGACAATATTAGTCATTTATTGCTGCATAACCAATTACTCTGAAATGTAGCAACTTACAACAACAGTAAGCATCTATTTCAGACATGGTTTCTTAATGTCAGGAATCTGGAAGTGGCTTAGCTGAGGGTTCTGAGTGTCCTGGAAGGTTGCAGTGAAGCTGTCAGCTAGAGCGGCAGTCATCTGAAGGCTCGCCTGGGGCTGGAGGATCCACTTCCAAAATGGCACACTTACATGGTGCTGGATGATGGTAGGAGGCCTCAGTGCTTCCCTGTCTGAGCCTCCTTTTCCATGGGCTACTTGAGTATCCTCAGGACAAAGTGTTTGGCTTCACTCAGAGTGAGGGGTCCAAGAGCGAGTAAGACAGAAGCCACAGTGTCTTTGCCAGTCCAGCCTTGAGAGTCACACTTCCTCTTTTCCACAGTACCCTGTTAGTGGCATGGTCAGTCCTAGTCAATGTAGGGGGGTACGTAGGAGGTGAGGATCACGGGGGACCACCTTTGAGGTAATTACCCAAATGTTTGCTTTGTTGATGCCACCACCATGAAATAAAAGTTTTGATTTTTATGTGTTTTAAACAAGCAGGCCTTTAGTAAGATATTGAGTCAAAGAAAGCCAAAAACCCAAAGTTAGTTCCTCTACCCTGATGAAGATAAGGTGGTCAAGATCACACAGCTGGTTTCTGGAAGAACTCAGAAAGGAGAAAGAGAGTGGGAGGGCTAGCTGGCCTCTACTTTCACCAAGCCCTAAACTTAGACTTTTGACCTTCTCTCCAAACAAAGTTAAGCATACCGTCCTAAAGATACACTCATAGGACCGAGGGACGAGGATGTTCACCGCAAACCTTGGACTTGAACATGTGACCCTGCTACACTGCCTGCAGTGCAGGATGACTCTGAACTAATCTTTTCCTAGATCTTGTGACTATCAAAATATATTGCATTGACTTTTTTTCCGTAAAGAGCTCTAATTTATGAAATGTAAACATTTTCATTACAATTTTCACAACTCTTGTTTATAATTGTTCCTTTTATTTTAATGTACAAGGAGCCTCCAAAAATTGAAGTGGCCCAGGTCTCTCTTAACATCTGAGCAGCTCTGCTGTCAGCCCCTCGCAGTCTTGTTCTTCCCATCAGATTTTTCATTTAGATTTTCACAGGGGTTGAGTAAATGACCACAAAGGTCCTTCCAGGTCCAGAAGTCCCGCAGGGCACTAAAGCCACAGGGGTCAAAGCGTATTTGTCAGCGGTCTGTGTGCCCCTGAACGCTCATTTCATTACAAGGGGGAGGCAGGGAGGAGAAGTGTAAAGGACACATTTTCTGACCACCACACTGGTACTCTCTTCACAGGACAATGAGTGAGGTAGGGCCATGAAGCAGGAGAAAAACATAGGGATCGTTTTTGCAGGGTATTTTTTTTTTTTCTCCTGATTCATAAAGTCATATTGACACAGGCTGTTGGTTTGAAATAAAACAGGTACCAGAATATTCCACTGGGAGCTCACATCTCTTCTGTGGTCCGGCTTGGCCTGGGCCTCCGGCTGCCCCGGGAGCAGGGCTCTCGCCCGCAGCAGACCTGCTCTGGAAAGGCTATATATAGATGCCCTACCTTGGAAACTGGGCCGCAGGAGAATTGGCCACTTGTGCTCGTTTGCCTCTTGTCCCCCCTAGAATCTCTGCAAAGAGCGGTGATAGCAGCCTTGGGCCAGGACGCAGGACTGGGACAGAGTAGGGAGGCAGGTAACACAGCAGTGATTCCCGGGGCCCCTGGGCGATCAGACTGCTGGTGGTGCTGCTGGCAGCCTGCTAAAAAACATACTCTGTATCAGTGGAACTGGCAATAGGCTTCCTTGGACCAGAGGAGGGATTGTGGCCAGGTGAATGAATGAGGAAGGAAACTTCTGCTTACCACCCGCTTCTGAGCCACCTCCTGATCTTGGGAAAGGCCAGTAACCTTGACCTGGCTCATTTAGGACCCTCCTCCTCCTTTCAGGTGATCCCTCACTGATCAAATGTCCCTGTCCCCTAGTAAGGATGCTCTGCTCTCCTTATCCCCTGGCATTCAGCAAAGTCCCCTTCCTGGGATCTTCAGGAGGCTACTAGCACCTCCCCCAAATGTCCCATCATTCCTGACATAGCTGGAGCTGTAGAGTCCACCCCCCAAGAACCTGCCATATCTCCCAGCAACGTGCAGGGTGGAAATACAGATCTTCTTTTAAGTGCCATCGCATCTTCAGCTTTTTGCCCTTGGGTAACTTGCCTCAAACCCTAGGATGATACAGGTCTGGGCCCTGCTTTTTCCTCAGTCTTTCCCTTTGGAAGAGCATCTGCGTGAGAAGAGAGATCTGCCTGGCTTTCAGGGATGGGGCTGTTCCCTTGTGGAACATCCACTGACATTGTGGTGCCATCAGAAACCAGCTAGAGGGATGGGGTTCAGTGGAACTTTTTAATGTGACTGGAAAAGAAACAAACAAAACTTTGCTACTGTAGGACCCTCCAAAGATACACAACAATTGTTGACCACCACGTGAAGAGCTGCCATGAAGGAGACGGGTGAGGTCATTAATTAATCCCAAAGGAAGGACAAGGACCAGTAGGGGAGGTTGGTGGAAGGCAGATTCCAGCCCAAAGTAGCGTATCCTGCCCTAAGAGGTGGTGAGCTCCTTGTCCCTGGGAGTGTTCAAGAACCAATCTGTCCCAAATATCAGATAAATTTCAAAATGAAAATTAAATTTCAGGAGACTGAAAATCCAACTGAGAGCTTCTTTTTTAATGGCGTTGAAGGAACAGATGGGTAAGTGTAGGAAGGGAGAAAGACTTGAGCAAAAGGATTTCTTGTTATCTTCCAAAGTTTCAAGTCTCTGTCCTCTGGTTCTTCCCAGACTTCAGAAAGCATGGGGCTCCAGAAGGAATAAGACAGTGCACCCACCCCAGGGCCCTGAAGAAAGGTGAGCTGAGAGAAGACAGATCTTTTCAATTCTAAGCATCTGTCGAGAGGAAAAAAGACACTCCCCCAAAAAAAATTTTTTAAAAGACACCCAGGAGATAAGGAAAATACTCCAAATCATTCCCAGACTGACTATTTAACAAAATTGGGTTTTGATGTTTTTTTTTTAAATAAGGCATCAGTGGCTCTTTTTAAGCAACAAAGAGATGATTTTATGCAAGTTTCCCCTCAAGGCTTTCATTAAGACGTTCACATCCTTCCTGTCACAATATCTACCTTATTACAATGAGTCATAGTCCTTCTCTATTCTCTCGCTGAGACATCTTTGGAAGATAAACTCTCTGGAATGAGAGGAGGGCCTAACTTTTTTTTTTTTTTTAAGTGAAAACCTCTTCTTGATAGTTCTAAGGAAAAGGTTGGGAGACAGGAGATTTAAAAAAAAAAAAAAGAAAGAAAGAGAAAAAAGGACCTCTAGTTATGAGACCAGTGAGTCGGCCTGGACACAGTCCTGGTGAAGAAAGTGGGCTTGCTTGTTCCGACGGTTATAACCCAACTCCCACTGGACACCAAGCACACATCTCTCGTGCTGGGAACAAGTTCGAATCATTCTGCTTCTACCAGGGAGACGTCATTAAGCCCTTTGAAGACAGCCTTCACCTCTCCATCCAGCTCTCAGCTCCCGCTCTGGGTCGCGGGTAAGTAAGTGTCTATGTAGTCATACATATTATCTTTCCTCTGGCAGGGACTCATTCCATGGCCCTGGAGCGAAAAAAGAAGTCACAGGAAAACAAGTGCCATATATCACTCCATGGTTACAGGGATGGGAGGCCTTCTGAATCATAAAGTCCAAAAGAGAGAGACTGGGAGTGGTTTCCACTGAGACCTAGACCCAAGAGCTTAGAACAGGGGCACAGTTAATCGCCAGCAGCCTAGGACCCCGTCTGCCCTCAAAGGCGGGCACTGAGCTGGCTGGTCAGAGCGGGTACAGCCTTCAAGAACACTTTCCTTTAGACCAGGAATCGGCAAGCGTTCTGTGACCAGACAGATAGTAAACATTCTAGGATTTGAGGGCCATAAGGACCATATGGGCACACAATGGGTATAGCCGTGTTCCAATTAAGCTTTATTTACAGGCACTGAAATCTGAATTTCATGTTAGCTTCATGACACACACACACAGTATTCTTTTGGCTTTTTTCTCCAACCATTTAAAAAGGTAAAAAAAAAAAAAAGTTCTTAGCTAGCAGATCGTATAAAAACAGGCAGAGGGCTTTAGTTTCTCATCCCCTGCTTGAGGCTAAACAACTTCATGATGGACCCTCCCACACAGGTGTGCAAGGCCCAGACGGGGGCACGTTCATAACAGGAGTTCCCTAAACCCTGGGGTGGCTGACTAGCCCCTCCTGGGACGTCTCCATCCCAGCTCGTGCCTCTCTGGCCGCCTGACCTCAAATGCAATATTCCTGAGAGGAAACCTCCTGTTAAGTGTTTAAAAGTGCTTCTGTCCTGCCCGTTGGAATGTGATTAAAGCATGCAGGAGGCGAGCGGGGAGGCCAAGGCCCTTCCAGGAGACACTTGGCTCAGACAGAGAGCCTGATTACAAAAGAAAGCTTTTAGAATCATTTGAAGGGAAGTTGGTGCTAAATATTCATCTGGAAAGAGGAGGATGTATGAAAGGGAAGTGAGTTAGAAGAGAATGACGTGGAGCCCAGTCTATCAGAAATGGTCTCACTGGGAAAAGAGGTCACAGGAAAGTAAACACCCCTGTCAGTTCCACGGTCATGGGGCTGGGGGCTTGTATACACGAAAGGAGGGAGGGCAGGGCTGTTATTCCAAGTAGCCCAGACCATCAGCGCTGAGGGGAGGGGAGTGAGGAGAACAGGGGTCCCCCTGATGATGGCTCTCTAGGCCTTTAGCCTGAGACGTGCCACCCACACCCCCATCCCCAGGCAAGGCCGCAGCTAGCATCCTCCGGAGGGGCCTCCCCGAAGCTCACCACACAAGTCAGCTGGGGGCTGCTGCAGGAAAAAGTGCAGAGAACGTGTAGAGTGTAGGTTTCAATAACTGAGGCTGTATTAGGCTGTGTTTTAGCTTGGACTCTGGAGTTCAAATCCCAGCTTTGCAGTTTATAGCTGGGTGGCCTCGGGCAAGTTACTTCATTTTGCATGTCTGCTCTGGAGAGCACCCCTACCCTCCAGCACAACCGCGTGTGTGGTTGCGGAGATTAAATGAGACCATCTTCACGAAGGACATAGCATGGCCAAAATGAAGGATCAATGAAAGCTGGCTTCTATTGTCATTAGCAACCATCACCATATCTTAGAGTCTCTTCCCTAGATTTCCATAAATATATAAAATTTTAGATCGGTTATGCTCAGTGGATCTTACATTCTATGCTTAGCTCTTAAAATTTTGTATATACTTTTTCCATGTGTCTGAGTAACGTTCAATTTGTGGCCAATGGTTTTATAATATTTCTTTGAACAAATAAGATTCCGCTTACATAACCTCTCCCTGTTTGCGGGGATTTTAGTCCTCACTAGTATAAGCAACGCTCCCATAAAAAACAGGCTAGACTCTCCCAGAGGGAGAAACACAGGCCTGGAGATGGACTCCTACAGGGGTCACTTATTCATGGTCTGTCCTCCAGAGTCTTAACATTGACACTGGTGATAGGCGAGAACTTCTGTCTGCACAGAGCTGCACCAGCACTGGGTTTTATTATTTTAGCTTGTTTTTCCTAATAGATGTGAAGTGGGAGCTCACAGCTGCTTTATCTTTCCTTTTTAAAAATTAACTGCCTGTGAGATGGATCGTCTTCCTCACTGACCTTACTATTGCATTTGATGTCTGTTCACGTTCTTCAGCCACAGGTTCAATGGGCGTGTGGTTTCATCCTCTGTAGATGTGTGTAGGCTCTTTGTATACATCATATATAAAACTTTTGCATGGACTTTTCTCCGTCGTTACCTGTGATACCCGGTTCCCGTTCATTTCCTTTATCTGGGGGTTTTGTTGTTTTTCTGTATGAATCTTACTCTGTCATCCTCATTACTGAAAATGTTATGATTCAAGCAAGGAAGAAATCAGCTTCCCTCCACAGCTTAGTAAGGATAGGATTCTATTTTATTCTCTTTTTCTAAATATTATGTCTCTAAGCCACCTAGACGTACGATGCTATATGGTGTTAGTTATGGATCTGAATTTTTCTCTGTGTTGCCTCTAGTGATCTCGACAAAGCATACAATTACATGTTCCCCCGTAGTTCCCTATACTTCACTTGTCACATATTTTTAAAATATTTCCTCTTTAGAGTCTATTTCTGGAATCTCTGTTATCGCCCAATGAAATGACCTATATTCTGTTTTTAAGCCAGTACTATAGCATCTTAATAATTGTCACTGTGAAACAAGAAATACCTGTGAGAGCAACTTTCTAGCAAACAACCCAGTACCTGACATACAGTAGAGGCTCATTAAATGTTTCTGTATTAAGGAGCATTGGTTAATTGTAGAACCAGGGGAATATTTTTAAAGATACAATACTTTTTTTTCTTAGCAAAACAAGCAAAAAAAAAACCCAGTTGATAAAAATGAATTACAGATGGAGATCCAATCAGAAAAGGAAGCTTAACATGTTTGAGAAAGAAATACAGAAATATAGGAAGCTATATTTACTACCTTAGGATAGGGATGGGTTCCTTAATCAAGACATAACATTTTAGCCGTGAAAGAAAACTTGATTAACTTCATTCAACAGTGATGTAATTGAGAATTCACGTTCAGCAAAAGCCAACATAAAGAGAGCCATAGATCAAGCCACACTCCTGGAGAAAATATTGGTCACACATACAGCTGGAAAAGTGAGAAATATTTTTCTATATTAAAATATATAATATTTCATAATATATAATTTTTTCATATAATTCAATGAAATAAGAACAAGTCTTCCCAAATTATTTTCATTCTTATGTGTCATAATTTATAATTAATTTCCATTTAACTCTATGGGGGATCTCCACTGTTTATTTAATAAGATCAAATCTGTAAATTACCTGCAGAATACTGTCATCCATTATACTTGCCTTGTCATTCAAGAGTAGATTTCCTTCGCTCTGACTGGAGTATGAGCGTGTACCTATGTGATATTGTAATTAAGACTCCTATATGCCTACCTAATCCCCTGAGCTTCTGTTGTTCAGCCTGCAAGATCCCAGAGATTTTAAATTCTATTTCTCTTCTTTTTATTTACTTGATATATCCTTTCTTTGTCTTTAAAGCTTTAAAATGATATTTTCTGATCTTCTTTCTCTAGTAGTTAATCTTAAAAGAGATTCTATGTGGATGACATTCTTTATAAAAAGCTCCGGGAAACTTTCTACTATTATGTCTTTATTTACTATTTTCATTTCTATTTTCCAAAGAGTGAATCTTCCTGTATAGTTAACCTATTATTTTTTTCATGCATTACAACTGTTTATTTAATGCTTCTATATTTTGGTTTAATTTTCCAATTCATCCTACATCTCACAATGTGTCATTCTAAAGTCAATTTCAGTGTTTTTTTTTATTTCTAACAATATTTGATTTTTACCCTATCTATTATGCAACTATAGTCTCCACCTGTTTGTGTTTTTCATTATTGTTATTAAGCCTTAAATTAAAAAAAAAAAATGTTCTGGGCACTTTTTCTCTGTTTCCTGAACTCTGACTTGGGGCTATGTTGGTTTCATTTCTGTCACTATTCATATTTTTCCTGGGCTTTTACAGCTGAATTTATTTATTTCCTGCTGCAGAATTTGTATGAATCAATCTGAGTTACTTCAGGAGAGAGGTGGGGCACTGGGTCCTTTGACCAAGTTTGAAACTTGTCATTGTCCGGCTGAGGAGCAGTCCAAGCATAGGTGACAAAGTCATAGGTGACAAAGGAGGAGGAGGACTGACTGATCGAGAGATGCTTGAAGAATAGGAAACCAGAGGATGGGTCCAGCAGTAAACTGATGGAGCAAAGGGGAAGCCCCAGGCATCTCCAGGTTGGGCGGGAGGAAGAGGGAAGAGCAGATTCACACGCTCTGCGTCTGTAGTTCGGGAAGTCAGCCTTCAAACAGACCTGCAAGACAAACAGAAAAATAATTGGCTTCACAGAAAGAGGCAGAAATTGGAGAAGCTTCTGGAGCACTGATGAGCTGAATTTATGGTGCCATGTAAACATGAAAGCTTAATGGGAACAGTTTGGTAAGAGGTCATGCTCACACACAACTTTACAGCCAATTAAAAGTTAGAAACGGAGCCTAACTGCTTTGTGTCTGAGCTGATAAATCAGATACTTAGATTGGCTGCCGAAGTTGAGTGACTAGGACAACGTTTCAGCTCTCAGATCTTCCATGGGTTGACTCCTCACGCACACGTGGGAGGGAAAGAGTTCACAGGAACAAACAAGGTGCTGATGGATCACTTCGTCCATCACAGGGAGCAGGAGAAGGGAGATACTGAGTGTGGAATCCAGAAATCCAGGGTTTAGAGAGTGCGGTGTTTTATCAAAGTGTTTCCTGCACTGCCCAGGTGACGACAAGTGCCCTCACCTTGTGATGGGGTGACTCAGTCAGCAGACTGCTGTTAGAAGGACCCTCTAACAACCACGCTCCCAGCACCGGATGTTTGATGTTTGACAGGCACCTGTGTTCAATTCTCTCTCTCTTTCCAGTAGATTTTGCTTCTGGGATGAGAATTCATTATCAGGAGCTTTCCAACGTGCAGTGTGATGTGTGTTATTTGGGTTTTGTGACTTCCCAGTGTAGAACTACCAACAATGGGCAGAATCTGTTGGAGACTGGCTTGGGTACGGTTTGGGGAAGAGCCCCTCCAAGGATGGAGTGGGCAGCCCAGGAGGCGGGAAGTGGGAAGAGTGTCGATGGGGCTGGTAATTATGTAAACTGTTCAATGAGATCACCTTTAAGACCACCTTCCAGTCCTGAGCTTCCGTGAGATTAGGTAACACGGGGCAAACTCCGGGTCTTCATCTGGAGGGAGAGGCAGCTGTTTCTAAGTGCTGAACAGCATCCTCAGGGGCAATCAGGGAATCTGAGTCACATCTTGGTTCTGCCGACTCTCACAGGATGCAGGACCTCAAACAGATTCTTTAACTTTCTCTAGGCTGTAAGATAAGAGGTTTAAATCTATTTTAACCCGAACCCCTAATTTTCATTGAAGGTACCTCCAAAACGTCTTTTCCCTCCATACCTACTGCCTCACCAGCTGCGGAACCCCAGTCATTTCTCAGCCAGAGGATTACAAGCATTTTCTAATGAGGTCTCTGGTGTCCTTTGGTGTCCCACCTCCCAAACCATCCTCTGCCCATCCTCCAGAGTGATCTTTCTAAAATGCAAATTGGATCACATCACTCCCTTGCATAAGATTGTTCAGAGGCTCCCTAACACCTGCATAATAAAGGTCAACTTCCTTAGCATGGCCCAGCCAACTCCACAGCCAGCCAGCTGTAGGGACCATATGCCACTCATTCCAGCATCCCCAGGACCTAGCACCATGCCTGGCACATAGAAGAGCCCCACCAATAATAGCTGAGTGAATGCATAAACAAACCTCCTGCCTGCCCTGTGATTACCCACTGTGTCAGCCCCAGCGGACAGCTTCTCTAAAGGACAGTGCCTGGCGCACCTCTGCATCCCGCAGCGTTCTCTGCCACCTCCCCAGCCCCAATCTCTGTCACTCCCCTTCCACCCCCAATACCCCAGCCTGCCTTTTCAAGAGGTTTCAGAACACAGAAGCTGCATGCTGTTCAAAACGGAGCATGCGTTTCAAACGTGCACCCTATTTTGACAGCATCTGCAAAAAAGCCTCAGGATGCCCCCATGGAGACAAAGGTCAGCGCCCCGACAGGAAGCAATTAGCCGCCTACCCTTGCCTGAGGTTCAGGGGCCCCAGGCCTCCGAGAAACAGTGAGAGCCCAGCTTTTCTTAGCAAGCAGGAATCAGAGCCTGCCCAAGCCACACTCTCCTCCTCCCACGCCCATCAGAAAAGAATAAATAAGATGAAAAGGCAGAAAGGGGAAAAGAGGGGGCACATTATAGGCCAAGGTCAGGCTGAGGGGTTGGGTCTGCTCTTAATGAGCAAGAAAAGCCCCACCAGGTAGGTGGTGGGCAGAGGAAGGCAGCGCGAGGCTGGTAATTTATTGGGAGGCAGGAAAAGTGCTGAATTCGACACTAGAGAAGGGAAGATGTCAGTTGGACATCTGTTCCCGACACCTCAGCAGCTAATTATTTCTCCGTGCACCGCGGTCGGCAGGATGGAAGAGCTCAGGGGCTGGCTGAGGCCTGCCTGTCAGTAAACCAGAGTTTGACTGGCAAAATAAATCAGTAAATAAATAAACCCAACCCGCAGCCACCTGAAACAGTAACACCCAAGCAGCCTTCCTTACCCTGTAGGATCAATTGACAGTTGTGACTGGCGGGGCAGGGGAGTGGAGGCAGGCGTGGGAAAGACCGAGAGCCCCGCTCCCCCGTCGTCGTCTGCTGCTCCTGGGGTCTCTCTCCCTGGGGGGGCTCAAGAAGCAGTAGCCCCCATTTCTGGGCCTCATATGCCATAGCTGCTGAAAATTTCATACTCCGTCAGCCCACTTCTTCCTTGTTATCAAAATCTGTGAGGATGGGAAGAACCGAGAACATTTTTTTAAGAGGGTTTTTCTCCTCAGTGTCTGCTGTTGGACTAGATTGTGGGCAAGTTGCAAGTTTCTTTGGGAAGCTCTTTCTGCATCCTTTTCCCTCTTGTAGCCCAATCCTTGCCTGTCTCCACACCCCTTACCTCCCCTGGGCCTCCTGGCCAGCTTCTTCACATACTATTATCAATGTAACCTGTGACAGCTGGTGTTCACATCTTTTTCTTCAAACTGACCAAGGATCATTTCTATAAACCTGGTGCCTGGTGCATAGATGGAACCCAGTTAAAAGTCTGTGGGAGAGAGGGAGGGAAGGCAGGAGGGATGATGTTGGCAGGAATGAAGGAATGTTAGTATGTTCCCCGCTCCTGGACTCCACGGAAAAGACAATGCTTAATTCCAAAATGCAAATTGAGGTAGGAAAATGAAGACCACATCTGCATCCTTGGTACTTTCCAACCCAGAAAAAGAAGTCCAAGCCCTGGGTAGATGGAAAGGAAGACAACAGCGATGCCCAGTCTGCAAGGGAACGGGTGGAAACAACCATAGTTGTCCCTATCGAGGGGGTGTTGCCAGGGGTTGGGGGAAGGTGGGAGGTGCAGAAAAGGTGAACAGGTACAAAGGGCTGTGACTGTGGACCTGGGGTCAGCCGATGCTGTGGGCCCCGCCAAGTACCATCAATTCTCTGAGACTCTGTTTCCTTGTCTGTGGAATGGGGAGAGGAGAGCCTCCCCCAGAGAGTGAATGTCAGTAAGAAAACAGAACTTTCTTCACTCTGTATTTGGAAGCTTTTCCAACACACACATCTGCCTAGGCTGCTTCTGCTGAAAACCATTCCATGAGTCCCCATGGCACTTAGGAAAAAAGCCCAAGGTCCTCTATGTAGCTCACATTGCCCCATGTGGTCTGTGCGGCCCATCTTTCCAGCTCTCCCTCACTCCCCATTTTTGCCCAGGCACCTAGATCTTCTCTCAGTGCCTCAGGCTTGACTTATGCCTAGACACAGCCTGGCTCTTTATGTGCTGGAATAGTTTGTCCTTCCATCTTCATCTAGCTAGTTCTACTCAGCCTTCAGATCTCAGTGCAAATGTTACTTCTGCAGGGAAGTCTGCCTTAACTTCCCTAACCAGGTGGAATCCTCTTTTGATAAAGGAAATTCTAAAGCCCACACCATCTCACCTCCTCTACCAACAACAGCCTGGCCCAAGCCCCCATCAGCTCCCCTCTGGGCTCCTGCAACAGCCCCCTGCTGGCCCCATTCCCACCACTGTTGCCCACCTACAATCTATTTCCGTACACAGCCAAGGTCCTTCCAGCCTCAGGACCTTTGCACATGCTGTTCTCCCCGCCTGGAATGATCTTCCCCCAGATCTCTGTGGGATTCTCTCTCAGTTCTTCCAGTTCCCTGCTCAAGAGTCATCCTTTCAGAGGGGCCCTTCTGTCACATCCTGTCTAAAGGGGCCACCCAGTCACACTCTAACCACTTACTCTGCTTTACTTTTATCATGGCACTTCTATATCATAGCACTGAAATTACCTTATAACTTTACTTTGAAATTATATGTTCGGTTGTGTTTTGTCTCCTGTACTAGGACATAAAAATAATGAGGGCAGGATTTTGCCCTGTTCACTGCTGTATTCTCAGCAACTAGCACAGTACCTGACACATAGAATAGACCTTCCAAATCCCAGGAACTCTTATTGGTAGTGATATCACAGTGGTTTTTGACTACTTAAGAGCTGCCTCTTTCCGCTGAATTATCAGCTTCATCAGGATGGGGACCACATTAGTGTTTCCTCATCATTGTCTCCAAGGCCTCAGTAACCTGCCCGCTACATAGTAGGCACTCAGTAGACACATAAGAGGATGCGTGCATGGAAATGGAAGATTATAAACACAAACATAAGGTTCTACTCTGAAGGCATGATTAGCTTCAGTCATATCTCCTGATCACACTCGCTGGGAAGCAGCCGTGTGGATAATTTAAGTCCACAGTCTCCTGGCGCGATTCTCTCTATTGCTTTTCTCAAGGCTTCTAGGAGGGAGGGCCAGGCTCATGGGAACCATTCTCTCAGCCTCTCCAATTTCTCCTACACTTTAAAAAAGTTCAGGCCCACACACTCAGTTGTAAGGTTTCCCAACGTGTTTCCAGCGTGATTAACCATTTACCCCCTTTCAGTGCTCAGAGCGACCTCTTGTAAATATTCTACACCGGCAGCACTTGCAAAATCTCCATCTTACTTGTGGGCAGCTGCAAACTCGACTTGTAGCAAATATTCCTCCTGCCTTGGGCCCCTCCCCTGCTACGGAAGAGGCGGAGAAAGGCACCAGAAAAGAGCTGGGATTGCATACAGGTTGGCGGCGTGTGAGATGCCATAAATTTCATTGCTACATATTTGAGAAGACAGAAATAAGTTACTGGCATCTCTGCCACTCTGGCGAAACACAGTCATTCCCAACACAGGGATATAAAACTTTACAGCACCCAGCTCTCTCAGAGCGTGATAACTCACTTTACAAGGAAATTCATCAAAACTCAGCCGCGGGTGATTCCATAACAGTATTTAGTATGGTGATTCAAATTACTCTAAGCCCCCAGAATTAGTCCAGGGCTCCAAGAAGTCAGACAGACATCTAAACAGACTAACGTCCATAGCCACAGTTCTGAGCTCCTTCCCTGTTCTGCTAAGACTTTGGTCAATAATTTTGATCCATCCAAGATCTGTCTCTAAGAAGGTACAGGAAAAACTGGTGGAAATGTTGCAGGGTAGTCCTTTTAGAACAAGACTGCTATAGTGTTTTTCCAACTTTGCATTTTAAAGTCGTAAAATGTGATCACTACTATTTGACCTCCCTTCCCAACATTTCCTGATGCGGACTAACCAGCAGTGGCCCATGGCTTAACGAAAGCAGTATGGTCTTAGAAGACCTATTGATTACTCCTGTGACACAGGACATCTAATAATTCTGAGTCTCAATTTCCTCCTGTCAAATCAGGATGATTAATCCCACCTCCTAAGACTGTAATGAGAATTAAGTGAGATCATCAAGGGGGCTGATGCTAGCTGTCCAGTAAGTGTTGGCTGCTTGTCCTGGAACATCATTTCAATTCACTGCTTTCCTCTGTATCAGAACCAGTCTACTTGATCGGCACTGGCTCTTGCCTCTGCTGTGAAAATTTCCTTTCATCTTTTTTCATGTGTTTGTTCTGACTTCAAACTAGGTTATAAACACTTGGGGGATAGGAACTGCCTCTTCTCTTTCTTTGTAAATCACGATATCACAACATCTAAGCATCTTGACCTATGGACAAGACACATCAATGCTCTATTGACTGGGTGGATTTACAATGATGAGCCGGGTACCATCAGAGAGCAGGTGCTGTTCCGAGGCTGCGGAGAGGGCTGAGGAAGGGCTGAGCCTCGAGCATCAGTCTTTTACACGTTGTAAGCAGCATAAAGGTCCAGTCCCAGAAGAGGAAATTTTCTTTTCTCAAGTCTCAAGAATTTTCTCAAGGGCTCTAAAAAAAAGGGCAGTTTTTTTGTTTTGTTTTACTTTATTTTTGATGACCTAAATATCATATGGAGTGGTAACCCAAATCCCCATAATAAAATCTGGTTCTGGATAGAGGTAGAGAAGGTCAGTTATGAGGTTGCCAGATTTAGCAACTAAAAATGCAGCATACCTATTTAAATTTGAATTTCAGCTCAGCAACAGATAATTTTATAAGTACATCTGGTTCAATATTTGAGACATCCTTACACTCAAAAGTAATTTGTTGTTTAGCTGAAATTCAAATTTAATGGGGCATCCTGTATTTTATGTGGCAACTCTAGTCAGATCAGGGCAACCACAAAACATCTAGATAGAGATGGGGATGGATAAAGGAAGGAGAGAGGAAAAATAAAAAACCAAAACCTCTCCCCTCAAAATGAGCTTTCAAACCCAAATTCAAATATACATGAAGAAATTAATTATACTTCAATTAAAAAAAAAAAAAGCTAGTGCAGACAGGCAGCAAAGTATCTGCAACACAAATTCACTCTAGATGAAATGATTATCTTTTCAGTAAATGGCATTAAAGGGAAATGTAATATCAATATTTTATTTTTTGCCAAGCACATTTCAAGCATACTAAAGATTAAAATAATTTATTGTGTCTTTTTTCCTTTTGAAACATAATGTATATGGAGTAAAAAAAAATTAAATCCAAACCAAAAAATTAATAAAAAGAAGGAAATATAAATAAATTATATTGAATTCTACCATGTAGAGATAATCACTGCTCTCATTTTTGTGTCTTTTTAGTGAAGACACAGAGGATCCAAAAAAGCCAGTCTTGTCAAGCACTGGCAAAAAGCATTGCAGAAAGAGAGTCATATGTGCAAAGGCCCTGAGGTGGGAAAAGTCTTATGTTTAAGGAAATAAATATGGGCCAATATGGCTGGAGTGAAGAGGTTACTGGTGAGATCTGAGGCTGTGTGGTAACCAGTGGCCAGTTCATGCAAACCTTGCTTAGATTTATAATTTTATTCTATTTGCAGTAAAAAACTATAAATAGTTTTAAGCAGAAGTGGTTGTGTATATTTAGTAATTATCCTTCTATTTGTATTTTTCTAATGGTATTTTAATAATTAGCTATGGCTTTTTTGTACAACTTTTTAAAAATTGAGATAATTGATATATAGCATTGTATTAGTTTCAAGTATACAACATACTGATTTGATATATATATTGTGAAGTGATTACTACAGTAAGTCTGGTTAACATCCATCACCACACACAGTCACATATTTTTTATTTGTGATAAGGATGTTTTAGATGAAATTAAGATTATACAACAGTTGGATAAAGACCTTTAATTACAGCATCTTTAGTATGTTCTTAGAGAAAAGTGACACTGTAACTTTCATATTGGAAAGAATAAGAAATCATTAAACAAAACTAGGCAGCAATAAAATAACAATAGTAAAATAAGAAGAACTCATTAGAAATACTAGAAATTAAAGAAAAATGTCATTGAATTTTACAAACTCAATAGTTGTTAAAAACTCAGATAAGACACTGTTAAAAAATGTTTCATAATCTAGAAGACGGAGCCAAGGAATTCACAAAGAACCCGCCACTCCATGCACGCGCGCGCGCACACACACACACAAACACACACACACACACACACACAGTATGTGTAATGCAGTTAAGGGACAAGAAAGAATAACTGAAGGAGAAGTTTTAATAATTATCTAATCCCAGAAAAAGAGAGAATGAAAGGAATGGCAGAGAATTGATATTTGAAGAGATAATTGTTGAACTCTTTCCAAAACTGGGTGAAGACATGAGTCATTAAACAGAAAGTGCATCCTAAGAATCTGGTAAGATAGAGACAAGTAAATCCAGTCACAGACACATTAACAAATAGCAAGGGTTATGGGGAAATCTTTACAATTATCGAATAAGAAGATAGAAAAATTAGACTAACAGCAGACCTCTTGTCCATAGTAACAGATGCTAAGAACAATCGAGTATCACCCTCAAAGGGTAAAAGGAAAACAAATATCAGCCTAAGATTGAATTTTGCTGTTAGTATCGAAGACCTTATAACAGAGACTTAAACAAATCAAACAAAGGCTTCCTTGTCTCGCAAGGAAGGGGCGTGGAAGTGGCAGCCCGGGAGTGGGCGGAGCATCACACAACCCAAGTCCATTGGATCCTTCTGCTCTACTTCCCTTAGCTTGAGGCTCCCCTCTTCATTGTCCCATGAAGCGTCCTGTGTCCCACAAAAGAAGGATAAGGGTAAAAGTATGCCTCTTGTAGCCAAGTCAGCTCCCTTTAGGAAGTCAGCTCCTTTGTTGCTAAGTCAGCTCCCCGCTTCAGTGTTTCCTACTTACATCTCATTAGCCAATCACGGCTACAGGAGCCTAGAAAGCATACGCTTTCCACGGAGCACTCAACTGCCCTAAATGGAGTCAGTGTTCCAGTTCTGTTCCTAACGGAGAAGGAAGACAAGATGCGGGCTGGGCAGCTAGCAGTTGCTGCCACAGCTACTATTTAAGAATGTGAGCAAAATAAAGACATGTTTAACCATAAAAAAAAAAAACAACTGAAAGAATTTAACACCCATAGCCTCTCACTAAAAGCATTATCAAGGATGTACTTCATTTAGAAATGCAGTAAACCCGGAGGGAGGATCTGGACCACAAAAAGCAACGGGGAGCACAGAGATTTATAAAACATGTCAGTACATGCAATTGCCATTTACTGAAAAAAATAAATATTATTTTTTTGTCTTTTAAAAGGGTAAAACTAGACTGCAAGTGAAAATTACCAGATGGAGGGGAGAGGGTGTAGCTCCATGGTAGAGTGTGAGCTTAGCATACAGGAGATCCTGGGTTCAATCCCCAGTACCTCCATTAAATAAATAAATAAATAAATAAACCTGTTTCCACCCCCCTCAAAAGAACATGCCTAATCCTTTTTTAAAAAGGAAAAGAAAAACAAGATGGTGGGAATATGCAAATGCAGTGACATTTGAGGTTTTACAAAGCTGGTAGTGAATGTATAGATTATATATTATCCCTTATGTTTGTCTGTGAGTCTGGAACATCTCATAATCTGAGAAACTGAGAAACAATATTTACACAGAAATTTAAAACATCTTTACATTGAAAGACATCACAAAGTTAAAAGACAAGAGAGAAAGACCAGGGGGGAAATGCTTGCAATATATGCAACAACAGAAACAAAAATCAACATCTGCAACATAGAGCATTACCCTGCATCAAAAAGCCAAAACCCAGTGGAATAAGAGGGGAAGGACATAAAGGAGATTTTGTAGAAGAAGAAGTACAAATGGCTACTAAGTATGTTTTTAAAAGAATGCTCAACCTTGTAGTCAGGGAAATTCAATTTAAAACAACAGGGTGTTATTTTTCACGAACTAGAGAAATAAAAACTTAGAAAATCGAAAATACCCAGCATCGACAAAGGAATACAGAATGGTGACTCTTGGACAGGTGTGAACACGTCATTTGTCAAAACTTGTTCAGGTTACAATTTTGTAGAACTTAAAATTTTTAAACATTCTTACCATTAGACCCAAAGTTACACTGCTAGGAACTCATTCTACAGAAACCACTGAACACATGCACTGAAATGTATGAATGAGAGTAATCACTGCAGCAGATGCTCGAATCAGAAAAGCCGGGACTCACCAAAATGACCCACAATAGCAGAGGAGATAAACAGATCATAGTACATCTGTATTGTAGGACATCATGGAGCCATTAAACAAAATGGAGCCGACCGCTAGACGGTGGCAGGGCGTGAAGGTCACGAGGCAAGCCGTGGGTACAGATGATCACGTGTACGCTCCTTAGAAGCCATACGTGACTCTGCACTGTGCTTAGGAAAACGGCTGACATGATACTGAAATACTAATCGTGGGGGATTCCAAGGAAGAGTGAGGGAATCCTGCTCTATATGCTTCTGTGCTGTTCGAACCAGTGAAAAGATTTAATATTTAAAAGGCAAGAAAGAGAGATGGTAGAAGCCTCTGGAAGCAGTTCAGGAAGTAGGCAAGGCCTCATTTGTCTCAAATATAAAGTGACCTCATTCTTTCACTGGAGGTGGTGAGGCTCAAATGAAAGGGCAATGAACACATGTTTGGGGGGAAGAAAAAAAAGACTATGTTCGAAAGTAATGGGTTATCATGGGATACGTGGAGCCAGACATTTTACATATGAAATAGATTTTAATATTTTAAATCTCTCAATGATAAAACCAGTCTAGTCAGTGGCAGAGCTGGGGGTTGAACCAAAGTGATTCTGCCTCCATGCTTTCCCAGAACCCCAAAGCCCACCGTCTTTTGAGAAGCGGGGCCTGTAATGACTAAGAACACACAGTGCCTCAGTCTGGGTCTCCCCCACGCGCCAGCTGTGTGACCCTGGGCAAGTTACTAAACTTCTCTGTTTCTCAGTGTCCTCTTTTATAAAACGGGTGTAACCATAGTACCTACTGCAGACAGTCACTGTGAAGATTCAGTGAGTTACGCTGGGAGGAGCGCACCAGGGCCAGGCACGGCAGGCGGTCTGTAAGTGCTGGTGGCTGTTATTTGTTCCGTTTGTCTGGTTCATCAGTGGGAGAGAGAAGCGTTTATTTTCCCAGGCTCCTCTGCTCTGGGGTTGAATGAGGAGTGAAAAACCCAATGCGGACCTCCTTTCTCCCTTCAGAATACTTTGTACATAAGTTTTTAAAAGTCGTTACTGTATTCTGAGTCCCCAGTTGTTTAGGACATCTCCACCACTCCCTTCCTGCCACATGGCGATTCAAACCCCTGCCAGGTCTGGAAACGGGACTGGCCCTTAAGGGGTTGTAGACTCCAGCTCCACTCTCAGGGCCTCTCTTAGGTTGCTCCTGCCTGTTTTAACAATCTTGAATCCATCCTGCCCAACCAAACACCAACACGCAGGGAATTTTTAGCCCGTGGATGGAGCGTAGGATGGCAAAAGCCACAAATCCAGTGACAGTGAAATCAAGTCCCCCCTAAAACTGAGCTCCTCTGCCGAGTGTATGATTAACCTCTCTGTCCAAAGCTTTATTCCCTTTCTTCTTCCACATTTGTTCCCCTTCAAGACTGAGGAGTATCAAAGGAAAGGGGGGGGGGTGTAACAAGCAGGACCCTATGGGGCTTTCCTGGGAAAGACCACACACACACACACACAATGTCCCCTACCTGCCTCTTGTCTGTAGAAAAACTTTAGCCTCCAGGGCCTTCCCCAAGTTCTAAAGAGCACATTTAATCAGAGAAGTGAGAAAATGCAGGAGAAAAGGAAACCAGTCAAGCAGGACAAAATAGTAACAGTTTAGCCATGAAACAAAGTCACGGATCTCTAGTTCCTCCTCCAGGGCTGTAAATACTATCCTGAGCCATAGCCTTGAGTTGTTTTGCAGGTATTGAAACCCCGACCGGGTGGAAGAAGTTAACTGCATGTTGACCTCTGGCACGTGGACCCCAGACCAGTTGGAACCAGAAGCTTGGTGATGTTGACTCCTGATTACCTCATCACCAACCAATCTGAAGAATGTCCACACAAGCTGATCATGCACCCTGCAACCCCCTCCCTCCCTCTGTCCTTAAAAATCTGTCCCTGAAAACCATGGGGGAGTTTGGGTCTTTTGATCATTCTCCATCTGTTCTCCTTGCTCGGACCTGCAATAAACACTGTACTTTCCTTCACCACAACCTGGTGTCAGGCGATTGGCTTTACTGAATGCAGGTGAGCAGACCCAAGTTTGGTTCAGTAACTGCAGGACGCCTGCCAGCCCACTGCTGACCTTTCACGGACTTCTAGGAAGTTCACACATATCTGTCCACTCCTTATTTATGCAGGTGGGTGGGAGGAAGTTGATTGAGGACTGGAGGCAAGTCCTCCACTGCCTGCAGTGCACTGTGATGAGGGCTGTGAAAGCCAAGAGGGTGCCGCAGGGAAGGGATGGCTCTGTCTCAGTTCTACCAGGGACACACAAAAGCAAGGGCTACTACTGTCCTCAACTTCACATGCTTAGTCCGAGGCTCAAGGTTCGTAAGCAGTGTTCTCTCTCTGGTAGGTAAAATGGCTTTGGAAAGCACTGAACAGCGGGAGTACCCAGAGCAAAAAGGAGGGAGAAGTAAAAAGGAAAGCCAGAGAGATGAAAAGAGCCCTCAGGAAAAGGCAGCTCCAGAAGCAGCAAGACGCTTCGATCTTCAGGCAAAAGGAGAACGTCGTCTGATTCTTAGCGTTAGTGGATCTTTGCAGACTGCAAAACATTTTAGGTATGTTCTCTCTCAGGAATGTGATGGTAGCTCTCTCAACCTAAAGAGGTGGCTTTGGGCACATCTCTTAAGTTTCTTTAGCATCTGTCTCACCCTTTGAAAGACAGGATAATCATACTTACCAGTAGAAAATGGATTGCATTGGTTTAAGCAAGGTAGAGGTTTATAATCCTCTCCTGTGACAAAGGTTTAGAAGTGGGCCATTCCATGCTCTTATGACAGTGTCATAGTCATTGGAGGCTTCAGGCTCTTTCCAGTTTCCTATTTCACCGTGCTTGGCACATGGCTCCCAACTTCACGTTCACCTCATTGTCCAAAAAGGCTGTCATAGCACCAAACATTGCATCTGAATTCTAGGTAGAAATTAGAAGGAAGAAGGTATGGGCAAAAGGGCATACCCCTAGCTGAGTCAGCTCCCTGAAGAATTCCCCTGGAACTCCCTTTCATCCCCCAATATCTTTGCTTACATCACATTGACCATTTGGAAGGAAGACTGGGGAATGTCTTTCAGCTTTGCACATTGCCCCCTGGAGTAAAAGCAGGAGTCTGTGGGGAAGGAAGCAGATGAGAATAGATACCGGGCAGGCAGTCTGTGCTGCGAAACCTCAGGGAGTTGTTAAGGAATTACAGGAACTAATGCACACGAATAAGCACTTTGTAAACTCAGGAGGGCTTAGCAGCTGTTCTCACCCACATTTACAACAATCCCGTAAAGTGGAAACTGAGGTGCAGAGGGTCATTCGAGGTGAGTAGCCATTAAATGATAGACCTGGGATTCCAGGGGATGCCTGGCTGTGACCTTCCTGTACCTCTCCTTGCAATAGGAGCATTAGAGATTGGAAGGCTTTTCTGAGGAGTCTGTTGTGAATGTGTTGAGGGGGGCTTGGCAGTCAAGTGCATTTGACTGACTTCCCACCCTGCTGAGTCTAGCTATTCCGGGAGGGGAGGTTCTCTTGGGAGCTGAGAGCCTGGGCTGTTGTCCGCTGAGGGCGGAGCACCGGTGGCCCCCAGTTATCTTCAGCTTCCGTGAGCTCTGGTCATGCTGTCCTCTTTGAGATTATGGATGCTTTTAATTTTGCCTTTTACCAAAGGCCTTGGGACCAGAGGCCTTCAGGCATGAGTGCCTATAAATTGCATCTTATTACATTATTAATTACAGTGTTATCTGGAGTCAAATAACTGATTAATGCTTTGGCAAGCAATGCTGTGGAATAGAAATCCTTTCTATTCCCTTCCTCCCTGCCCCTCCCCAGCCCACAAGAAGAATGTGGGGGATCAGACATCTGCATGTGTTTTGAACTCTTTGAAAGAACCACATGTGACCGTGAGAGGCGGCAGTCCTGGGGGATGTGGGGAACACTGTGCATAATAAGGAGGAAGTTAACCCACTGGAAACAGAATGATAGAAACAGACATCCTGGAATGTCTGAGGTCCAAGACAAGGTGGGAGTGGGACCAAGAGGAGACGAGCCAGCCTGAAGCTTGGTTGCAGCTCACAGGGGAGATGGGAAGGAAGAAGGTGGGTGTTAGTTTGCGGGAACAGAGGGGCTAAAAAAGAGAAACTGCTGGAACGGGAGGAGGGAGCCCCCAGCAAAGAGAAAGTGAGAGCTCTGGAGTGCAGGCAGGAAGGACTTTGGGTTCCTTGAGAACCCTGGCAGGGAACTCTCCTGGTCTAGAGAGAAAACTCTGGTGAGGGTTGAGGGGCAGGGTGTAACTCAATAGTAGAGTGTGTCTTAGCATGCACGAGGTCCTGGGTTCAATCCCCGGTACCTCCATTTAAAAATAAATTAAAAAGTAAACCTAATTACCTCTTTCCCCAGCCAAGAAAATAAATTTTAACAAATTTTAAATTTTTTTATTAATTAAAAATAATAATAAAGCCTGGTAGTCTATGGAGGGATGGCAGCTGGGCCGACTGGGGATCACCATTTGCACGCCTGCCCTTTGCTGGGAGTCTGTGGCCTCTTCCCCAAGACTCCCTCAACCCTGTAATCATTCGCCCTGTAATCATTCCTGCTTTCCACATAGCACCTCAGAGGACAGCGCTTGGGAATCTCAATCCAGAAGAGGGGCCCAGGCATCTGCTCTGCAGAAGGGGACCCGTCTTTGTCCTCGGTCCCCCAGTGCATGGAACCTCTAACTAGGTCAGGATCCTCTGGTTTGAGGGCATCCTGGAAGGTTCCCCCCAGGCTCCTGTGAGATTCCAGGACAATAAAGGAGGGCTGCTGGTGGGTGGTAGATTTTTAAGGAGTTGTGACCTTCTTGAATTGCAGTTGGCAGATGGTAGAAGCATCGCCTCCTTGTATCCCGCCGCCTTACAAGGGGTCAGACAGGCCGCGTCTGTAAGAGTCTCGATAAGCTCTTCACGTGGGAAGCGAACACTTGTCATCTTCTTGCTGCACCTATACAGTGGGCAAAATCCCCGCCTGCAGAACTGTCGTGAGGATTCGGTCACATATGTAAAACCCTGCACACGGGGCCTGATGCAGATTAGCAGCTTTACAGCTGTTGGTGACATATTACCACACTGGACCCCTCCCATAAGCATTGCAAATGAGAGCACAGGTGGGGAGGGCAGGTGGTGGCAGGTCATGGCTCCAGGGAGTCCATGGAAAATGGAGCCACTTTAAACAGAAAGCGAACACGTGACATCTTCCATACTGCATCTGTAACAGCGGGCAAAACCTGTTTGTCAAGTTGCTGTGAGGATCAGGTCACTTACATGAAACCCCTCACCACGGGGTCTGACAAACGATAGCTGCTTAACAGAAGTTAGCTGTATATTACTGCATTTGGGCCCCTCCCACGTCCACTCACATGCCACCATGCAGGTTGTGTGCCACACAACTCTAGGAGACACCATTTCAGTCAACTGTGCTGTGCACGGCCCTTCCTGGATTTGGGCAGTGCACATCCCACACCACCGTACATGGTAGGCCTGCTGAGGTCCTGCCCCTTACTCAGAACAGACCACACCATCCTAGGACATCCCTTCTGACTTTAACTGTCAGGGGACCTTCCTGTCCTTTCACTTGCTCCTTCTCCAGCTTTGAATCACCCCATTGACGAAGAACCAAAGTGGTTCACCCACCGGGAAGGCAGTGTGGGCAAAACCGAGGGCAGGCAGTCTGAGTTCCTTTCCTTCCTCTCTCAAGGTTTACCTAATCTTTAGTCTCTCATCACTTTTTAGGGCCAGTGGCTGATTTCTGAGACAAAGTGGGCTGCCTTCCCTGGCCTTAGGCCCAGGCTCTCCATCCTGGGTCCTCGGGGGCCTGGTAGGGTGACAGCAGCCACCAGCTAGAGAAGGGATGTTGGGGGATCATGAAGTATTTCACTCCCAGCAAAGCCGAAGCAGGAAAGCTTGGAGGCTGCTGCTACTTCCATTTAAGTTTTGTCAAGTCTCAATCCCCAAGCCATTTATCCGGTGAGCCAGCCAGGCAAGAACAGAGCCTGGCTCGCAAGGCCTGCCTGGTTCCCAATGCACTAATGACACTTGACAGACACCAAATCCTAGCAATTTCCAAACAGAACCTTGATGCTCCAATCCCAGGGCTCCCGGGAAACACTCCATTGCTTCCCCAGGCTTTGCTCAGCTGGTCCTCACTGATTGCCAACAATCCCCAGCTGAGCGAGCCCTCTAGCCCCTCCCTCCCCTCCTAACCCTTCCCTGCCTGCTCCCCATCCCTGCTCCAGCTGGGGAGGCCGAGTTAAGCTCCGAGAGCCCTCTGAGAAGCTGGCCAGACGGTGCAGCAGGCCCCGATTTATGCTTTTTTAAATAACATTACCTGTTTGGAAGAGCGTTACCCAGTTGCTGAAATGATGCCAGTGGTGGACCCGGCTGAGATGTGCCATTTTAATGTTATGATACAGAGAACATTGACTGTCTCAGGGCTGCTTCAAACATTTTCAAACAGCAGAAGATGGTAGCTTTTCACTGAAGAAAGAGTTTACAAGAGACACAAGACAAAACAGACGCACAGCCAGACTTGAGTTCTTTCTACTCTGCTTCAGTTCTTAAAACAGGGAGACTTTTAAAAAATTGTACCATTATTTCAATTACGGAAACATTCACTTGAAGAAATACCAAATAATGTCACAAGCAACCATGTATCCACGACCCCGCTAGAAGAAGGAAACACTGGATGTGCTGAGAATTCCCAGTATAAGCCATTCCATCCTCTTGCCTCCTGCCCCCGTTGCTGCCACCATACTAAATTACGTCTTGATGATCCCCCTGTGTCTTAACACCTCACATTGCTTTTTAAAACTTATTTAGAGATACATGTAGATTCACGTGCACCTGTAGAAACAGTAGAGAGAGAGCCTGTATGCCCTTCCTGCAGTCCCAGTGGGAACATCTTGCCAAACTGTAATTCGGGGTCACAAGCAGAAAACTGCCATTAATACAACCCACTGAGCCTATTCAGATTTCACCAGTGTTACCTGCACTGGAGAGAGAGAGAGAGAGAGAGAGTGTGTGTGTGTGTGTGTGTGTGTTTGTGCAAATGCACATTTGGTGCTATGCCCACACTGGGCGTCCAGGCTGAGGGTGGAGGGCGTGGGCTCCAGTCCTGCTCAGAGGTGGCCAGAGGCTCTTCCCTGTCCCCAGCAACCCTGAGAGCCACCCCTCCCCACAGAAACACACACACCCCTCCAGAGGCAGGCCCACACCCCCAGGCTTCTGGAGCGGGGAGGCCTGAGATCAGCTGGGCGACCACAGGCTGGGAGGAAGGGAAAGAAGGCAGGGGAGGCTGTGTTGGACCAAAAACAAAGCCTTTAAACACCCACTGCTGGATTGCTGGGCTCAGCAACAGCCAGAGTGGCATGACAATACTCTCTAAATACTTAAAACGTGTGAGTCCTCAGGAAGCAGAAATTTTTTTAGCCTGAAATGAGGAGGGGAGGCAGCGGGGGAGGGGCTGGTGAGGCACGGTGGCGCAGGACTCAGGAGGGAGCAGGAGCCCGCATGGCGCGCCCAGGGCCTCTCTCCCTTGCTGTGCCTCAGTCTCTCCCCCTGTAAAGTGTGTGTAGGGGGTACCAAATGTTCTCCGAGGTCAGCCCAACTCTGGAGTGTTCTTTGGAAAAAGATAAAAGCTTTTACGTCTGACGGCAAGGTGCTGTCTGTCCATGGGGGAAAGAGGAAAGAACAGCCCCCTGAGGCCCCATGCCCCGAGGGATCCAGGCCCTGGGGGACCACAACCACCCAGTGAAGCGGCTTCCTGCTTTTTCTGGCTCCCCCTCCTCACAGTCTACTTGAGCTGGGATGTTTCCTGGCAAGCCAGGTGAGAAACTCACCCAGAGAGGGAGGAGGATGGAGGGCGGGGGGAGCCGGGGGCGGGGGGAGTATCAAACCCTGGTTCGGGAAAGGGCCTTGCCTGAAGTCCTGTTTCCAAAGTGAGATCCCCTGAGCCCCAGGCCCTGGGCCCCACCCTCTGAATCCTGGGGGCCTGTCCATCCTGGAAACCGCTGTGTTTTCCTGGTAGCCCCACGCCGGGAGCAGCCGATCACAGCATTGAGACCAAGAAGAGTCCTGCAGCGGCCAGACACCCCAGTGCAGACCCCGCCACCCGGGCCTTTGTCATCCCACAGCCAGAGCCCAAGCCTCCTCTGCCACAGCCTCAGCCTGCTTTCTCCAGGAAGGCACCCATCCTTGCATCCTCTTCTTAAGAGTTTCTGGTAGAAAAATGTCTAACTTGAATCTCATCGCTGTTCCAGGGAAAATAGAAAGGAGCTTGCACCTCCCCTCTCTGGTTACTCCACTCGTCTCCCTTCTCCATCCTTCCTCTCCCAGCCTGGTCCACTCCATCCTCACATCCCCTGATCCAGTCAGACCCCCTTCAAAACACCGCCTTCTCTGTCCCCGCCCTTCTGTGCGCAGCACCTCCCCACCATGCACGCAGCGTGCTTTCACACACATCCAGGGCCCACACCTCTCCTCCCGAACCTGTGGAGTCTGATGTGCTTCGGAATTCAGGTTCAGATTTTAGGGAGGTGATGTGACGCTTATCCCCTCTGGTGTCTAACATCTCATCGAGGTCTGGACCAACTCCCAGGCAATCAGGCACATTAATACTTTTGCAGGGAGACCCATGAATATTCACACCAAGCGGCCATAAATAAAAGACTATAAATAGCCTCCATTCAGGGCAGGTTTTGCCTCCAAATGAGTTACATAAAGACTGTTTTCTGGTTTCTGTGGATAAAAGAGTGAGGGCCTGACTCAGTCAGTCCAGGCTTCACCTTACACCTGGGCTGTTCCCCGCTCGCCTCCTGGTTGTCACCTCCTGCTTTGTCCAGAGTCCCTGCTACGCCCCAGTGGTCTCCTGCAGACCCCTTCTCTCATGCTGCAGCTCCCCTGCTCCAGACCTTCCAGACTGCCCTTGAGAATGCCGAAGGGACAACTCACCCCGATGGAGGCCCTGAGTCATCGCACAGGCAAGGCCACTGTGGGGCCCAGGACACAATGTGCAAACTAGAGCGGGGATGAGGGCAGGGACGAGCCTGTCCTTATGCTGCTCTTATGTAAATTACAAAAAGGCTCCCCCTCCAGGCAGCCATGGCCAGAAGGTCCATGGTCCAGCCCATCTGTGGCTCAACTCAGCACTTGTGTGCCGGCCACCAGATGCATAATTTTCCATAGCAGCCCCAAGAGGGGCCTTCCTGACTTCCACGTGGAACACTACGGGGCTCTGAGGAGGGCGGGCTGAATGTGTGGCCCAGCGTGGGGGTGCTGCAGCCCCAGCGGTACCTCTCTCAGGCTGGGCAGTGGGAAGTCCTCCCTCAGATGACAGGGGAGAGCAGCCAACATGGGAGATTCAAACTGATAGTGAGCGTGCCAGGGACTCCCCAGGACTGGTGGGTGTGTTTTGCAGGGAGCTGTCATTTGATATTACTCAAATGAGGTGCAAAAGTCAGAGCAGTGAAGTTTTCATTGTCACCCCCTCCCACCCATGGACTGGGGACACCTGGGGTTTAAAGGCCCCTGTGGCCCTTAGGTGGTCAAAGCCTAATTCTCTACACCTGACTGCCCCCTGGAAAGTCAGAAATCTTCCCACTGCTATTAAGAGGGCGGTGGTCCCCCTCTGCTGAGATCAGGAGGCCAGGAGGAGGGAGAGACCCTGGGGGGCTGCCTCCTGCCTCCCTCCTGGGTTCCGCACTGGCCCTTCTTCTGCCCCAGGTGGGACCCCTGACACACTATGGAAGTGAAATGGGCAGAGAGCAGTAAGCCAAAAAAAAAAAAAAAAAAAGACAAATAAAGACAAATGGAGAGGAATAAACTATAAGAAGGGCTCACTTCAGCTCACCTACCTCCTCCCCACTTCCCCTGGAAGATCAAATTATGACCTGAAATCACTGGATACATATTTTATTATGTGGGTAATTTAAAGGATTAGAGTGAGGCAAAGAATTCATAAGCTGTAGTCACATTAGAAGACAAATTGTTTCCATTAATCTCCGAAGAAGGGAGGGAAGGAGAGAAATGAGAAAATGTATGTGAGCGGGAGAAAGGCAGGCGGAGGAAGCAGGGCTGGGGGGTGCGGGTGGAGACAATGAGGCTGCTTTTCTCAGGGGCTTTTGCAGCACCCCCACCCCCGCCCCCCAAAACAAGCCAAGGCTCTGCTCCAAATAAGGCTGATTTGCATTGCAGATTTGTCTCCGCTGCTTTTTGCTTCTGTTGCCAACCAGAGATGGTTTAAATAACATGTATTGTTCTGCATGATTCCTTATGCAAATGTTTCTGGCCTGTTTGTTATTCCTGAATAATTTCCAACGCCTGCTGTCTGGGCAAAGGCAGCAGCTCACTTTCCCAGCTGTGCTGAGTCACCTGCTGGTGGTCGGGGGTCAGGGCACGAGGACAGGGTTTCGATGGCTTCAGCCCCATTCCGGAAGGCCAGCGATGGTGCCCCAGACAGCCCAGGACACAAGCCCCCCCTACCCTCAAGAGCGCCATACCTGGGAGGACTGCCAAGAACCTAGTCTAACTGCCCAATTTTGTGCAGAGGAAACCAAGGCCCGGAGGAGAGAAGTCCCTCTGCACCCGGGCCATCGTGTTTCTCTGTGAGGAGGAGGCCTGTATATGCTGGGGACGTGAAGCCCCCTGCAACCTCAGGCTGTGAAACTGAGGGCCTACCTACCAGGAACAAACCAGTGAATGAGCTCAGATTTAATGAATGAATTGTGTAAGCAGCCACTTTTTTTCCAGGAATGGGGCTTAGAAAGTAAGAGGTCACCAAACTGAACCTGGGTCCGCTCACCTGCCGTGCAGCAAAGCCAAACTGCCTGTTGTGATGAAGGGAAGTCCGGCTGTGCATTGCAGGGCACCAAGCCCAGAGAATGGGCCACACTCATCCTCAAAAGCTCGGACTCCCCGGTGGTTTGTAGGGATGGGTTTTTAGAGACAATGTGAGGGAGAGGGTCATGGGTGCATGATCAGCTCATGCTCAGTTCTCTGGTTGGAGGTAAGGCAACGGGTGATGTTTCGGAAATCTCAGTTATCCACCTTTGGTTCTGACCGGCCTGGGGTCTCCGTGCTGGTGGTCAGCATGCAGTTAACTTCCTCCACTTGGTGGGGGTTTTCGTATCTGTGAAACAACTCAAGGAGGTGGCTCAGGATACTACCCAGAGCCCCTGAGGAAGAACTAGAGGACTTGGCTTTGTGTTGTGGGTCAACTATCATTCCTTTGTCCTGCTTGACTGTTTCCCTTTGACTCTGCATTTTCTCACGTCTTTGGTTAAATGTGCTCTGTGGAACTTGGGGAAGGCCTCGGAGGCTGAAGCGCTCTTACAAACAAGAGGCGGGGGACACAGGGGTCTGTCCTGAGGGAGGTCTCACGGGGTCCTGCTCAGCTTCAAAACAGTAAAATAGACCCTGCTCTCAGGAAGCTCCAGAGCCCAGGCGGGAGCGTGTACGCTTCAAGGTTTACTTCCCTCTCACTTCCATGGACTCAAATTCGGGGCCTCTTCTTAGCGTCCTAAAACCATTCTCAACTATCCATCACCTCCTGCCGAATGGATCCGGGCCCGTGCACGGCCCGTCACCCAGGCTGGACACGTACAGCCCCAGAGGACACCATTTCGTGTTCTCACCTCCTCGTTCAACTATCTGTACCGTTTCTTCATTCACCAAATGTTCCTTACCCTGCAGTGATCAGAGCTGGATGGGGTAGGCTTTAGATGTTTCAGCCCTGAAGCCGGGCAGACCTGGGTGTGCTTTTCCCTACTCTGGTTTCTGCTTCAAACCCTGGAAGCCTCAGTTTCCCCACTTGTAAAATGAGAATAAAAATTGTTCCAAGGACTAAGTGAGATAATATGCAGAAAGCTCTCATCGTGGACCCTGGCACATGATAAACAGTCCAGAATTATCACTTAAAATAAACTCTGCTAGGCACAAGGATACAGAGCTGGCCACCACTCCCTCTGCCAGGTCCCTCCCTCCCTAACAGAGCCTGGAGATGTGCACAAGGTGTTCTAGGGACAGAGTGGACAGAACGGCCCTGCCTCGGGGGCCAGGATGGTGTTACCAAGAGGCCACAGTGGAGCAAAATCTCGAGGAAGAGTGGAAGCTCTTCAGGCGACCAGGGCAGGGGCCTCCCGGAAAAGCAGTGTGTGCAGAGACTCGGGGCTGCAGCATGGATTGTTCTGGAAACCACAGGCTGGGTAGTGTGTTTCCCAGAGCATGGGGCTTGCACTTGGGATGAACCCAGCTGATCCAGGACGCCCTTTCCCGGCCTCCTTCGGCTCCAGCCCCCTTCAGCTGGCAGCCCGACCCTAGGGACTCCCGCCCTTGTGCCGCCGGGGCCGTGGGCCGGTTGAGTGGCGGGACTGCAGCCTGGCTGGATGCTGAGCTTGGGAATCACTGTACTGTGCACTAAGAAATACATATAACCAGCACAGAAAAATTCCCTTTGAAACAATTCATTTTAAGTTAAAAAACTCTAAGTCAATTTTTTTTAAAATGTTAAGCAAATAATTGTGCGAGAGGTGCTCAGCTACAATGAAATTCTTTGATGAGGGTGTGTGGATGACTGATATCCGGGGAGACCTAGACTAACACATACAGCATGAATCCAGGAGTCCGAGGCCAGTAGACAAGACAGGTAAAGACCCAAGAACGGGTCCCCTAGGCCAGGCCTGAGATTGTGCACTGACAGGGAGCCTGAGATGGATTGATTCCCTGGACCAACCCCCACGTAAACACTAGGACCCGGTCTTCTTCTTTCCTCTGTACCCCGTGGACGGAGTCAGCTCTCAGTGGTTTACAGGATGCGGACAAAGAAGACAGTCTTCTACAGTGCCTCACTCTGCCCTGACCTGGCCTCCTGGATTGGTCCCTGGACTGGCCCCTCTCTGCACTGGACAGGTGCAATCTTGGGGAGATTGGGCCTGGGGCATTTTCCAGAGGAACCTAAGTCACTAAACAGATGTCTCTCTGGTCTGTGGCGAGCATACTGGCCTCGGAGCTCAGATTCTTCAAGCTGGGTCCCTAGACCACCGCCCTTGTTAAAAAAGGCAGCTCCCAAGGCCCTTCACTAACCTCCTAACTAGTCACAGGAAAGGGCAGTGACTCTGTGCGTCCTGGTTCTGCCTGTGACAAGTCGAGGCACCTCTGTGTCCCTCGGCCTCTTGTCTGGACAAGGGAGAGGGGAGTGCTTGCTCCAGGATGGTTGTTGAGGGAGTGGGTTCACATCCTTAAAGCTCTTAGAACATCCTTGGCACCATGAGCGATGCACAGCTTCAGCTCTTGTGTTGGTAGCATCTCCAGCAAGGGGCCCAGAATCCATATTTTTATCAAGGAACCCAATCAACCGTGCTTTATCCCCAAGCTTGGGTACCACTGCTCCAAACTATAAGGTTCCTACAGCTCCCAGCCCCCTGGCTTCCCCCTCCTCCTTCAGCTCCAACTTGGTGCCTCACTCCTGGAGAAGCCCTGCCCTTGCTGGGACGATAGGGATGCCTGAGTGACAGGATCTTCTCCTGGCTCTGCTGGGGCAGGTGCAAAAGCCCTGGGCTCTCGGCCACCTCCTGTTCTTTCTCAGCAAACTCACCACCGGGGTGGCCCGGAGGTGATATTTGAGGACAGAGACAAGAGAAGAAACTCCACACACAGGACGATGGAGCTGACCATTGAATCTGCTGCCTCGTGTGAAGTGTGATCACGAGCCCGTGATGCTTGAGTGAGAGGGGAACGATTCGGCTCATTTTCAAAAGCAAAGAGCACGCGCGTGCACGTGTAGGCAGCAGAAGGCCCAGGGCAGGGTGAGGTTTAGAGACTTCTTCCAAGCGACAATGGGCCCCCAGTGACATCAGTGACTGAAAAAATTATTATTATGACACTTAGTAAGAAGAAGAATGATGCTACTGTACCATGTAGCATCTTTAAAGAGAATCCTCTCAACACCCTTGGGGAGTGCATAGGGCCGGTCTTATCCTTCCTTTGTTAGGTAGAAAAGACTCCTTGACAGCTGAAGGTCCAGGGAAGGGGAGGGGACAGGGACATTTTCTCTCAGCTCTGCAGGCACCAGGCAGCTGGGAGAGGGGGCGGGGGTCTGCAGCCACAGAGCAGCAGGATGAGTGAGGCACTCGCTCCTTGCTCTCTCTCTCCCTGTAGGTCCCAGGGGATCAGACAGCACTTGGAGCCAAAGCAGGTCACCTCCACACAGTTTCCTGAGTGCCTCTGGTTTGCTCCCCATCCCTGTGGGTGGAGGACTGAGGATGGGAGGGTGGGAGGCAAGGCCCGGGGACCTGAGACTTCTACATACGAAACAATAGGAGAATGAACAAGCAAGCGTCCTAGTGGAAGGAAGGAGCGTGAATCTGGAGTAAACAGGCTTGTCTATGGTGTCTTCATTTTGCTGCATGTCAGTCCCTCTTCTGTGCCATGGGGGTGATGATTGCTCCCTCCCGTGTGGTGCTGAGGACTGACGGAGTCCTGTGCAGGGAAGCAGCAGCCTGCAGCGGGGCCTCCACGGTCCTTCCCATCCCCATCCCCGCATGCCCAGTCCTGTTTCTCTCACACCAGCTCCTCCCAGGAAGGCCAGTCAGCGCATCTCCTACGAATCCTGCCTGCCCTCTGGGTAGCTTTGCCGGCATCTTTCTTTAGACCGAGGCCTGAGCTGGGGGGCCGATCCCTGTGCGCCTGGGCGTGCCCTGTCCAAGAAACTGAGCCTCCAGCCTAGCAGATGTAATGTCAAGAAAGGGACTCTTAAACCATGGTTGGTTAATTTGTATATTTCTAAGCTGGACTTTGTTCTTAATAAGACCTGGTAATTTTTTCAGTGCTAATGGAAACTCCCCTAGTGCTCTATGAGTTGTTGCCAAAATGATGTCATTTAAAACTTTTGAATAGACATGACCCAATGCAACTGCACGAAGACCCACGTGGCGCCGTCCACTGAAGGCACAGCCTCAGGAAACACACCTGTTGAGTTTAGCTGAGGTGGTCCTGGTCTTGTTTGGGAAAGAGAAGACCTGGAGGGGCCCTGAGAGTCCTCTTCAGAGATTTGGAGGCTGCCCAGGGACCACATTCAGAGGGCAGGTGTCAGTGACCAGACACCATTT